>NC_080451.1:4092500-4430000 GCF_028018845.1 Melospiza georgiana
GCAGCTGTCGCTGCCCCTGGATCCCTGGAGGTGTCCAAGGCCAGGCTGGATGGGGCTGGGAGCACCCTGGGACAGTGGAAGGTGTCCCTGCCATGGCAGGGGCTGGGACTGGATTGGCTTTAAGGCTCCTTCCAAGCGGAACCATTCTAAGATTCTCTGATTCTATGAAAAATGAGGACCCTTGCCTAAGGAGGTCAAGCGAGTTGACTGATCCCAAAGTGAGAACCTGTGTGCTGGAGAGGTGCTCCAAAGGGATGCAGCCCTCCCTGACTGAAATAGAAAGGATGGGTCCCTGTGCCTCAGCTCTGATCAGTTTCCTCATGGTTTGGCCAATAGTTCTGAGAAACAGCTCCAGGTCCTGCCTTTGGTGTTTCCAGCTGTGCCCCAGCAGCACATGCTACCAGCCTGAGTCCGGTCCCATGTGTCATGCGTGGGATATACAGGGGCCTAAGTCTGCTCCTAGAGCTGAGACCTCCCCTTGGGTTCTGCCTGGTGGATCAGAGAGAGACAGTAATTCTTCCACTAGAACAGCTTCATCTCATGCTCAGCTCCAGCTGTCAGGGGATCTGCAGGTGAGTGTGTGTGTACAAGATACTGAGGCTGGAGGGTTTGAGGGGGCTGGATTGCAGTGTACACCCAAGACCGGTGTTTTAGAGTGGCTGGAAGTGCTGTCTGGTGTTTGCTTCCTTTCTTTCATCACTTTCAGATCCAAAGAAACAGCTGAAACCTCTGGAAACAGCAAACTTAAAAGGAGAGAAAAAAAAAACCCCAACCCTAAAAGTAAAGTTCAAGGGATGTTGAAGGGCTTTATCTTCCAAGAATCTGGGTTTATTTTTGGGAAGGCAGATGGGGCAGAGAAGCAAAAGGCAGCAGATAGCCCCTGCTTCTGGTCCCATTGGACTGTGGGTGCCGTAAGGCCAGGCCACGTCTTGGATCCAGCTGGGCAGATCCCAGGCTGTGGAGAGCCAAGACTCAGATTTATTTCTGCAGTTTCCCATTATCTGAATGTCCTGCTGGAACACCACCAGAACACGGTGCTGGGAGTTTTGTAACACTATTTTCTATGGCAGTGCATGGAGCCTGCACATCCCACACCCACCCCAGCTTCCTGCCTCAACCAAATGTCAGATGAGGCCAAAGGGATATTGCTTGTCCTGCAGCACCCCAGATATTCATATCCAAGATAAATGGAAGCTCCCCTAAGTGTCACTGAGAGGTGAGAGATAGTGGGATGCTGCCCTGCAGAAGGGGATGTGTCCCATCTTCATTCCTTTTTCCTAGGGTGTATGTTTGGATCAAGCAGCGTGATTTGACCCTGGCTGCAACTCTGCCTTTCAGCTCCATGAAAGTTCTTCTTTGCCTCTCCAAAAATATTTCTCCAGCAGGGAGCCAGGATCTAGTCACAAACTGCGAAATAAGGCAAATTGCCCCATTTGCCCCAAAATCAAAGCTGCTACAGGGAAAGACATTAAAAACATCTCACCTTGGGGCGAATTGAGTCAGAGTGGCTAGCAAAGGGTCAACTCCCACCTGAATTTGAGCTAAAAGCAGAGGTGTGATGTGTTGCTCTCCTGCAAAATACAGCATCACTTAGTGCAGGGCCCCTTTCCACTGGGAGCGCACAGGGCTGCTTGGCAAAGCACTGCTGCTGTGGCTAGGTGTTAAAAAATCACCTGGCTAGCCAGGAAAAGCCCATGTAGGTCTCCCTGTAACATTTGCAGGTAGAAGAGCTGGGCAGCAACTGCCATCTAAGGAGAGGATTTCTGCACATCTGCAAAATAACACTGTTTGCAGTCGAGGGGTTTGTCTGTAAAGGGTTTCTGAAGTGTCAAAAAGTGGATTTCTTGAGTGAGTTTCTCTTTTGCATGTGACACATTACTCTTTAAAAGCATGAAAAAACTGATTGGAAGTTGGAAGCTGTCATGCCTCCCTCTGAACTCCAAAGAACTTCAGCAAAGCCTGATGATACAAAGGCGCCTTGGGTCTATCTGGCCCCAGAAGGTCCCGGTGTCCCAGCCCTGCCCCAGAAGGAGCAGGCTGGCTGCTCCAGGGAGGCTGCTCTGCTGCACAGCCGTGCCTGTGCCTCCAACACTGGCTGCACCATCGTGCTTGGCAGCTCCGGCTGCAGGGCCGCAAAGCACAGAGCTGCCCATGGCAGCCACAGGGAGCTGGCTTCATCTGCCAGGGCTGCCAGGCTTCTGGAAAGCCTGTAACAAGATGCTGATAACGAGGGTTTTAACAATTAAATTAGGAATGTTCTTATTTCCTACTGAAACTGGGCAAAACCTTTAGCTGCTGCAATGCCCCTGATATTGCAGATGTCAAGGCACATGTGAAGTGTTAGATGCTGGCATGGAGAGGGAGGGATGGGGAGAGAAAGGATATTTTTTCATCTTTCAATACACTTTTCAATAATAAAACACCTGTATATGTGCACGTAAGGCTCTGCTGTGGTGGGGGCTGTGCTGTGTTGAATGGCTGTGCCAGCTCCTATCCCCAGGCAAGGCTGGCCTGGTCTAATGTGGCCAGGAGCAATCCCACACAATTATTAGGAACAAGTCCTGTTTACCTTGGAAATAAAGGGTCTTCTTTCAAAATATACCATTTTTATGAATTTTTTTTCTGTGACCATGTTTGATTAGGATTATTTCCAAAAATAATTATGATTTTTTAAAGTTTGGTTTGTTTTTGTTTTTTTTTCTTTAATCTGAAACTGTCCCAGATAACTCCATCAGATAGAATGGAAAGAACATTGAAAGAGCAATGTGTCTTCTGCTACAGTGCACCTAGGCTTGGTGTGATGAGTGACCTTGGTTCATTTATATGAGGCCCTAGCACAGGTTGTCCACAGAAGCTGGGAGTGAGTGTTCAAGGCCAGGTTGGACGGGGCTTGGAGCAACCTGAGATAGTAGAAGGCGTCCCTACCCATGGCAGGGCGTAGTTTTAAGGTTCCTTCCAGCCCAAACCATTTCATCATTCTATATAGCTAGCAATGCTGTAATAGAGCAGGGGGAAATTCCATGAAAAAGCAAAATCCATCAGAGCCAAAGCATCAGCACCTACCACTGCATGTCCTATACTCTTGCCTAATGTACAGAAATTAGATTAGGAATATCTCCCAGAAAAGGAAAGTAAGAAAACCTCCTTCTCCTGGGTTCTACACAGGGAGGAGGGATTCCTAAACTGGTGTGGGATTGCTTTCCCAACCACAGGGCAATGGCCAGGGTCTCTGTGGCATTAAAATCGACCACCTGTGCTTTGCATGGCACAGTTTGTAGGCTGAACTTCAAAGCTATTTGGGCATTACTAAGTTTCCTAGAAAATTTTAGCATGTGAGCTTGGCATTGGCACCTCATAGCGATAAATAAGCTCAGTGCTGGTGCTTTCCATCCCCAACACTGTGAGTGAGAACATCAGGGGTTTCTCTTTCCTGTGAAAAGCCCATAAACCTGCCAGGTAATTAATTTTCTGCTTTTGAGGAGAGCTTAGTCTGGCAAAGAGTTCAAGGCAGGAGCATTAGCAGAGCTCAGCTTCCGCTGAACCCTAGGAGAGATGAATGTACCTTCTCCTAGGGGCCCGTTCATCTGGGAGGCAGCAGTGAAAGCAAAACAGGCTTCCTAACAGGAATTGCATCCTGAGTCATTACTTTCAGATACTTGAGTGTCAGCCAAGGACATACAGTGAGTGTTTCCCAGTGTCAACACTGCTGATTTTATTGTCCTGTTATTCCACTGTGCACGAGGTTGCTGCCTGGGGGGTGTCAGGGGGAGTCTGGAGGTTATTTCTGCCCCTCTCATTGTTGCAGTAGTCGTCCTGAGGGAGCAGGGTTGCAGCTTTCTCCACATGCTAGGATCACTGACCTGCAGGTTTGTGTGAGGTGATTTGATGAAAGGAAAACACACATTTTGCCAAATCTTTTTGTGCTGATTGCTCTTCACTGACAACCTGTTGCCTGTGTGTGTGCCCCAGTCACCTCCTCGTGTGGGTGGGGTGGCTGGTGGCAGCAGGTCACCACGGAGGGGCTGTGCATGGTGGGAGCAGGAGCTCCGCGTTCGTGGCCCACTGCCCGTGGCCTCTGTGCAAAGCCAGGCACTGCCCACAGGTGAACTGGGCAAAATGCACACTCAGGTCAGCAGAGCAGGTCATGCCTGCCCAGCACACTCTCCTGTGGGTCTCTCACTCAGGGCCACCGCTTGGCCCCAGCAGTGTGAGCACCAGTCTCCTTGTAGAGGTTGCGTGGGCTGAGGGCCTCATGCATGATCCAAGATGGGTCCCTTGCTCAGGCCTGGCCTTTTGCTGCTCCTGCTGCCGTGGAAGCACAAGCCAGGGGTTTGTTATGACTCGACATAACAATGTGGCACCTCACCTTGGGGACAAATGCCTGTCTGTGAGGAGTGACACATTTTCTCTCCATGTTGCTTGTCCCTTCTGTCCTTTCCTTTGCCCCATCCTGCTGAGCCAGGAGTGCAGCAAATGCCTCCACAGCAGCTTGGTGTATTTTTTCAGGGGCTGGTGGACCACTCCCCCTGCACCGCCCGCTGTGTGTAAGTGTTTTATTGTTTGCCCGTTGAGGTGTGAATGAAGTAATGGGCTTTCTCAGTCACTTCATCCGTCTCCGGCTGACAGCTTTGCTTAGACACATTGTGCTGTGCTGTATAAACCCTGTCACCTTGCCATCTCCAAACAGACAGCTTCCTCTGGGAAACTGTAATCAAGCCCTCCTGAGCACTCAGCTAGCACTGTCCACGGCTCGTAAATCACAGCAACTTTCCTGGAAAATCGTGAAAGGAGACAGACGGACCGACAGGCACGCACCCAGCCGAGGGTCCCAGGGCTCGCAGGCAGGCGCCACGGGCAGCAGGGCTCTCCAGGAAGGAGGGAGGCTTTGGCTGCTGTGGTGATGCCTGGATGGGCACAACGACCTCAGCAAGGTGAGAAAATGTCTCTGTTGACGCCAGCACTGCACAAGACCCTGTATCAATTGGTACTGTCATAGCATCTCTGATGTGCCTGGGGTTGGAAGAGCCCCTTTTGAGAGCCAGAGCTTGTCCACTGGGCGTGGGGATGCTTGAGAGGGTCACTGCATAAACCTCTCAGCACCGGGAGAACAACACATGGGGCTTTTTCTGCACTTGGGTTTAAACAGTGTGCCAAGAGGACAGACAGCTGCTCCTGTTAGCAACCCATGCCTCTCCCTCAGTTATTTTGGGAGGGATGCTCAGTCAGATTCAGCTGGGAGATGGTGGAGGGTGACTTGGTCACTGTGATGAGTTGCCACCACCAATCCTGGGGCTGCATGGGCGTGGGTGTCTCCTGTGTGACCGGCTGTCCTGATCAGCTGGGGCTGCGGAGAGGGGTTTCATGGTTTTGCCCTGCCAAGTGCTCACTTGTCCAGGGACACTTCAGCTGGAAAAAAGCATCATGCTCTTCTCTCTCTTTTTTATCTGCTGGCTGGGGAATTTCAGCCGCATGGAAACAGAAGCAGGATGGGAATGACTGTTTCAGCATGGCTGGAGAAGGTCTGTCCTCCTGCTGAAGGGACCAGACTCCTGCTTCCTGACTGACCTCTGTTGCCATCAGTTTTGGACAACAACAATGAGGACCAAAGTCCTCATTTCATGCCCTCTTTTCCCTGCACTCCATCACCAGTCTATCAAGTCATCCTTTACCCGAGTCCAAACTTTTGGCAAAGGCTCTGAGATCCACAAATGAGACCACCAAGCCGCCTATTTTGTAGAAGATGAAGGCAAGTTGCTGGTCCAGCACAGTTGGTGGGGAAGCACAGATCTGGCCTGGGATCATGGAGCATTAAATACCAGCAAACAGGAAAGGAAACAGGCCCAAGCGTGGTCTATGAAATACAAGGAGACTTTCTGGGTTTTTTTTCAGCAGCAGGCTGAGGCTGAGCTGGAGCACAGGGCATTAGCCATGGATTAGAAGGCTAATGATCACCCACCAGAGCTGTCACCCCTCAGTGTGACAGATGCTCACAGATTTTGCTGGCACGGTCCCGGAGGATGAACCAGTGTGGCTGGTGTGTATGAGGGGACAAGCAGTGATCCTGGGCCCCAGATTCCCAGCCCAATTCAGGAAATCATCAGCATGATATGCAGCCCTAATTAGGTGAATAAACTTAGTAAAGAATTCAAACATAAATTTGCTCTTGCTGATTTTGGGTTTCACACATGTTCACCAAGTGGATGGGTTCCCCCAGGACCCCAGACTGAGATCTGCACTGTCTCTGATTTATAAGGTCCTCTTGGACATGCTAAATATAGTATTAAGTGTAATAAATGCAGATCACATTCTTAAATATTCTGTGATTTATGCCCAGGCTCCTTCCCCTGAGAGCTGGGCTCATAAATCCTCTGTGCAGATCTGTAGAGGGGAGCACTTTCCTCAGGTGTGTTGGAGAGTTAATAAGCAGGAAGGGACCAGCAAGCATGGAAAGGAACAGGGGAGAAAAGCCAAGATAGGAAGGGTCAGAGAGAAAGAGGAGGGAGCTGTGGTGAAGGAGGGAGGGTTCCCATTGCCCTTTTTTGTGGTGTGTGTGGCACCCTCTGTTGGACAGCAGGATGCTGGGATGCCACTGCTGGGAAAGGGGCTCTGCCAGGCAATATGGCTCTAAAGGAGTCAGTGGAACAGCCCTGAAGCTCTTGGTACTTTTCTGGGGTAGGATGATGTGGTTTTGGTTTGCAGGTTTGCTCAGCTGAGCATCCTCCTTTGCTGGCTTAAAACAGTCATATTCCAGTGGCATGGGCTGCTCTTTGCCTCCCTTCTCCATGTGGCACCCAACATGAAGATTAAACAGGCAAAATGCTGACAGGAATTCTGGAGGAGGTGCTGGGAAACCCTGGAACGCAGCTGGAGGGAATGGTAAGTGGCTCACTGATATCCAACAATGCACAGCCTGGGAATGATTGTCTCTGGGGAAGCCCAGCACAGGCCCTTGCCCTGGGGACCACAGTGAGACCTGCACGTCACCGTGTCCTCTGGTAGGGACAGCTGGGGCAGCTCTCAGGGCCCTGCAGTGGCATCAGCCCCAGCACAGCCGGGAGAGCAGGGCTGCTGCCAGCAAGGGCTGAGGGGTGTGGAACAACAGGGAAAGATCTTTCCCTGCAGGGCTGTGGCAGGGGCTTTTCTCAGCTGAGCTGTCTTCTTAGTGTGGCCAGCAGGGCCAGGAAAGTAATTCTTGCCCTGGACTTGGCACTGGTACCTTGAGTAGAGTGTCCAGTTCTGGGCCCCTCAATTTAGGAAGTACATTGAGGTGCTCAAATGTGTCCAGAGGAGGACAACAAGGCTGGTGAAGAGCTTGTAAAAGAAGAAGCCCTGTGAAGAACAGCTGACAGAGCTGGGGTTGTTTATCATGGATACAGGGAGGCTCAGGGGAACCCTTACCACTCTCTATAACTACCTTGAAAGCTGGTTGTAGCCAGGTCAGTCTCTTCTCCCAAGCAACCACTGACAGAACAAGGGGACACGGTCTTAAGCTGTGCCAGGGGAAGATTAGGTTAGATGTCAGAAAAAAATTCTTCACTGGAAGAATGATTGGGCAATGAATCATCTGCTCAGGGAGGTAGTGGAGTCACTATCCCTGGGCATGTTTAAAAAGACTGGACGTGTCATTCAGTGCCATGGTTTAGTTGATGAAGAGGTGTTAGATTAGGTTGGACTTGATGATCTCAAAGGTCTTTTCCAACCTACTTCATTCTGTGATTCTTCAAACTTGTGTCTGCTGATGTAGTCCTTCTTCACTGTCCCTTTCCAACCCCTAGCCACCTCTTTTGTTTCATCCTAGGTGTGATTCCCTCTCTTTTGTTCCTCATACTCTTCTGACAAAGTTCAGACTCCTGCACACCAGCCCATCACAGACCTTCACTCTCCTCCCTACCAACCACTGACCTCTTCCTACTCTTTCTCCAGTGCCTGTTCTCCATCCCCATCCCTGAGCACACCAGCTCATCACCCTGGCCTCTTCTTCCCATTGAACCACTCTCTCCAAAGCTATTGCTGCAGCTCAAGCACTGTCTTGGCAGTGCAGTGATCAGCAGCTAAAATTGTGTCTCCCACACATGCTTCCCAGCCCCCCTTGCAGTTATTTCTCCCTCCACGCCACGAGAAAGCAGCCCAGCATGAGGTGTGCTATCTGATGGGAAAGCAATGGTGCAGGATGGGGAGGATTGCAAGCACAGAAAAGGAACCTCTGGGCCAAATGGGAAGGGGACCTGTTTGAAAGATGCTCACGAACCGAGGATAAGGCAGGGGGGAAATGGAAGAAGTGAAAAAATAAAGCTGTGGGTTGACATCAATGTGCCCTGTGGAGAAAGGTTCATTTGTGATCACGGACCATGCTTCCCAAGGAGGACAAGAGGGTGATTTATCTGCAGGAACAAGGGATGGGTCAGGCAGGCAGAGATGTGAAACACAGATTTGGTCAGAGAAAACGGTCCAGCCAGCCCCAGACACAAAGGAGGCTGTTGTGGGAGAGAGGAGTCTGTGGTCCCTTTTTTGGGGGACGATTGCCCCAGTTTGTCTCCTTGGTCCACAGAAGGATAATCCCAGGGCGCAGCTTTATCACTGCTCTCCACGGCTGAGGCAGGAGGGCTTGACTGGGGCATGAGGCTAGTGCTGTAATGACCCTGCTCTGTGCTGATGATTTGCAGTAAAAATCCATCATGATTAACACATTGAATTTGTCACAGCCTGGACTTTCATGACAAAAACCATGACTTTTTGGGTTTTCTCACAAGTCATGTTCTTTGTAATCTAATAAGCCCTGCTCCCCCACAGTCCTTTACAAACTCAGCTCTGTTTGGTTCCTGGGTCGTCACAGATGGGAAAATGACCAGAGCTGTGAAACACTTTCATGCCATTTGTCAAGTTTTACTAAATGGCTTGGAATATTTTTATTACCGAACAAGGGTTTCTCAGTGGGGTTTGGAACCCTGCATGGGCCCAGCTCCATCTCCAGAGCTTTTGTGTGTTTTTAGCGACTCTTTTCCCCTCTATTGCCCCCACAAAGAGGCAGCCTCAATGAGAATCTGAGGTTTCTCAACAGCCTTGTCAAGTAGGGGAGACCTAGAGGAGCAGTTGTATTGGGTAGCTTGAGGTATTTCAGTGCAAAAATGTGGGCTGAAAATGGCAGCAAAGAGGTAATGAGCTACAAAACCCATTAAACAATTTTTCTTTTACTGCAAAGAAAAAGACTGCACTTTTTTTTTTTTTTTTTTTTTTTTTTGCCATTGGTATCTGCTGTAAGAAGCTCCCACAGGTGAGAATGGGACATTCAGGTGACATCACTAGCATGACACCTCTGCCCTCCATCCCTGGCCATCCCTTCCCTGCACCATGTAATTTCATGCCATGCCACACCATCCTGCCCTATCTTATCCCATCACCTGTTTCTCAGTGTCAGAGTCCTCATTCCCTGCTTGCAATTAGTTTCTAAAGTCAATGCAGGGACTCTTGCATGCAGAATGCATCCCATCCAGTCAAAAAGTCTCTTGATCTAAATTTTTGCAATGACAATTGAGAAAGAGGGTTATAAAAAGAAGGAGAGAGACTTTTTACATGAACAGACTGGGATAGGATAAGGGTGAAAAGCTTTAAAATAGAGGAAAGATTTAGATTAAATGTGAATGAAGAAGTGAATGAAGAAATTCTTCCCTGTGCCCTGGCACAGGTGCCCAGAGCAGCTGTGGCTGCCCCTGGATCCCTGGCAGTGCCCAAGGCCAGGCTGGATGGGGCTTGGAGCAGCCTGGGACAGTGGAAGGTGTCCCTGCCATGGCAGGGGTGGGAATGTGATGAACTTTAAGGTCCCTTCAACACAAACTACTCTGTGACTATCTAAAGAATTGAAATCCTGGCAGCTGATGAACTGTACAGTAACGAGCTGGCCTCAGTACATTATCTACAAGGCCAGATGGTATTTATGACCCAGGACACAGAAAGCCTGTGGACAGTTTAGCTATTTGTTGAAGAAATTTCATGGATTTGGCAAAGACTGATAAGGATACAGGTTTGGAATGGAGCTGGGGAGTCCCCACTACAGCAAACTGTTGCAGGAGAGTTTGCTGGGAGACAAAATTGTTTTGATTGTTTTGACCAGACTTCAGTTATCAGGCAGGAAGATGGGCTCATCCTGGGGCAGACAATCCACTCCTGTCAGGCCTGGCGAGGTACAGCCAGATCCCCAGATGACCTGGATGTCTTGGAGGACTCTGCAGGACCTCAGTGTTTCGGTGTCCTAGACAGTGATTTTCTGGGCAGAATTTAATGCTAACACTTTTCAGTCTCAGGAGAATTTTCTTCCTGTGATCACAGCAATGCTGGAATGGTCCAGGCATAATGTGGGAATGCAGGTGTAACCTGCACTGGAGCACAGACTGCCCTGATTGCACCGGCGTGTCTGAGGGCAGTCCTGAAGAGCCCCTGCACATGTGGCATAAAACACAGAGACCTGCTCAATGCCTAAGCCTTAGGGCAGTGCTTTGCCCCATACACTTTGTCATGCTGAGTTCTACAGCACCTTGAAGGCTGAGGACTCTGTAAGATGAACTCTGAAATCAATAGCCAGTAACCCTGGTGCAATAATTCAGGGTCTGCACCACGATGTCTCTTGAGTCTCAAGGGCTAGGATGACACAATGCCGTGCACTGATGAAAATGTGCTGGCTGCTGGAACTCTTCTCATTGGATGCTGAACATGTGCTGTGGGTTATGTGATGGGATTATTTATCCAGAAACAATATTTTCTTCTGTGCAAGCCTCAAAACAATTGTCACTGTGCAGTGTGCACACCCCTGCTCAGCAAAGAGCAACACATCCTCCAGCATAACCTGTGAATAAGGACTAAATATTTGAATTCTCTGGAAGTCTCTGTAGGGAGATGTGAAACCGGATTCAGTATGATATTGGGGTTTGCAAGCTAGTTTGCTACTTACCAGTAAGGTAAGTCTAGCTAATTTCCTACTGCAATGCAGTTTTTCATCTTACAGATGTCACTCTCTGATCACAGGCACATAAAAAGGATCCCATCAAACCTAGGGAATGAGCTTCTTCAGTGAATAATTGCAGGGACATAGATGGGGAAAGAAATTATAAAGTCCTATTTTAGGGGTTTTGTCCAGAGTTTTTGCTTGTTTCCCAGGTTGAGGCTGATGCTGGGAACATGACCCTGCTGTGGAGTTCAGGGAGTCACAGACCTGGGACACCAAATCCCCCTGGAGCCATGTCCAGTCTCCCTTCCTGCTGCCTGCAGCAGTGATGGATCTCCAAGAGGTCAGTGAATTGTACTGAGTCCAAGCACCTTCTATTTATTTCTCTGCCTTAGATACTGCATTTTCCTGAGCTGACAATTGCCTAGTTCTGCCCCAACAAACCTCCTTTTATTTCTGTAGAGGCTTGCTGTGTATTTTCGTTTTGCAAATTAATGTTATTTATTCCTGTCCTTAGTAGTGAGCACATTCAACTATTTGAAACTTCCCCTGTTCCATTTGGTTGGCAGTGTGTCAGGTTCTCTTTATCTTATCAGGATAGTAACTACTCTCTGCTATGATATGATGTGTCCACACGTATATATCAGTATGTTCAACTTGCCTGTTTCCCACTCACCAATTTAATTCTAACCTTACAGGTTAGGGCTGTTGCACAAACAACCTGGCCCTTCTGCTGTCTTTTATGGTAAGACAGAGCAATACATGTCCAGGTTTTCCTAACAGAAGCCTGAGGATATTGGACGTGCTTCACTACGTAATAGTGATGATTTTTTATGATCTGCCCCACTGTTCCCCTTCACTTGGAAAGTGATCCTGAAATGTACAGTTACACCCAACATTGTCCTGACTCACTCCATGCATGTCCTGAGAGCTGTTCAGGTTCTCAGGAGCCTGATATTGGTTTGGTGCATCCAGCACCATCCATGCCCTGCTGCCATGGGACACACTGTCCTATGTCCAACATACCCTGCTGCCGTGTAAGTTCTTGGGTTTTTAACTTTTTTCTTCTTATAAACTCCCATGTCACATTTAGTAGTAGCACTGTAAACCACTGATATTTCTTAGGATGAGAACATTGCCGTTTGGTTTGGGAAGGCAGGTGTATCTTCTCAGGAAGGATGCTGATAGCACCCTTAGACTACAGGGGCTGCATGTAAAAGAAAGCAGAAACATCCTGGGCTGATTCATCAATGCCTGGCGGAAATGTTCTCCTGTAAATCCAGGATCTCAGCAGGTTGGTGGAAGGGGATGCAGGGTCTCCAGACCAGCCTCCCACCGGCAACAGGACAGTCTCTAGCACTGGCTTGGCATGGCTATGGCTTTGCCTAGATAAACGATGGAAAATCCTATCCTGCTCCTCTCTGTGGACTTGTCCCAGAGTTTCTCAATGCCCTGCCTGGACCTACTGGAGCCACTGCCCCAGCATGAAGCCACTGCCCTGATACCATTGGCTCTGTGCTCCTGCCCCAGGAGTGGCTGCTGCATGGCATGGCAGGGCAAGGTGGATGTGCCCAGACTTCCATCCAGTGCCTGGGCTGGGCAGAGCTCAGAGGAGACAACGGGGCACCAGCCCTCGTATATCCCTGTGGCAGCCTCCCCACAGCTGCCACTTGTGTGAGCAGAAATGATTTATGTTGAGCTTTCATTTTGTTGTTTAGTAAATCAGAATTTGGAAATCAGCATGGTTTCTTGTGAGAGCCTCACTAATGGCCGAGGTTATCACAACAGCTATAAATCCCCCTCGATTCTGGATGGGAAATTTCATTATTTCTCCTCTCTCCTCCCCTCCCTGGGCCATGAGACCTGGCAGAGCCATGGAAGAGAGGAGTTGATTTAATCCAGCACTGGCTAAAACCATCAACCATGAATCATCATCTGCTGGAGACCCTTTCTCTCACTGAGCCTTGACACCCAGGGAAGCTGTGCTGGCTGGTCTGTGAGCAGGAACTGCTTCCAAGGGCAGAGCACAGAGTGAGGCAAGGCACCTCCAGCCCTGACAAGGCCAGTTGCCATGTAAGACAAGTGGCAGGAGTTTTGCTCATCTCCTTGTTTTGTCCCCTGCTGCTTCTCTCTGGGCACACACAATGATCAAGACAGAGTGTGGGCAATGATGCTGGGATACCACCATGAACAGATCCTCTAGGACTGGAAAAAGCTGTAAAAGGCCTTCAGCCAATTCAGACATGAGTAAAAACACTCATTAAAAAAGACAGACCCCAAGGGAATTCCTCTCCTCTCTCCTACTGCCCTCTCATCTTTCTCTGCCTCCTGGGAGGGATGTGTTTCCTCAGCACCCTGATCCATAGCTCCCACTACCCTGCTGCCTGCACGCCTCCTCCTGCACCCCCTGAGCCCTAGTGTTGTCCTAAAGAGATCTTCCAGGCCTTGCAGTCGACATGTGAGGAGGACACCTTCCTCCTTTCAGCAGCCCAAAGAAGTCAGTTTGCAACCTTCCCTTGCACTTGGAGCACGGGACAAGCTGTGGTGTCTGTGTGAGGACACAACTGCTGCTAAGACAAGGACTGCTGCACTGCAGCACATCAGTGAGTCCCACAGCCTCCTGTCTGAGTCACTCCCTGACACCTCATTTTTGGGTAACAGAAGAGGGTGAGGTGGAGGATACTCTCCTTCTTTCACTTCTTTTCTCTTGAGCAATACTCTCAGTTGTGTGGGTATCCTCATCCCAAAATCTCCTCCTTGCCTGCTTGCCCCACCAAACCAGGCTCCCTCCTGGTGGCCCTGGTGCACTGCCCTGCTGCTGTCCCCCAGCCTCTCTGCCCCTCTGCTCCCCCACAGCCCATGGGGCGGGGCAGGACAGGACACAGGAGAGGGCTCAGCTCGGGAGAAGGGCACCCTGCTGGCTCTGTGATGGCTTTATAATGTATTCCAGATTCCACCCATTCCCATCCCTGTCACGTCCTATCATTTCCCTGGTTATTTTTGATTGCTGCTGAGCACAGATCTTCGTGTGCATATTTCTGTCAGTAGATCAGTCATTTCATTCTTATGTTCCTACACAAGTCTTGGATGCCTCATCGGTGCTCAGTGACTTATTGCTCTTCAGCATGTCAATTTATTCCAGCATCTTCTTCTGATATCCCCATTGCTCATTTTAAAACCTAAATGAGCTGATCCAGAGTAGCTTTCTACCCCGACCTTCTATGGGCCTGAACAATCCAAAGAAACCCCTCAGCTTCCCATTCCTACTTTTTGCCATCACCCTATGTTTCCCTCCCAGGATTCTGCCTACTCGCAAACATCAGATTTTATGTATTCTAATGTCTTTTCACTGCTTATTTTTGTACCTTTTTATTTTATAACATTTTTTGCCATTTGCTCAGCTGAAATCCCATCATAATTCCCTTGTTAGGTAGCCCCTGGCATGCTTTATTTGTCTCTATTGCCTGTACTAAGGCTGGATTTCCTTTTTCTGAAGTGCCTCGTTTAGCTCAAATACGCAATGAAACCCTGTCATTTCAGCAAATGTTGTTGATTTTCTTTCCCACATGGGCATTTCTGCTTTTTCTCTTAAGTTGTGCAGCCTTCAGAGCCTCATTGATGGGCACATCCACAGCTTCCATATCAAAGCTATGGCCTGAAATGAATTTGCCTTTAGGGCCCTTTAAATGAACTTTCCTCATTTATTTAATTTGAAGTTCCCACTTTCTAGCACTGAGCAGCCTGCAGCAGTTCTGGAGGCAGTATTTTCCCCAATGACTCTGGCTAATAGCGTGGTGATCACTGGAAGTTAATGGCTCATCACTGACAGCTTCTTGAGGTAAAACCTCTGTGCCACTTTGCGGCAGAAATGACAAAATATCTGTTAAAAAAGCCCAAATAAACAACCCAGGCAGTAGCCATAACTCTGTGTGTTGCTGTCTGGTTCATATCAGTCATCCCTGCCTGAACTAGAACCCAAATCCTTCATACAGCAGTTGCTGTTATTGTGGGGGAAATGTTTTATTAACAGACATTACAGTCAATTTTGAGGTACACAGAAGCTTAATTTAGAATTCAAAACTGTTTTGTCAGATGGGTTATGGATTCCTTGCCTCCAAAACAGACATTAAAATGGGGCTTGAAGCAGCAGACATTCCCCCAAATACTGCAAATTCTCCAACTGTTCAAACCAGAGTTTTGAAAGCACAGCTATACTCCTGGGCTGAAATGTGTGTCTTAAAAGCATCCCTTGCAAAAGTATCCTCTGTGTTGTGTGGTGAGAAACTATTCCCTAAAGCATGTCTCTCTGGGCTGTCCCCTCACAATGCCTGGATGCTGCAGGCCTTCTGCTGAGGACTTGCAGGCGCGTTGCGCCTCTGATGCATCCCCAGCTCGGGTGTAGCCTGGGTTGGCATGTTTGGAGCGCCGCATCCTGCCCAGGATGCATCAACCAAAGCAACTTCTCCCCCCCGAGGGTTCTGCACACTCGCTCATTTATAAATAACTCCATGCCTGTGTCCCCACCGAGGGGACACCGCTCCTGCTGCCCTCAGCCCACAGACAGCCCCCGGCCAGGGCGGGCAGGCTGCGGCTTCATGGGGACCGGCGCACGCAGCTCCCTGCCAGCCCCAGCCCGGAGACAGCATTCCTCAGCCGGCAAGCCTCTGGCCCGATGAAAAGCTCCAATTCAGCTCCTGCACGGCGAGTACCTGACACCTTCCCCAGCACAAAGAGGGCTTTCTGCCGCACGGCCCGGCCGCGGCCGGGAAGCAGTGGCACGGCAGCTGCCTCTCGCCCAGAGGGGTCACCGAGCCACATCCTGCACACACCCCGAACAAAACTCACTTGTCTTGGGGGGGTGGAGGAGAACGTAGCTCTGGGCAGGTGGCTGCCAGCAGGGCTTGTGGCTCCAGGTCTGCCAGACTTTGGGACGGGATGGTTCTCTCAAATCTGCAAGCCTTGCTGAGGTCAGTGCAATGCAGAGGCTTGAACTGTGACGGTTTCAGGATTGGCTCGGCATCTGGGCTCCTGTCTCTGAGCTGCTGACCTGGCCAGGCTCGCTGGGGTGACTGATGTTCTCCCATCTCTGTGCTCCTCCACAGCAAGCCCTGAGCTGGGATGGAGCAGATGGTCACACCAAGACTGACTTGTAGGTCAGACAGGTTGGGCTGGGAGGTGAGTGGTAGTCTCAGCACTGAAACTGGGTTTGTGAGGGATGGAGGATAACTAATTTTGGGAGGTATCCACTGAGGAAGCACTGGAGAGGCTATTAGTCTTCATACTATCTTTGCTCTTTTCTTTCCCAAGGAAGATCAAGTTGGAAGCAATCACAGAATTTCCCTCATCCAGCAGTGCCTAAAGGCAGGCTGCAGCGTATGCCACAGACCCCATAGGATGCAAATTACTCAGCTCAGAGACCCTACAACATTTCTGCTTTTCAGCTAGGGACTGTCAAATGCGATGTGAGCAATCCACCTAGGAGGAGAGGACTTTATGGGGAGGAGAAGAGGACTTTCCATTTCAGGGCTTCCGTGTCTCAGCTGAGACTCAAAGCCTCTAGACTGCAGCCAGGGCCTCCCTGCCCAATCTCTGCCTGTGCCTTGGAGACTGCCTTGTTCATCAATGGTCTCTGGTCCAATGCTCCCACTGTGGGATATTGGGAAGCTACCCTGGCCCCCTCTCCAGCTTCCCTGTCCACCACAGGAGTCTTCTAGCCTTGCAAATCCATCTCTTGATCCAGATGCCCAAACCAAGACTGTGCAGTGCAGAGCATTGCAGCAAACTGCCTCCTTCACCATGATCCTGTGAAACTCAGTGTGCATGTTGGCTTCAGCTGGCTTCACAGTATCATGGAATCATTCAGGCTGGAAAAGCCCTGCGCCAATTCCAACCATTAACCCAGCATCGACAGGTCCACTGCTAAACCATGTCCCCAAATGCTACATCCACATGTTTTTTGAGCACTTCCAGGGATAGTAACTCTACAGTAACTCTACAGCCTCTCCAGTTCCTGACAAAAATTTCTGTGAGGTTCAGGCTTCTCAGTCATCCTGCTGCAAAAGCACAAGAACAAGTCATACTCCCCACATCTCGTGCCCCACAAGTCCCTGGTGGTGCCCAAAGAGGCTCAGCCCATTATAGGAAACCAAGCTGATGCTGGAAGCATTTGCATTCCATCTTAATTGCAAGCCAGATGTGACGTGAAACATCACATGTCAGGCAGATTGGCCCAAAAACAAAACCAAGATTGCTCTCAGCAAGATGTGCAAACCCCTCCCTGTCTCCCTTAATCATCATTCTGCCTTTTATTGCTTTCATAAACTCTCTTGCCTAGAAAACACATGGCTTAACAAAACGCAGATCCCTTTTAGGTTGAGGGAAAGTGAGAAATCTCTGTGGGTGTCTAATGAAGGGATAGAGGGCTGAAGTCCCCAGTAGGTATCATGAGAGGTCCTTCCCAGAGGTGTGCAGTTGTTGCACAGTTCACACAGCTTGTGGCCACACGGATCCCCAACAGCGGCATGCAGAGGGCTGAGTGGGTGCAGTCCTTTTCAAACAGAACGGAAGAGCCTTGCTCCATCTGGACAAAACAGCTGGGAAGAGCAAAACAAATCAGGCTCCAAAGACTTCCCTGCTTCTCTGCTGAATGTGCTGAGAGCCCCAGGGTCCAAGCTCTAAGCAGGGGTTGCATCAGGGGCTTCACAGGGGCTGTAGGAACTTCTGATGCGCAGGGAAAGCTAGTGAGCAGTGCAGGGATGGCTGTGGGAATGGACAACACTGCAGCAGCCACAGCCTAGGGCAGGTGCCTCCATCACCAACACAGCCCAGTTTCTCTGGAGACCTCATCCAGTCACTCTCTGGATGCATTCGGGACTAGTGGAGGATATACTTGGCTATATTGAGGACTGAAGAAATTCTTCAACTGTGAGGGTGATGAAACCCTGGCACAGGTTGCCCAGAGAGGCTGTGGATTCCCCATCCCTGGAAGTGTCCAAGGCCAGGTTGAACAGGGCTTGAAGCAACCCGGGACAGTGGAAGGTGTCCCTGCCCATGGCAGGGGCTGGGATGGGATGGGCTTTACCCAAAGCCCATTTTGATTTTGAGATTCTCTGTTGCTGTATTTCACTATCTACCCAGGCTGGGGAGGTGTAAGAGCTGATAGACATGAAAATATTCCCTCTCAGTGGAATGTGCTTGGAGGTGGCAGCAGACATTTTTCCACCTCCTTCTTTCAGCATCTCCCCCTCAGCCTTTTCTCTCTCCTGTTTGGAGCTCCTGCATAAGCAGCCTTGGCAGAGATGCTATAAACAGGATATGGGCTCTCTGGAAATCTGCAAGCAGGAGCGGCTGAAGGTATTTAATAGTATCTCTGCCGTAAACAGAGATAAAGGAGGATCAGCTGTATGGAGCAGGGAGTAAGTATCAGATGGAATTGCTCTGCCATGGTGTCTATTTACTGAAACAGGAAGCAAATTTTTTTTTTTGCTTTTGCCAAAGAAATATTTCTTTTAAAATGTGTTAATATTAGGAGTAAAAATGCATCTTTTAGACATGATAAGTGGCCACATTCACTGGAGTTTTATTTACTATATAAAGGTTAACATTGGTCTGTTTATCCTACAGACGAGATTTCCAGAAAATTACAAGAAGGGTCATGTAACAGTCAGCTCCTACTTGCCTGAGCTTATTTGCCAGAGCCAAATCCCTGGAGCCTGAGGAGCTGGAGCAGATATTCAGAAGGACTCTGAGAATGGGAGAAAAGAAATAACTGAGCTTTAAGTTTTTTAGAGTTCATTCACCGGGAAGGGGGGGGCTGGGCTCACCCTTGTGCTGGTGTGGGGGGGCTCACTGGTTTCCCCAGAGCTGTGCGAGGGAGTGGCCACTTGGAGGGGGGCTGAGGAAAATCCATCGATGGTGCAAGCAAGCTGCTCTCCTGCTAACCCCAAAGAGCCATTTTAAAGCCTGGATCAGGAGACTTGATCTCCCAGCCAACACTTCTTATGTAATTTTACTATGATTACTCTGCTTGACAAATGGGGGTGCTCCAGAGAAACATTCAGCCCCTGTCCTCTATTCAGTAAGGACATCCTGGGACTTGTGCTGAGGGAACGTGGCCATTGAAATTTCTCTCACAGCCACTGTCACAGCCACTCTCACAGACTGTCCCTTTTTTGAGGGGTGAGACTGCCTTCTATCTTGCCCTGTCCCTCTGTGATCTGGCAGTCCCCTGCCCTGGATGGACTTGACAAGGTTGTCCCATCTCCTCCTCCTGCCAGTTTTGGGACTTGGTTCTTCCTGCAGCTTCCCACACTGCTCCGAGAGAAGCTTATTGTCAAAACAGTTGTGAAAGTCCTGGTAAATCATTCTGTGTTAAAAATACATCAAAAAATGGGTTCATTATTAATGGTCCTGCTGTCAGCACCATGAAATCCCGACTGAGCAGTGAGGCAAGGATTTTTTTCAATGAAGCAGTGCTGGTGCAATCCAGTAGCGTTGCTATCTGGAAGAGAAGCTTGAGCCAAATTATTAGCCCTAATATAGAAAAATCAAGGCAAATATCAAAGGCCTAGGATACCCAGGAGGTTGGATTATGTAATTTACTATTTTTCTCATGATTTGCACAGTCTTATTAGCTGGAATCAGCACGACCTTATGAGGGTCCTGACAGAGCCTGGCTGCAGTCTGAAAGCCTTGGCTTTCCGCCATGGGATGGCAGCCCTGGGATCCAGTTCTGGTGTCTGTTTAACACCTGGGGACACCTCGGTCACTGGCTGGACATGGACATTCCTCAGCGTTTGGCAGCAAAAGGTGCAATGTGACCTGCTGCCTGCTCATGGCATGAAGAGGCACCCTGGGCTCAACTGGCTGGGTCCTGGCAGTGCTTCCTCTGCACAGGTGTAAAACCTGCACAGGTGTAAAACCTGGCATCGCCAGGGTGGGTGGAGATGAACACAGGATGGGGGGCAGGGATGGCCAAAGCAAGGCAATACTTACCTGCCCAGACATGGGCCAGGCTTTGCACCTGCCACCATGTGTGGTACTGTCTGGTTTCAGGCTTCACCATGGGCTCTCGTGGAGGGTGCCAGTTAATTTCTGCCTGCTGTATTTCACTACCTACCCATGCTGGTGAGGTGTAGGAGCTGACAGACATTAAAATATCAGGAATAGACTTTCAGCTCCAAAACTGAAGGCTGGAGGCAGCCAAGAGCCACTCCACAAGGATGCACAGCAGAACATCTTGGCAGTGTTAGCCGTAGCTGTTGCCAGAGGCACAGGCTGTTGCAAAAGGGAAAATCTGAATCAGATATAATGAACGAATTGGAGATACCTGGGCATAGTAAGACTGGGCACTGCTGTTCCCTGAACACTGTGAGCATCCCAGCATCAGCCTGAAAGGGATTGTCCCTCTCAGATGAACCTTTAGAGGACCAGCCCTCCTCAGGGGTCCACCTTCTTGCCTTCATTGCCTGGTGAATAATTTCCTCTGGTGAGAGACTTCCCCAGGACCTCACTTAGTCAGAGAGGTATGAACAGCTTTCCATGACCTTTATGGATCTGTTTCCTATGCTCAATGAGCAGGAAAGCTGAGCTGTGTCCTGTCCCAGAGAGTCACTGTAAGTAGAGAGGCCATGAACAAATTCTCTAGCATGCAGATTTCCTTTGCACCCTGTAATGGAGGGACAGCCTGCAGTGTAAAGTAGGGGAGAAAAAAATCTACTCAGTTACATCCCAGAGTTTCAGGTTAAGTGGGATCTGTACCTTCTTTGAGGGATCAGCCTGAAATGCCATTCAAAAGGATGGGGTTTTGCCCCCTTCAGAATTGCAAGCTGAGACTTGCTCCCACCACACATGCAAATGTTTCCACAGATCTCCTCACGTGTTCTCCCATATTCCCACATATTTTACCATATCTGTGAGAGGGAAAGGTAAAGGAAAAGGTTATTTGATTTCAAACAAAACTGTTTTCAGACACTCAGTGTCTCACACCCACCTGGACAAATGTCCAGCATTCAAACTAGAGAGGAGAAGGGATGTCACCTGGTGAGTCCTCACATCTCCTGGGCTCCCAGCTATTGCCCATGCACTGGCTTTGGATACATTTAGGAGCTGAACTGTGTTTTCATGTGGGTCCCCTGGAGATCACTTTTGCCTCATATTTTTAAAGACTCCTTTAGACTCCTTTTCCCTGGGCACAGTCTCTCCTTAATTTTATGCTGTTCTTTCTTTTAGGCTGCTGTTTATTTTCCCAGTATGTGGCTCTTGAAAAACTATTCACAGATGTGTTGCAATCTCAATGGCCTTGCTGCCATCAATGCCTGATGCCCTTCTATCCCATTCTGACACCTCTTCTCAGGCTTTGACCCCTCATTTCGACTTTATGTTTCTACTACACCTCTCCACAGATGCTCTCAGACAGGTCTTTTGAAGGAGGTGGCATGGCCTTTGCCCTCTTAGGAACAGCCTTTTATTCCTTCTCCCCCAGGGAAGTCTTGATCCATATTCCTTTGACTGCTGAGCAAGGTGAAGGAGCCATGGAGAAGAGAGGAGTCATTGGGCTTTCAGCCACTAACCTTCTGTTGTGTCCAGCTGGCACAACTCCAGTGGCATGTCCCCTCTTGCTGGCCATCGCTATCTTCACACCATTGCTGGAAACAGAGGATTAATAAACTGCAGCTCAGAAATGTCGATGAACATGTGGGTTGGCTGTGTGGGACAGAAGATAATTTGTGGTGAAATCCACAAAACGTCTGGGATTTGTAAATGTTTCATGATGACTTGGATCTTCTCCAAACACTCCCATCTACTGACAAACATAAGCCATGAATCATTGCACACAGGAAAAACTTCCAAGCCCTTGACTTACTGCTCACCCGGTTCTGCTACACTGACAGCTGAGAGCATTCACTGCCCAGTGGGGAACAGGGATTCAGGGTCAAGGTGAAGGAGCTATTTGGCAGCCCCATGGATGCTCTGTACTGGCCTTGGGCAGAGGAGGTGGGGACATGGCACTCTGGCTTTTCTGGGTGGCAGCCCACAGGACTGAGCTGGGTCTGTCCCAGCTGATACCAAGATGTCAAGGGCGAGGCTCCCTGACAGAGCCCAGAGATCATCTCCTTTCCCAGAAAGCAGATTCACTTTCCACTGCGGAAGGCGGGGTCCAAGAGGTTTTCTGCCCGGTATCAGCTGGAGTCGGTGATGTCTTTCTGCAGCCTGGGCTGTTTGTGGTACTGCAGAGCTCTTTGCAGGCTGCCTGCAGCATTTCCCATTACTTTTGAGTTTTGGACTCTGGAGCAAGGCTTGAGCAAGCTGGCTTTGCATGAAAAGCCCTCAAGAGCTGTTACCTCATGGCCATTTGCCATTTGTCACCCTGCAACCAGCAGGACCCATGGGCAGGGAGTTGACTCACCCCAGCCAAGCAGTCCAGCTGCAGGGGACTGATCACCTCAGCCCAAGTCATAAAATACTGAACTGTTGATTCATAAACACAGTGGCTGGCAGCAGAACACTGGCTACCAGTGCTTGGCTTGTGGGCCAGGGACAGACTCACAAAAATAGCTGGTGATGTTGCAGCAGGATGTCTTAGCCCTCTGTCTGTGAGCCCATGTGTTCCCATTCCTGCCTCCTTCCACTATTGAGGCCAGAGGAAGACAAAGAGGTGATTTCCCAGGACCTTGTGGTCTCTGCCGTCTCCTAGTCTCTCCAGGTGGAAAACATTAAGGGGAATTAAGCCTCTGATGTGGGTTGTTAGAGCAGCCACACTTTCCCTGGAGCCCTGGAGCACCTCAAAAGCAGCACATCCCTGCAGGGTGGACATCCTTGGTGGCTTTTGTGGTGTGTGGTGCAGTAATTCAGGCAGGACCACAGGCAACAGTTTGTGCACAATATTTCTCCTGGCATAACAACAGCTAACAGGGTCCTCTCCTGTCCTGTCCTGTCCTCTCCCCTCCCATTCCCTCACCTCAACCCTCCTCTTCTCCCCTGCTTCTGCTCCAATGAGCTCCAATGCCATAATCTTCCATGAAGATACAACAAGGTTGTACCAAGGAAGGACTCCTCTGGCTGGAGGAATGCAAGCATTTGTGTCAATATAGCCTCTAGTCATGGCACAGAGCAGTACTGCTGTTTTCCAGGTGGATGTGAAATGTGTACCTTATGTGTACCTTAGCTGTAAATGTGATGGAGGCCAAGGAACTGAGTCTACAGCAATTCCTGGAAAGACATTTCATGTTTCTTCTGAAGTCACCTTCACTTGTGCCATCAGACACAGGGTTTCCCTCTGGGTGTGCTGTGCTCTGCTTTGGTGAAGCCCCTTGGATCTTGGGGCTTGCTTGAAGATGGCCAGATGTCAGTGTGCTGTTTCTGTCTGATCCAAAAAATTACCTTCAAAAAAGACAAAATGTGTCACTATTTTGTTGCCTTGGATCCCCAAAGACTTGAGCCCATTACCAGAATTTCTCCTCTGTAGCTCCATCTCTTTTCCTTGGCTTACAGGAGAGTTTCTCTCTCTTTCTCCCTCTTTTCTTGTAATGTGTCCCCAAAAATGGATAAATGAGCCAATCAAACTCTGTCTGGCATAAGGGGATAGTTGATCTGAAAGCAAGATTTCCAAGCACACAGATCACCTAGCTGGTCCTGGTGTCTCCCCAGAAGTAGCATCAGCTGTGCCATCTCCTGGATGAAAGGGGAGGGCTGAGATGATGTGGGGCAGAAGGAAAGGAAACCTGAAATGAACTCCAGACAAACCCATCCTCTCTGCTTGCTCCATGCAACCTTCAGGTCTGGATTTGGAGCTTGGCCTCTCCTTGTACAGATACTTCAAAGATGGACCAAGCACCTTTGAATAGCAAGTGGAGGACAGAAACAGTTCTCCCAGCTCCAGCAAACTAGTCCAAGGCTGGGATTACAAAAGGGTAACTCACAATCTCTATTGAAAACCACTTGTGTGAAAGGCTTGGGAATTTTATTTTGCTGCTTCCTAGCTCTCTGTTAGTGATTGAATGTGATACTGCACCTGTCTCCCCCTCCTGCAGGAGATGTGCCAGGAGGAGAAAAGGAGAACAGAGCAATGTTTTGGTGGTCAGACATGTGGCTCCTGTGGCTCCAAAGCCTTGCCAACATCTTGAAAAGAGAGGCTGTGTATTTCCCATTCCTGGAAGTCTTCTAAGAAATGCAGAGGGCTTGGAGCATTCTGATCTAGTGGAAGGTGTCCCTGCCCATGGCAGGGGGATGGAATGATAAGAGGTTTAAAGTACCTTTCAACCAAAACCATTCTCTGATTCTGTGATTGTTGGCACTGGCAATATTTTGCTGTCAAGTGGCAGAAGTTCCTCCCCTGAAAAGTTTGAAATCATAGGAAAATGCCTTTGTCTGATTTGGACACAAATGTCATGAAACCTTTCAAATAAGGAAAGCTACAGAGATGTTTTGTTTTGGAAGCACCTGCAGTCCAAACACTTTGCTATTTCTGAAATCAAGATATTCACAACCTCCTGCAGACCTGGAAGCTCCTGCTTCATGCCAGCTGCTCTGGAAGTGGCTGAGGAGCATGGGAGGGTCTGAGATTTGCATTTGCCTCAGAACTAGGTGGGCAGATGAGCCAGCAGAAGTGGGAGAGCTCAGAGGTACCAGCTTACACACAGTCAAATATGCATGACATATGTTCAGAGATATTGTGTGCCATCCACCAGTGAGCTCCTGGCTTGTCCCAGCCCCACTTCCTGGGGAGATGCGTGTCACTTAGCAGACTGCAGCAGAGAGGAGTAGCAGCCAGGGTGGGTAAGCAGTGGGTGGTTTGTGTGAAGGCTCAGCATGTGGCTCCCACACCGCAGGACCAGGAATGCTCTTCCCATGCCCGTCTGGGATCTCAGCTTTTGGGGCAATGCCACACAACCTGAGCAGGGGACCTTTATATGGGAGGTGACAGCAGCTGTGATGGGATGAGTCGGTGGTATGTGTCTCTCCACGAGGAGGGTGTCTGGTATATGTGCCTCTCTAAGTGTCAAGGCATTCCTGGTGTTCTCACACAGGTTCTCCTGCACAGTACCTGTTGAGGGGTGCTCTTGAAGGCCAGGATAAGGTCAGGGTTGGAGAACAAACAACCAAAGAACAATGAAATATTGCAAGCACAGAGGCACAGAATGTGTCTGCTAGGACTGGCTTTCTCCAATGTCTCTTGGGTGAGTGTCACCCTTTATAGATAGCTATTTTTCTTTCTTTTTCTCCTTGGGATTTTTTTGTTTGGTGAACAGCTCCTACCCCCAGGACATGATTCCTGGTGTGGCAAAGGGAAAGATCCTTGCTCCTGACAGAACTGCAGGGACTCACACCATGAGCCATACCTGTCCATATCCTCATGTTTCAGAGTTCAGTTAAGCAACAGGAACAGTGTAACAGTGATGTTGTTGGGCTGCTGGAAGCAAGCAATGTGCGGTCTCTTCCAAAAATATAATTATTAACACTGTGTATGGTCATAGCATCTCTGCAGGTCTTCCCAAGAGATCATCCCTCTTCATGCCCAAGTGTGGGTTTCAGATGAGATTTCACCAATGGCACCAGGCTTCTAGAGAGGTTATGCTGCACTACAGATGCCAGTTGATAATTTTGAGAGGTTGGTCTAAATAGCCCTTGATAGAAAGAAGGTGCTTGTGGGGCATTTCCAGCCAGAAGGAGGTCACTAGAAGAGATGGTTTGGGGAACCTCATGGGGAGCTTGTGGTTTTTTGGAAAGCAAGTCTCCCTCAAATATGTGCAGCACATCTGTGGGGAATGAGTCTATTTTCTGGGGATTTGCAATCAAGTTTTAATTCAGCATTGGAGCTAAAATTCATTTTATTAAGGGGCCTTTAAATATTTCCAGAGCTTGACCTTTACTGGAGGCTGTTGACTTATTAATGTCTGGTCTGGTGTTCTTCAAACTTTCCACACAGCTCAACTTGTTGCCAGCTGCTTTCAAACACATTTTTCAAGAAATTAGTTTGTAATTAAGTACAGTTATTAATGACTGTTTTTCCTGCCTTTCCCATTGGGTTTGCAACTTACTTTTCTCCATGTGTCAGAAAATGGCCAATATTTCACAGGGTGAGTGAAGGAATGTCTAATATGATCTTTGACATGTTGATTTGATGCAGTTCCAACTTTGCAACAGCGGTGATCACCCAACCACTTAGGAGAGACCTGAGAGAGGGGGTAAAAAACAGAGTCAGAATCAGGCCCCTGTGGGCAGGAGGAGAGAGGGGGAAGGCAGCACCTTCACCCTAGGAGAGCCACTGCATGGAGAAAGCAGTTCATGCAGATAAGCTGGAGGATGGAGAGGAAGAAGGATGGAGAAGGTGCAGACCTGCTGAAATAAGGGGAATCACTCTTGTGCTTAAAATTCAGGGCATGAAACTGGGAAATAATGTGAAGCCCATGTGTGTGAGCACTCACCTCCTGCCGGGTCTTCTCTCCACCCAAGAGGGACTATCAGGGACACCCATGTGTGGAGAGAGCAGATGGAGCTGAGAGCAGCCAAAAAGGGAAGAGGCGCTCCTACACAGAGCCCAGAAAGGTTTTATACACTCTCTGCTCTCTGGTGTCGCTGAGGTCACTCCTCTTTGTCAGGCACATGGCAGCAAATCCCCCTCTAAGTCCCAGATCTCACAGGCATTATAATATTAAAAGCCTGTGCTCAAGCGTCTGAGCAAACACATCAGCTGAGCAAAGTGTTTTTCCCCAGCCCCAGGACCCAGTTATTCTGGGAACTGGCAGTGCTGAAACATCAAGGCAACAACATCCTCCTGTGAAATCGGCTGCTAGAGGGTCTGCAAGGGTGAGGGGCGTGATGGACAGGTGAGGGAGCCCACCCGTAAGGGGGCACAAGGCAGGGACACAGCACCTATTTCATTTCCTGACTGGCTGCCAGCTGAGTCCTGGCAGGTCTGGGCAGCCAAGGCACAGGGGTGGAGGCAGAGAGATGCTGACAAGTAACACACGTGCATGGCCATGGGGTGCACACATAAACAGTCCCTTGCCAAAGAGCTGGGATTTCTCCAGGCCCTTTTTTTCCAGGGTCTCACCCTTTTCCTTTCTCTCAGTGGTCCAAATGCTGTGCGTTCCCAGTGGGGCAGGGGAGCCCTGTGGACTGGCACACCTCGGCCACAGGGATGAGTGTGGGTGCAGGCACCGACTCATCCCCACCACTTCTGGCACACGTGTCCTCACTCTGCACAACAGGTCTGCAGGCACAGCACGTTCCATATCCAGGGTCACCCTCACAAGCATGGGGTAATGGGCCAACAAGGACACTAGTGCTGGAGACATCCCAGTGGCACAGAACCCCATCTGCACTCTGCTCCCAGGCCCAACATGTCTGCCCTGAAGGGAACAATGAAAACAAGCTGAGCAGCCACCTGCCTGGAGAAGGGCTATGGGGCAGGTCACCCCCCAGAGCAACCCTCCTCTTCATGCAGCTCCAGCCACAGCTGGACCTGTGCCTGTTGTGTCCTTTCAGCAGATTCCCATACAGTCAGGCTGCTGCAGTTTATCAGCATCTACTGCTGCCCTCCAGCAGCTGGGATCTGCTTTGGGCTGTTTTTTAAGGGCTCAATACCTGATGCCAGCCCTGGAAGCAGCAGGAGGAAGGAATTAGGAAGGAGATGGGGAGATGAGCCACCAATGGAGGCGAATCCAGAAAGGTAGGACTTGGCATTGATCAGGACCCAGGGCAGCCTTTGTCCGTTCCCAGAATCAGAACAAGGCTGACGTCTCTGAAAGGGTGAACAACAAGCCTGCTTCATCAGCTCAGCCGCTAGAAAGGAGGAGCAGAGCCAAAAATCCAGGAGAAAAATGTTATGCAAAATTGTTCATCTGTTACTGATTGGGAGGCTGAGAGCTCAATGCAAACCACCCAATAAAACTGGCTTGGATGAGAATTTCCTGAATCCCAGATTAAGTGAATAAAGATGTTTCAGGAGTTCAGGGCCGCGGTTGGGTGGTTTGCACACAATTTGCTGTTGGTTTCACCCTTTGTTGCTTAATGAAGAACAGAAGGAGGATCTCCCATCTCATTCAACCAAGGGAAAAAATTATTTCTTCTAAATTTAAATTAATTTCCTGTTGCAGGCACAGCTCTGTTTATCTGTCCTACACAGAGGCTCAGTCTTGGATTGTGGCTCATTCTGCTCCCTGCAAGACACTGCTCCCCTCAGGGACAGTGGCCTTTCAGGCTGGTGGCATTGATATGGCATGGCAGGATTTTGCATGGCAAGGTTTTTCGTCAGAAGCTAATGGTAAGAAGTGTTTTGAGAACCAGGTCCAATTCTGAGAAAAAACCTGTGGTATGACACACCCTGTGTGTGTCTCTGACTCATTCAGGTCCTTCCTCTCCACAGTCTTCACTGCTGCCCGGATGGTCCCAGTTGTGTCCTTGGAGGAAGCCACAAGGAGCAGAGGATGCTCCACTCACCTGCAAGGACTGAGCAGCACCAGGTGGGCAAGGAGCACACACCACACTGAGGTCACCAGGGACTGAGGGGGTTCCCCACTCTTGCAGCATCTAATGCTGGAGAACTGCTCTACGCTGGGCTTACACAACCCTAAAACCCACTTATTTTTATAAGCCTCTTATTCACAGTGAAGGGAAGGAGCCAGGCTGTGTGCACTGAAACCTTTTGAAAGTTTCATGGCTACATCTCTTGCTCCTAAAGGCATCAACCTATAGATTTACCTCTCTCCCTTTTCCCCTATATTTTACCTTGCAAGGAAATGACAGAGTCTGTTTACAAACTGAATAACTTTAAGTCACCTGGCACCTGGAGCATTCCTCCAAGTGGCATCATGTGCCTTGTTGGGGCTTCAAGTGTAGAAACAGGATGGAGATTTCTGGAGAAATCAAACAATAAATTTTAAAGAAGGAAAACTAGATCAGATTAAAAGATGAAGAATTATCATGAGAAACTTGACTCAATGGTCAAGTTTCTCTAAGTGTTATTTTCTACAAAAAAATCTTCAGACAATTTCCCTTTGCAGAATATCTGGGAAATCTAGTTTCTTAGGAGGGGTCCAAAGGCTCCAAGGACAAAGAAAGTTATTTGCAGCCTTGAGTCTGGAGTCATTACCACCAAACAGTAAAATGCAGCTTGTCTAGATGGCAACCCGTGGAAAATCTGACTGTAACTGTCAGCAGGAGGGTGATGGGCATGAACACCAAGGAGAGATGTGCTTTCAGAGGGATGATCAGCAAGAGTAATGGGATGAATGTGAGCAACAGCATATTTAGGCAGGATATCATGAAATGTTTCCATCTCAGCTATTAGTTTTATTAGGAAAAGTCTCCCATGGGAAACTGGAAGCTGCATCACTTGACTCACTCCAAGCTCAGCACTAGATAACACGAAGCAGAGAACAGGCGTGTGTTGGTGGGGATAGATGGCCCAGATGACCTAATGGTCTTTTCCATCACTCCAATTGCAATCTAGCCTGGGTAGAGGCTCTTCACTTGTCTCCGTCTGACTCAGGGTAATGACAGGCTGGAGAGTAACATCTGAATTTGTTCCAGTGTTATTTTCCAGTGCCTTCATTTGAGGTCTCTTGGGTAGAAGATGGGGTGCAGAGTGACCTCAGCTGAAGTGACAATATTTCCCAGTCTTCTTGCCAGGTTCTCCTCCTTTCAGGGCTTGTGTGTGTTGGTGTGGGAGCTGCAGGGTGGCCTGGGGCCCAAAGGCCAGGTCCTGGGTCAGGAACTGGCACTTAGCAAAGGAGTGAAAGAAACAGAGGTACAAAAGCCATCCAGCAAAGCTAGAAGAGCCTCTTACCAGCTTTTGCCATCTGAGACACGGCTGTTCCAGAGTTGGTTATTTCCTTTGCTTGGCAGTTGCTGGGTTATTGTGGATGGATGGTGGGAGCAGTGAGATGTGCAGGATGTTTTGGTACAGTCAAACAAGCAGCAGGAGCTGAATGCATCTTTCTGGTGCTTGGGGAAAGCACAGCTCTGATGAGATGGTGCCAGGAAAGATTCAGGGATTCATCTTGTCCCCAAAGGGCACCCTCTGTGAGTCTGTTCCTCTGAAAATAAAGCCTTTCTCAGCTCCTGAGACCTCATCCCTTGGTCTGGGCTTGTCAGAGGTGTGCAGACTGCCACCTCTTTAGCTGATACCCATGTGGAACCCATGCTGGGGTCCTCCTCTCTGCCCTGAGATGAAGGTCTGGGTTTACTCTGGAGTGGAGGCCTCACAACTTGTGGTAGTTCCCAATTCCATTATCCTTAATGTCTGGGAACACTATTCCTTTTTCTCAGCTGACTTCACTCTCCCCTTCCTTCAAATACTCTTTAAAAACTATTTCATCAGAAATCCACCAGCCTCTGCCCAGGCTGCCCATCAGAGACCATGGGACACAGGCTGCCCTGTGCTGATCATGGATGAGACAATGCAATTTATGGTTCACCAAGCAGTTCACACAGCCTCCGTTCACACAGCTTCAGCCCACCCCTCTCCTGACCATGTGCAGAGCCAGGTGGGATTTGCAGGGAGACAGTGAAGGGCTCTGGGGTCAAACTGGTGGTTCTGGAACCCACCCAGCTTCTCTGCTGAAATCTTGCAGGTTGCCTCTGGCTTCACAGGGCTTGGCTTTGACACTGTCCCCTCAGCAATACAGCTCAAACAGGTACAATCCAGCTGACATTTCCATGCTCCTCCCTTGGCAAAATACTTCATTGAAGTTCACCTCTTAATATCAAACATATTTCTAAGTGCATTACTAAGGCACCAAAAACTTCTTAAATATTTTGTTAACTAAGAGCCTTAACAGTGAGATGGGAAGGATCCCTGTGAGATGTGTAGTGAGGGGAGCTGGAGGAAAGTGTAAGCACCTGGTGGGGGTGGGACAAGGGGCAGCCACAGTGCCCAGGGTGGGTGCACAGTGATGCTGCTGCCCTGGCTCCAGCTGCTCTGGGGCTGCAGGAGGATCCTGAGCTCTCCTAAAAGGTACATGCAGAAATGGTGGATCAAGAATTTTGGGAAAGCTGCATTTCATTGACTCTCTAACGTCCTGAGGAAACAATCTACATCTTCCTCACAAGTGTCAGTGGAGGGGCCGTTGCTGATCTCTGCTCTCTGGTTACAGTGACAGGCTCTTCCCCCAGAGGGTGCAGGCACTGCCCAGGCTCTCCAGGGAAAGGTCACAGCCCCAAGGCTGCCAGAGCTCCAGGAGCATTTGGACAATGTTGTCAGGCACAGGGTGGGATTGTTGGGGTGTCTATGTAGGTCCAGGGGTTGGACTCCATGATCCCTGCGGGTCCCTTCCAGCTCAGGATATTCTGTGATTGCCCAATTCTGTTACTCTTGTTTGCTAATTGAAAAATTTGACTTTGTCATTTGGCTTTGCCTCACTCTGCTACTTTGCTGTCTAGACTAAGAGCTCTGGGATTCTCTGCAGCTGGAGAAGAAATGTGGATCCCTCCAAATGGAAGGTTCTTTCAGTTCCTTTCAGTACTTTAGATGCTTTTTCAGAGTGGGATGCACTCTCTCTGCCAAGCCCATGATGCCCTTCCAAGAATGCAAACATTGGACTACCTGTGATGCTTCCTAAAACATTCTCATTTTAGAAATAGCTAACTTAATGCCATAGAAATCACCTGGTCTGTACTGCAAAGGGATGTCATGGATTTTCTTTCTCTCTTGGAGGCAACTGGTATGCTGCAAGAACAAGAACATCATGGGAAAATCTTGTTTATGGGACAGCACAGAATGGTTGTCTGGGATGGGATAAAACCTTATCTAAAGAAAAACACAGACAGATACTTGGTGGTACAGGAAGAAATCAAGCTGGAGGGATGAGGGGTTCACAGGGACTGGAATACAGAAAATCAGGGACACTTCAGTCAACGTTTAACGATGGCTTGATATGAGACGTGCAGGCCACTCTGCCAGGATGGAACAGGGAGAATGGGGACTCCTATGAGGGTCCTGGCTTCAGCTGAAACCCAAGAACAGACAGTCACACTGCCACTAGGCTAGACAGGACCTTGACATGCACAAATGGAATATCATGGAGGTGGCACAGCTCCTGTATGTGATTTTAGTGACATCATCAGCAAAATGGCACATTCAGGTCTACTGCTTATGCTTGAGAGTGACACTGAAAACTTGGAAAAGACTCAGGAAAGAATGAGAAAATTATCCTAGGGCTAGAAATCATTCTCAGTGAGAGACAAATGGAACATGATCTGTTTATTTTATCTAGTTTTTAAGAGGTTATTTAATTGTGGTCGGTGAGAACTGATGTGGGGGAATACTTTGAATGCAAAGACTCTTTAAGAGGGCAGACAAAGACAGAAAAAGATCCAGGGATTGGAAAGCAAAGCTGGTGGTTGTTGGGCTTGAAACAAAGGAACTCTTTTTAACAGTGGGAATAACTGACCATTGGAACAAGGAGCTGAGAGATGTGGTAAACTCTTCATTGCATACAGCCTTGGAATGCAGACTGGCCAGTTTTCTGTGGATGTGAACTGAATCATGAGCTGTTGGTCTTGGTGAAGTTAAAAATGTAAATTTTCAGCTAAGAAAACCTGAAATGACCCATGGTGGTATGAGATAGCTATTCTATCTCCATCAGGCTGAGATGGCAGCAGGGCCAGGCTCACCTCCTGCCAATGTCGGGAGCTGCTCTTCCTGTGCACCAAAGTCCTGCCTGGTACTGCAAGATGTCTGCTATTGAACCTTCCTTGTAAAACTTCCTTCTTTTCCATTAATGCAATGTTCCTGGGTGCTTGTTCAAAACCTGGCAAATGTGAATGAATACCTTTCTGCAGCTGACTGGTATTTTGAGAATATATTTTGGAAATCTATTTTCATTAGGAGAAAGCTCCTGGGAAGTTGTATAGAACAAAACTTGGTGAAACAGGAATGCTGTGGCTGGGACTTGTGGCAGTTCAGTTGCTCCTTCTTGCACTCAGCCCAGCTTACAGGAGTGAATTAGTGTTACAAGTCTCAGCCCAGTCTGACAAGGCTGATAACAGGAAGGTATCAAGGGCAGGATTTAATGAATGTACAGAGTGTCACCTTTGGAGAGGATCCTGGCTAATGACACTTGGAAGGGAGAGTTCTCCTTTCCCTCAGCATGCAATACAATTCATTTCCCCAGGCACTTCTGCAAGGCTGCCCCCAGGTTTCATTACTCCCAAACTCCCAAAATTACTCCATTATTCCCAAAGTTGGGTTGCCTCATTAGAAAATGTCTGTAATTCTCCTAAAAGGCAGATCTAGAACAACAGAACCATACCTCATTCTAGGAACACAATAAGTTGAACAAAACTGAAAATAAATTTTCTTAATGAAAATATTAAATGACTTCAGCCTGAACTTCTCTTCACATTGTCTGCTCAAGGGTCAGCAGAGGGGATGTTGGGTCCTGCAGATGCCCAGGACACACTTTGTTCAGGAATTCCCTCTTCCCAGTTTTATTAGAAGGGTTAATGATATTTTCATTTGGGGACTATGTCCTCCTACCCTTAGAAAGGAAAAATATATCTTTCATGAGTGTGGTGATAAAAACTGCTGGGCTGCAACTGGCACAGCAGAAGCCTTTTATGAGCTGCTTTGGCCCTGGAGGAGTCAGTGAACTCATCACTACTCCAGGCACCTTCTGTGGCATCACAACAAATCAAAGTTTCTGAAATAGGGAGACTGGGAGATACTACAGGAGGTCTCATGCATTACTGGATGATATTACAACAATCACAGCATACAAATAATGTAGCTCTGCTCAGTGGGGATGGGGTCCCTTCTCTGTATCTTATGGTTCTAAGAAGGTTACAGCACTGCCACAAAAAGATATCTTCTGGTCAGTCAGATGAAGGTTTGTATAGGTAGTCTTTGCATCTCAGACACCCTTTCTCTGCTGTGGGAGGATTCAGACAAGCACCATGGCAGGAATGTGGCATCTGACATTAATGTGACTTAACTGCAGGCTCCCCACACGGCAGCCAAGCTGGCCACTTTTCTGGGGCTCTGCCCAGCGTGAAGGCTGATGCAAACAGTAACCCTGGATGCTGGCACTGGCTGGAGGACAGCACAAACACACATCTGCGCTGGCTGCACCCACCCTCCTTCTGTTTGTGAAGATTCAGGCCCATCCAGTCCTTGATCAGAAGCCACCGCACGTGGCCAAGCAGCCCAGTCAGGCAGTGTGGTGAATGAACAGTAAATAAGCAACAAATATTCTCACAATAGTTTGAGGCTAGATATTGTTTGTCCAAGTTACTTGACCAAGACTCCTGACTGAGGGAGTCATTGCCAGGAACCGAGATCACCTGGGAAGGATTCAGAAGAGAGGGAAATTCATCAGCAGCTTTGTCTCACTGAACAATGGCAGCTTTTATCCCTGACCAATCACGTTTTGAAATGCATCTCATGCCTGAAACCAGAGTGGATGCTTTGGTCAAACTGAAATCCTGGGCTTGAACTGCACCCCTCAGCTCACTGCTGCAGACAAGTTTCACCTAAACATCTTACTGAGGCTGTGAGGAATCCTGAATCCTGATGCAGATGTGAAGAAACACAGCTGTGTCCTTACACACAAGTTTCTGTGGCCTGGGAAGGACTTAAAATCTTCTAAATTTCTCATCTGTGAAACTAGGAATATGCTGGAAACTGAGAGATGAAGACAGAACCTTCTTCCTAATCAAACCAAACCAATAATACCCACCCCTAGTTGCTTCCTACACAACCTTATGAGCACTTTCTTGTCATGGAGCACTTGGAGTGAGACAGGCTTTTGCTTGGCTGGGAAGATGGTTCATTATTATGATGTCCTAGGTCTGTCTGAACATCACACCATGCCTCCTGTTCAGGAGACTCACAAAATCACAGAATGGTGTATGCTGGATGGGACTTTAAAGACCCTCTTGTTTCAACCCTCTGCCATGGGCAGGGACAACTTCTACAGACCAGGTTTCTCCAAGTCCCATCCTAAGTAGTCCAAATAATTTAGGAGAAATATATTGGAAAAACAGATGAGTTATTTGCCTCTGCAAAGACCCTGAAGAGAAGAAACTAAAACTGCATAGCCTGCTTGAGTCTGTATGGTACGTGGTACACAGCTCTGCTGATGGGTGTGCAGGATTTGTGCAACAATGGTATGCCTCCATTGGACCCATACTGGTACAGATCTTGTCTGGACCAGGACAACTTTAACCAGTGCCTGCATTTTCTTTTTCAGGACATGCTTGGGGCTCACCCTGGGCTTTAATCTGCAGAACAGAAGCACAGCAAGGCTCTGGCTCCAGCACAAGGCACAGGCAGTTCAGGGCTGTGCAGGCAAGGTTCGAGCTGCCAAGGGCGTTACGTGTTTTTAGCTGAGTGTGGATGGTCTCACTGCCTGGACACAGGCACAGCACATGCTTCCCATCTGTTCCATCCCTATCAATAGGAGCTTGTCCTCACCATGATGAGGGTGGAGATTATCCCCATAGGCTGGGTCTTGTTGCTGAGATGCCACATTAGCTGAGTGCTAACTAATGGAAAAATCCTGCAAAGAAAATTGGAACAGGAAAGGGAATAGGAACCTCGCTGGGTCAGGGCTACAGCTGGTGTTGCCTGCAACTAGCAAAGGCAATAGGAGATGCTGTTTTTGGGGAGCCTTCTGCTGGCCTAAGCACCTCCTACTTCAGCATTCATGGTCACTGGGCTTGGGACAGCAGAAGGCATATGTCTGACTGTTCCCTCTGATATTCCCTTATGGACCAGCTCTTCCTTAGCTGGTCTAATCTCTTTCCACTCGTGCTGACGGTCTCTCATGGCAGCAAATCTTGAAGATTTTACTCACTGCATGAACAAATCTTTCCTTTTCTCTGTTTCAGAGTGATATCCTACCAGTGCCACTGACTGCCCCTAGCTCTTGGCCTTGGGATTGATTTCAATCTCACCCAATTCACTCCCTTTGGTCACTTCAGTCACATCCCTCCCAGTTTTCTTCTCTTCAGATTGATGAATCCCGACCTTTCAGTACTTTTCCCAAGACAACCCCTCCAGCCTCTTGATCATTTAAATTATTAATTAACCACCCTTAGTATATGAAACTTAGAGCCTTCAGGTTTGTTTCTATCCTCTGTTTAACTTCAGAGGTGATCTGGAGGATCTTCTCTTGGGCTCCAACTCTGGTGACGTGTCTCAGTTTGGAAAAACAGAAGTCTGCTCAGGAAGGCAGGATCCTTCCCTGAAATGGAGAATGTAAACCCTTCCCACGCCTCCGAATTCCTATAAATTTTAAATTAAGGGGCTCTCAGACAAAAAATATGGGAGCAGAAAATAACAGTTCTTTAACAGGGAGCAGAAAATAAAAAGATAAAATAAACAATGCAGTACTCTAGAACAACACTGACAGAGTCAGAACTCAACCTGACACCCTGTGGGTCAGGGTGTTGGCAGCAGTCCCATTGGAATTGTGGCTCAGCCCTCCTGCAGTGTCAGGTGTGGTTCTCTTGGAGCAGGGGTCCTATAGAAAAGGGTGTAGTCTTCTTCTGAAAATCCAGTGGAAGAAGAGACAGCTGCTGTTCCTCTGAGAAATCCAGTGGAGAAGCTGTGCAGTTGTTCCAGAACCTCAAGATTATATCTGGGTAGCAATGCTTGGCTCCTCCTTCTGGGCGGAGCATCTCACAATGGGATGTTATAGTTCTTATCAGTCATGCAGTGACATTCAATAGTCTGTTATCAGCAGATGTCCCCTCCCGAGGGAGGAGTGATTGTGATGACTCAGAGAGAGAGATAAGGAAAACTGCCCACTTGACAAAAGACAACTGCCATACAGACGGTAATAGAAAACACCTTGGCTTGCAATCTGGAACATGAGTGGACATTCAGCTGCTTGAAAATATTCCTAAAAATATCAAATGTTCGTAGGGTTGGCTATAGTCATTCTGAATTTATAGTTTCTTTATAGGGTATTGCTCTTGCTCCAGAAACCTGCATTAGTAGTTGCAGATGCAAGTGACCCACTGCTACAGCAAATGTCAGGAATTCTCTCAGCTCTGCAGAAAGAAAAGGCTTTTGTGGTTTAACCTCAAGGTGAGAAACAACAAAATTGTGACAGCAACCTTAGATCAAATATCTCACAGGCCAATGTCCCTGGTGGCTTACCATAAACATGCATTTATTTAACACTGGGCTGCATGTGGTCTTGGAGCATTTGCAGGAGAATGGTTATATGTCTCACTCTACTTCCAGAGTTGTCTGAAGATCCCAAGACTTTGCTCTGCAGAAGCACTGCCGCAGTTAGGATTCTCAAGGCTCACTACAAAGGTTAAGCTGTATAAAAGGAAGATGCTTTTTCAGGGTCAGGGTTAAAGGACAGAGCTCTGGTTCACCAGCACACTGTAAGTTTGGTTGTGATGGTCCATAAGAAGGGCTTTGGGACAGAGAGGGTGGGCATTTATTTGTAAAGTTTCTCTTCTCCTGAAATGCTCAGTGCCAAGAGAATGAATGAAAACCAATTCTCTGCCATGTTACATCTGCTTCAGCTTCTGCAAAAGCACAGATGATGGGGTACGGTCATCTTGAGAATGACATCAAGCTAAGCATCTCACTGGCTTTATGTTCATCCCACAGCCCCTGCTCTGTCCTGGTCTCATGCCAGTATGATCCCTTCCCTGTCAAAACCAAGTAGGACTTGCACTTGGCTCCTGAGCCTGGTGTGCACAGTGGCAGCTCTCCAGTGCAGGTTCTGTGGCTGGACACAGATGACCATCAGGCACCTGTCCATTGCACCCACCAGGATGCATGCAGGACACCATGGGGCAGGAGGAGGCAGATCATCTGGCCTGCTCTTTGGAAAAAAACAGGTGTGCAAGCAGCAGAGAGGAACCACTGCAGAGTTCAGGGACCATGGCACAGGGACTGCCATGAAGGAACTCTTCCAATCAAGTGCTCTGTCCTGCAGGCTCTGCTATGGCAGGTAAGCACAGACCTGGGGCTCTCCCCTTCCAGGGCAGAATCACAGAAATTCTAGGTTGGAAGAGACCTTTAAGATCATCGAGTCCAACCCATGTTCTAACACCTCCACTAGATCATGGCACCAAGTGCCACATCCAGTCTTTAAACTCTTCGAGGGATGGTGACTCCACCACCTCCCTTGGTAGATGATTCCAGTATGTCTTGCTCACCAGGGTCACTCCTGCAAAGCCCTTTTGCCACGGCCACTGACCCCATGGAGCACGGCAGCTGAAGAGGTACCCACCTGGCCTGTTCCCCTCCTTGGAGACTTGTGTGTCCCCTGTGGACAGAGCCAGGCCTGCCCTTGCTGTCCCCATGCAGACCCTGTGCAGCACGAGCAGTATTCTGGCCTCTCTTTGCACAAGGCTGGGCGCAGCCTGTGCTCTGGGACCTGCTGAGTCATGTATCTGACTCACTCCAAGGCTGAATTTCCATTGCCACGAGTTAGTCTGTTCTGCCAACTCAAAAGACCCCCACCCATGGGGATCCTCTCCCTGGGGCAAGGACGCTCAGCCCTGCACAGGTGATCAGCAGGTGCACAAAGGATTACAAAAGTGTTCATGGTTTGGCTGCTGTGTGCTCTGCACACAGGTATAGCCTCTACTGACTACCTGTTCCCTGGGCAGGGCAGGGGAGCTCAAGAGCCCCACTTCAGCCTCCAGTGATAGCTTCCAGGAGGAAGCTGCCTGGGACAGGTGCTGTCTGACTGTTCCCACTTGCAGCTGCACAGCCTCAGCCCAGGGCTCCAGTCTGAGGTGTGCTCTGCTCCAGGCTGGCCACACACATCAGCAGTGGAGCACCTGGCTGGTTCTGCCTGGTGCTGCAGACTGGCCTTTCTGCTCTCCCCTCTGGAATGGGGCATGTGGGGACACAGAGCAACTTGCCTTCCTCCTCAGAGCCTTGCCCAGGTGGCGAAAGGGGCAGAGCTCAGGAATAAAGGAGTGACCAGGATAGGTGTGTGCCAGCCCGGAACTTGCTCTGGCTGCCTGGTAAGTGTGGCTCACCTTGCCTTAGGATTTCCAGTGCACCCTGTGCTCCAAAGTGCATCTCTCGAGAGATCTCTCACCACTTAAGAGATGCACAGTTATCCAGGAAGGTGTCCTTCCAACAGGTTCCTGTGCTTGTTGTGAGAAACAGTTCTTCCCTTGGGATGAAAGAAAAGGATCAACTCCAAGCCAAGAGAATGCAGGACTGGCCTTTCATTTGTCCCTACTGGTCTCAGGAATGGGGTCTCTTCAGCCTATCTGTGTTCTCAGCATTGTTGGAGCGGCAAACCCACTATGCTGAGGAGGGAGGACGGGCTGGCTCATACCGAGCTGATTTGAGTTCAGCAGAGGAATCTCTGGGATGCATGTAGTCCCCTGAGCCCCTTGTGCTGTCCTGGCACCAGCCAGCCCATACTGCCTGGCCTGGATTGCCAAGCAAATTGTATTCTATTTGCCATCTGTATAGCAGTTGTCTTCTGTTCAGTGGGCAGTTTTCCTTATCTCTTCCGCAACTGCTCCTCTCTCAGGGGAGACATCTGCTGATAACAGCTACTGAATGTCACTGCATGGCTGATAAGAACTACAGTATCCCATTGGATGCTTCAACCAGAAGGAGGAGCCAAGCATTCCTACCCAGATATAATCTTGAGGTTCTGGAACACCAACAGGGCTTTCTCCACTGGATTTCCCAGAGGAACAGCAGCTGCATCTTCCACTGGTTCTTCAGAGGAAGACTACACCCTTCTCTACAGATCCCTGCTCCAGCAGAACCACCCCTGAGAGGGGCGCAGAGGGAGCCCAGGAGGGCTGCAGCCACAATTCCAATGGGACTGCCACCAACACCGTGACCCACAGGGTGTCAGGTTGAGTTCTGACTGTCAGTGTTGTTTTGGTTTACTGCATTGTTTATTTTATCTTTTTATTTTCTTTCCTAATAAAGAATTGTTACTCCTGCTCCCATATTTTTGCCTGAGAACCTCTTAATTTCAAATTTATAACAATTCAGAGGGAGGGGATTTACATTTTTCCATTTCAGGGGAGGCTCCTGCCTTCCTCAGCAGACACCTGTCTTTCCAAACCAAGACACTGCCTGACACTTTACTGCTCAAAATCCTCACCAGACTGCAGTAACATTGAGAAGCTTGGCACTGCTCCTGGGGACTGGCTAGGCTGGAGGCTCTCCTGGGAGGATGATCAAATGCTCACCATCCATCTGGTCTGTTGTCCCTATGCCTGTCCTCTCCTATAGGTCAGTCCCAGGAAGAAATATCCTCAGCTGCTAGGTCAGGGCAAACAGCAAAACATCTCTGAACATCTGTAGAGAGGATGACCTCTGGTTCATAGCACACTCCCAAGCTGGCAAGATAAATGAGCACAGGTTTGGTTTCTTCTTCTGAACCATTATGGTTATCTCTCTAATCTCTACTGTACACCCAGACAGGGCAGTCTTACCCACATATTTAAGCAATTGATGCTAGAGAGATGTCCACCACTGCTTGCTGAGGGATTACATTAATTTGAAATTTTGAAATTGAGTTGAATTTGAAACCATTTTACCATGACTGAACCACTTTCTCTTTCTGGAGGTTCCCATCCCAGGAGATCAAGCTAAATCTAGGTCTCTGCTTTTCACCTGTCACATCCAAGAGCAGTATTCCAGCCTACCAAAACATGTGCCATTCTTCATTCTGGAGTAAAAGACCTGCAGAGGTTGATCCACAGGCTTGATAAGAAATGCTTAATCCACATAACCTGAAGCCTTGCAAGCTTGCTGTAAACCTTTCACCATCCTGAGTCTCCCGTCCATTTTTCCTGGTGCAGGTGCCTGTGAAGTACAGAGGAGGTGTCAATGGAATTTTTCCCAGAGGATGACTGTTGCTGGGTCTCGCATATTAGAAGACAGCACAGCATACAGCTGGCACATTGTTAGCACTGCCCTGGGCCAGCTGTGCAGGGGTGGGTGGTCATGCACAACCTGTCCCCAATGCATGGGGACAGAGCTAAAACAGCCAGAGGCCTATAAAACTTCCCTTGCAAAGAGCTCTGTGACAGACAGACCTTTTCCACGTCTGCCCTGCTGGGAGAGATCCCAAAATAAATAACTCCGAGGCCTGAAGGCCCAAGGGAGACAAGCAGGAGTAGGGAGTGGGCCCAGACCAGAGCGGACTCAGCCCCACACACAGGGCAGCCATACAAATCTGTGCTGTTGACAGAGCCAAGAATAATTCCAGCATCTCTATTTAATGCTATTTAGAAAAACCTCCACTCCAAAATGGTGAACTTCCCCAAAGACAGGATCAATATTTATAAATGTGGTGACTTCCATGCCCTGGTGATCTATCTCAGACCCAGCTTGGGCAGGGTTGCTGCAGCCCCAACTGGGCCTGTGGGCAGGGACAGTGTCCATCATTTTGGCTGTTCCCAGGGGAGCAGGATGCACTGGGGCAGCCTGAGGAGGAGGTTTGGACTGTTCAGGGAGACTGCTGGGCAGCAGCAGCTCACAGAATTTCCCATATGAAAACATAATGAACTTTTGAAGGAATTCAGTGCCAACCCAGTCAGGATAAAGTTGCCCTGTGAGACTGGCTGGTTTCCCACATCAGAAGGAGCTGGGGGCTCCTCTGTGATAACAGAAGGAGTGGGTGGTAACCGTGGACACAAGAGACTGACTTCATCCTCCCACGTCCAGATTTCAGGTCAGCTTTCCCCTAAACAGGAGCATGTTGTCTTGGGGGACGAAGATGATTTTACTAATTTCTCTCCTCTCTCTCATGCCTTGCCATCCCTGGCACTGCTCCAATCTAGCTGACTGTGACTGCTGTAGAAAGCAGCCAGGGGTTATATTTACTCCTTCCCTGCCCTTAAGTCATCTCTAGGACTCAATCTTTAGCTCAAACAAAGGAGTCATTAGATGGCAGGGACAGCACACTGTGGTTGAGGATGGAGAGATGATCATCAGCAACCCCATAAACTGATTTTTAAATAAAGCTTCCTCTGCAACACCACTTCCCAAAATGTCCAGCCTGGCATTGGGACTGGGATAGGCAAGGGACAATATATGGGGTGCATGTTGCTCTGCCTGCGTCAGTTAGGGATGGATCTCACTTTGCCAGATGCCACCCATCAGGGCCTCTCCCACTTGGCCTCCATTCATCCTATAACAGGACAGTTCCTGGTCCACAAGAAAGGACCCTTGCGAAGTGTTTGAGGCACTACTCTCCTCTGTGATGGAGGCCTGGAGGCTTAATCTCCCCAAGCAGGTGCACAGGGCACAGATTGACCTGCATGGCTGAGTGACGGAGAACATCCGCCTCGACAGAACAAGAGGGAATGGCTTTAAGCTGAAGGAGCCTAGATTTAGGTTGGATGATAGGAAGAGATTCTTAACTGTAAGAGTGGTGAGGCCCTGGCACTGGGTGCCCACAGAAGCTGTGGCTGTCCCATCCCTGGAAGTGTTCAAGGCAAGGCTAGACAGAGCCTGAAGCAATGTGGGATAGCTCCTACCCTTGGAAGACGGGTGGAGCAGAATGAGATTTAAGGTCCCTTCCAAACCAAACCATTCTGTGATTCCATGATCAAGCCCTTCTGTGTTCTGCAGCTCAACACTGCTTCCAAGAGGAGCTTCTGATCTCAATCATAGCACTATCTTGGAACCATCAGGGGACTGCAGATGATTCCATCCTCTGCTCCTCCAGCAGAAAAAGCAAAGCATGGTCACAGGCAAGCTGAGCATGCTCTCCACTCCCAGCCAGCAGCCGGCACTGGTGTGTAGCTGCCTCCCTGTGCTGAGGGCCAAAAAGGGGTTGGCAGTGCTCTGTCCCAGTAGGAACATGGTCCATGCAACAACTAAGTTGGGACGTGCAGAAGGACATGTGCCATGGGGGGTAGTTTGGAGGGAGAGCAACTAAATCAGCAAGGGAATGCATGGCTGGAGCCCTGCCAGCACCTGCCACCTCTGGAAATAGCTCTTACAGAGTCCCAGGGTGCAGGCATGAAGTCCCCTTCCCTTGGGTTATTACGCAGGCACAGGATACATGAAATATGTTGGCAGCAGTCAGTCTAGGGAGAGCTAAGCAAGGGAGGGAGGGAGATTAATAGGAAAACAAATCAGCACCTAGAAACAAAGCAAATGAACAACACATAGGGACCCAGACCACCAGGGATGCTGGATCACAGACAAACCCAGGCACATGCATGGAAGGAAACACCGGCTGTGAGAAGAGCTGGCCACCCAGAGCAAAGGCAGGAAAATGAAAACACTTTATTATCTAAATGGGGATATGATTTCTGGAAGAACAGACTCTTCAGTCCAGGAATGATGTTTGAAGCACTAGAACAGCTGAGAGAGGTGTTGATGGGGGCTGTCACCAGAAAAAATGAGTGTACGGAGATACTGTTTTTTACCTAAAGCCAAGGCACGGGAGAAGAAATAGATACTTGGTTCTGAAGCAGGGAGTTCTGCAGCAGCAAGGGCCTGCAAAGGGAATAAAGCAGTGGAAGAAGTGCACATGCTCAATGCCCAGGGCAGTCTAAGTCTGCAGCTTGCAGACCTTGGAGCAGGGATCCTGCCAAGCTAGGAGTTTGCTGCTCTACTAAAACAGCAGCGACAGAGAGGAGGGAGGTTGTGCTCACATAGAACAGGAGCTGTTGACTGCAGCCTCTGGCAGGGGAGAACTGCCCAGCTCATTGCAGCACAGATGCTGAGCCATCCCTGCTCACCATGAAGCCCCTTGTGAGGAGTCTTGGAAAGAGGAAAGAGTTCAAGTTGAGCTGGACATCCCTTTCACCATACACAGACGGATCTTCAGTCTGTTAGCTTGGGATAATAATGGTGTGGTTGGCAGGAGAGGCCCAAGGGATATTTCAAAGATCCCAACAGACACGGGTACTGAGGCAGGACAATAACTTGTACAGCAAGGTTGGGAAGATCACAAAAAAATCAATGTGTCAGGTATCAACAGCTGCCAGTAGCAGGTAAGAGGTGAACTCAGTGCCACATTTAAGGTGGGATCTTGCTTAGAAGGGGCCAGGCACTAATAGCAGGGGACTAGAGAGCTGACATCATGGACGGATGCCTAAGCATGCTGAGTGGAGGATGAAGGCATGCCTGGAGTGGTGCCAGGACTGGATATTGATGCTTAGCTGAAGACAAGTGCTGTGCCCCATCCTGAAAGAAATCTCTGCAACCTCCTGAAACTCCAACCTGTCTGTGGAAAGACTGGAAGAAACCTGATCGCATTTAGTAATGGACCACTGATATGTGATAGCTGCAATAGCAACCACAGAGCCTGGGAACTAGACTTTCTAGAGGCCACAGAAGTCAGAATCTGGTGGAGAAGCAGATGATGTCCTTTAGAAAGCCTGATCTCAACTCAAAGCCTGATGTTCTGCTTAAACTGGACCACCACACTCAGCAACAGAGTGAACACAGTTCAGCATCCTGTGGGAAGCTGGACATAAGACTTCTTTCCCCACAGAAAGAAGCAGGAATGGCAAATGCCATGGAGATGCTCTCTCCTCGGAAGCACTGCAATAAAAAGTAATCAAATCAAAATCCAAGGTAGTTGATGGACCAGGAACTACAAGAAGGCATTACAAAGTCAGTCTGGGTGCCAGCAGTCCATCTCTTCAGGGAAACTTCACTTTGGCTGGAGAAACACTGAAGTGAAAAATTTCAAACCCATATACAGACTCTGCTTCTTAATGGGAGCAGGGGCTTCCCTTCCCTAAGACACCATCCAACCCAGTTTTGAGGGCAATTTAGATAGAATAACAGGGCAACACAGTCTCTGAGTGCAAGCCTGGAATGTGCTGGCAAAGGCAAGAGGATGGTGCAAAGGGGGGCAGAAACTCCTCTGCCATGAACCAGCTGCTCCAGTGGCAGGAAGGAGGAGGACTGTGGTGGAAGGAAATCTGGCTTGGTACTTGGAGAGTGTGCTTTGCTTGGTAACTCCGAGTGTGTCCTCTGGGACAACTCGAAGGGGTCGAGCATGGTGTTCCGCTCCATTAGCAATTCCTTTATGCCAGCACATGTAAATAATTATTCTGGCACAGGCTCCCAGCAGAGAGCTGTATGAAACCCTTCAGAGCCAGTGCAGCCCTGACCCCCAGCACAGCCTGTGCTGCTGCCTTTCATGGAGACCGGCACCAGGAGAGAGGAGATTTGTGTTCACACATGGACAGGCAGCATGTCCTTGTATCAACAGTGCTTTTGAAAATCAAACCTTCTGTGCAGGTGAAGTATAATTCCATGTGATCAAATTCTCTGCTTCCCCTCAAGAACTCATTGTGCAGCCCAGCCTTTTCCCTGAGATCTGACCCTCATGAGAGAAAGCTTAGGGTTAAAAAGATGGGAGAAATATGTACAGAAAAAAAAAAAAAAAAAGAAGATAAAAGAAGTCCACAGGACTTGATATTTTCTGTGAAAGGTTTTCCCCAAGATGGAGCATTCAGGGCAAAGCTACAAACCCCTGAGAACAGAAGTCACAAAACTGATGTGCCTCTGCATGGTACATCACGAAACAAATCTCTCACCCCAGGAATCTGCCTCTTTCCAAACTCCAACAGTGCCCTCAAGTGCTCAAAGGAGAAGCCGCAAGCCAGAGATGGAGCTTGCTACCACCCAGGCTGCGGCACACAGGAGACTAATGAATGTGGAGGGGAGAGATGTGGTTGCATGACCTCAAGCGTGGCTGACTGCTGTCCCTGCCTGAGCTACGGTGAAATGTCTGTGTCTTTTCCTACTTCTTTTCCTCGAATGGGCAGATCTGTGCTGATAGCCCATCTGTCACCAAGAGATGCTCCAAGAGCATGAGAAACAGATTTAATGTCTGTGTTGCCTGGAAAAGATGCACATGTCACAAGCTTGTGGAAACAGCAGAGTTTGAATTTGGCCACTGGAGTGATCCCACCCAGCCAGACCTCCTGGATCCATTCCTTCAGAAGACATGACCTCTAGAGAGGAGAGGAAGGCATCTCAATGTCCCAGCTCCAGAGGGGAGGTTGGGTTTCACCCCATCTGACTCCCTGCCATGAGCTTTCCAAGCTGTGTGGAGGCTGTTTTGGCAGAGCTATGCAGGGCTGTTCTCACTTCTTCAGTGAGCTGGGTGTCTCAGCAAGAGGGGCTCTTTCAAGGAACAGGAAATAAGGTCTGTTTGGATCTGTGAGACTTCTGTCTGTGAGAATGGTAGGTGGAGACATGGTACATGGTCACCTGCACTCCTTTGTGGGGGACACACACGTGATTGCTGGCAGGATGCTGAACTCAAAACCTTGCTCAGGTCTTTCCCTGTGTGTTCCTTGGAGAGTCACCTGGTAGAGCTTTATCCTGCAGTCCTACACTTTGTGGAAAGGAAGCACTCAATGGTACAGGTCCACTCACCAGGACTTGCTGCACAACAACTAAGATGTTTTCAAGGGACAACTGAATGTTACTGTGCCAGGAATTGACAAAGCTACACTGGGAACCTCTTCAGGTCCCCTGCTTCCTCACCCTTTTTCATATTTGGGGAGACTTCTGGATCATGGCATAAGTTTGATTTACATGGCATGGACACAAATCCCATTGAGTTAAGCAGCAGAGGGCACAGAAACAGGGAGACGTGGACAGGAACTTTGGAGTCTGTTTTTGTCCCTGTAGCCAGAGTGTCATGGTGCCTCTGACCACCTTACTCCAGCCTTTGGAGAAAAGTCTGTGTGGCTTCTGTGAAGGCATGTGTGCTCTCTTCCATTCCTGCTCATCATGTCACTGTCCTGTCACCTTCACACATCATCATCCATCCCCTCCAAGGTAGAAGACCACAGGTGCTCTTCCAGCAGGCTGCTGTCATCCCATTAGGCCCCTGTGAATCACAGACACCAACCAACAAACACCAATTTCAGTTCCAGAGCTGGTTTGAGCAAAGAGCCATCTTTTTATGACCTTTCACTGCATTGCCTTGATCTGAGCAGGGACTCTCATCTTTTCTCTAATTTGGGCAACAAGCTGTTCCCACACATGCCTGCTCTAGGTGCTTGTAGGAAGTAGTGTCACAATGCCAGACAGGCAGGCTCACAAACTTGTAGTGAATACTTCACCCATTTCAGTGCCAGAGCCGCAAGTTGCTTGCATAAGAAACAATTCTCAAGGCATCAGAGACATCAGGACTCACATCAAGGATGGCCTTGCAGGAAAAGTCTTGCTTCTGCAGAGAAAGCATCTACTGCCACACAGAGTTCCTGATCTGCTGTGGCTCAGTGTGCCTCACACAGCATGAGAGGCCCTGCAGCAAGTGTAGATCTGACAGTGATGCCAATGCCGCTTCTATTGTAGCAGCAACTGCTCTGAATCTCATCAATACTCTTTGGCAAATGCCAGCCTCTCCCCCTGCAGCCTGGAGCAAGTCATTGTCACAGCTGGGCTGTCATCTCCAGGTCAGCTGCTTTCAGCAGCCATAGAGCAAGAGCCACTGGTGACTTCTCAAGCTATCACCTTGCTGGTGATATCACTGGTGACTTCAAGGTATCATCTTGCTTTGATCACCAGCCTGGGGATAAAAAAAAAACAGATCTGGGTCCAGATCTCTCACAGGGATCTCTTCAATACATAGAATAGGAGCACTCAGGAGAAAACTCGTGGAGCAGCAATTGACAGCTGTAGTAAAGACAACTCAGTGCAGGAGACTGGCAAAGGACCATAATCTGAGCAGGTCCCCATGAACCTCTCTCCACACCTCCACAAGAAAACAGCATGCCCTGCTTTTTTTGCATTCACCAAAAGTGACCTTGAAACCTGCTGCTGTGATGCCATTTCTATTGTAACAGCAGAATAGCTGCCATGCCACTCTCGGCTGACAGGGTCACCAAGAGGCATTTTCCTGGAAGAGCATAGAGGGCCCAGAGCAGAACAGGTCTCACCATTAAATTGTGGGTTTCTAATTAATACCCATTTGTCTGCAAGCTGACCTGCTTGACTACATGCCAGCCTCAGGATTTCATCTTCTTCCCTGAGGACAGGGCTTGGCAATTGCCAGGAGCCGCAGTCCTACGCCCTACTGCCTGCCTGCTGCTGGTCACAAGGTCACACACAGACCAGGATATCACTCTTCACACGTCTGCACACTTATCTTGTAATTAACCCTTATTTATGCAAATGAGTCCGTTCATTTGCTCTCCTCTGCAATCTATCAATAGATAGAGCAGATCCCTTTCAGGCCTGGGAATGTGAATAGAAACTACCTTGCTACTCCATGGACTGCCTGGTGAGATAGCATGGGTTGGGTTTTTTTTTTTATTTTTTCATATAAATTTCAGCCAAAATCTTTCTGCTTCTCCAATGACACGAGTCAGATAAAACTTCCCCAGAGCTCTGTTAGAGCCAAGCAGAGAGGGACCAGCAGCTTTCAGGTGAGAGAGCAGAGAATGCCTGCTCAGCTTTAGCATGTGGGAGAGGGAGTCTCTCTGAGCCGGCCAGGGCACGGTCCCCATGCAATTGTGGCCTAGTAAGGCCACCGGGAACACTCGGTGACCTTCGCTGCACTGGCTGCTGGTAGCAGAGCCAGTCCCACTCACTGGGGCCATCTGGAAGCTCTCAGAGCTGCTGAAAAAAATGTCGTCGGAGGCCCTTTGTGAGTCACGGGCTGGGTCAGGTTACCGACAGAGGGACGGGGAACAGAAACACAGCAAGTCCCCGGGAGGAGCAAGAAGCTCTCCTGCAATGGTAGAAATACAGATAGGGGTCTCAGAGAGGAACAAGGAGTACCTCTGCCATGGCAGAAATACAGGCTGGGGTCTTGGGAAGGAACAAGGAGCACCCCTGTTATGGCAGAAATATAGACTAGGGTCTTGGGAAGGAACAAGGAGCATCCCTGCTTTGACAGAAATATGGATCAGGGTCTTTTCACCCCTGCTCCAAGAGCAGGATGCCGGCACATGGGCTATGAGAACAGCCTGGTGCTACCCTGCATCCTGTTGCACACAGACTGACACACGGCTGACATGCACAAAACATGGGTAAGCATTCAACAGCGTATCCTAGGGGCAGCTACACACCCCAGGGTCCCTGCCTGTGACACACACACCCTTCAGCACCCCAATTCTAGACCTGCTGCCCCAGGTGACCCTGGTGCCTCAGGTGTCCTCCCCAGCACACCATGGTGAGATACTGCCAGGAAGGCACAGGGAGCTGTGCCTGCAGCATGCAGAGGGAGCCAAAGGCTGGAAACTGGGCAAGCAGGTAATAAAGCAGATCAGGACCAACAGCCAGGGCTGTGTCCACCTTCCCCATGTCCTACAGCCAGCACCCCAAAGTACATTCAGAGTGTGTGCTGGAAGGTCCAGCACTGCCCAAGCATTCCCTTGGCCCAGGCCAAGGGCAGGTGACCCTGAGGTAGACATGTCTCCTGCCACCTCAGCCCCACACGCCCCTCACTGCTGGCTGCTTGCACACAGCCTGCACCCGGCCACGACTACCACCTCCCTCAGGGAATGAACCTCCGCTCTAACACAGGAAGGTGATGTTTTATTACAGAATCACATGCTTCAGAGACCGAGTCCAACCTATGATCTAACACCACCTTGTCAACTAGACCATGACACTAAGCACGATGTCCAGTGTTCCCTTAAATAGCTCCAGAAACAGTGACTCCACCGCCTCCTTGGGCAGCCCCTTCCAGAGTCCGGCGGCAGAGTCGTGCGGGCACGAGGTGGGGGTGCGACAGCAGTCACCTTAGCCAGTGGGTCCCTCAGGGCTGCCCGGGGACGGGGTGCCAGTGTTACCGGTTTAAGGAGCTCCCGAAACACAGACACACCGTCTAGTTCAGAAAGGAGACGTCGTTTAATTTGCACATGGTGTAAAGTGGAGGTTTCCACAAATCACGTACACCAAGGGGTGAAAAGCTGTATCTTTTATGCAGTAACATTCACACGAACCTGCCTATCTAACACATATTCTCCGCCTACCTAATGCATATTTAATTTCGGTGATGTGACCTTGCGCAATGCTCGAAGCAAAGTGTTACATTCTTCATTAAGCAACCTCTGTTGTAGAAGCTATCTGACTACATCAGTCACGTTACAAAAGATGAGAAAATTCAGCCAGGGGACATAAAATTCGACTGGAAGACAGCAGGACGGAGGCGGCGAGAGGCGCTGCCGCGGCCCTAAGATGGCGGCGCCGTGAGGGGGGAGCGGGCTGGACAGGGACCGCTGTTGTTAAAGCTTTATTGTTCCCGCTGCCGCCCCCGACCGCCGTGTCCGCCGCGCCGTGCCCAGTAAAGGTAAAACCATGGCGGAGCCGGCCGGGCCCGCTCGGCACCGGGGGGTCGGGGCGGCTCGGCTTCCCCCTGACGCCGCCTGACTGGCCCGGCTGCAGCCACCGCTCGCTGCCCCGCCTCGGTGCCAGAGCCGCGGCGGGGATGGGGCGTTTCGCCTGGTGCCGGGTGAAATAAACAGGGCCAGGAGACTTCTTCTCCTGTGTAATGCCTTTATTAAAAAGTGACCAGCTCAGGATTGGGCGGCTCGACGGGTCTGCAGCGTCCGTCGTCTCCCAGGGCGACTCAGAGGAGGAGGATATGCGCAGCTCTGTCCACCAGGGGCAGAACTGGGGATCAGATCCTCTCTGGGAGCCTTCTTGGGTCTCCTGATCCCATAAGATGGTGTCAGATGTTCGTTTTTCCCACTCAGTCGGCCTGGTCTCAGCTCCGGGGTCAACTCCCATGGTCAGGGCGAGAGGGTCCAAAGGTGTTCCGCGTCTCTGCAGGCTCAGCACTCGGTTCCTCACGTCCAGACATCACTCTAGCCTCTCAACTCTTAGGTGGCTCGTTGTTTTTGGGGTTTCTCCATGAGTTTGGAGATGGGGGTCTCACAAAGCATTCTGGTCTTGCGAGTCACTTTGCATAACCCCCCCCACCTTCTCAGGTGTCTTCACTATTCTGGGAAAGGTACAACTTAGCCTCGGGCAAGGTCCCCACCCAGGAGAAGGGCCATTACCTCGCCCCAGCCAGGGCTTTTACTAATACAAAAACAACCATTAACGACAACGACCCGTGATTACAATAACAAAACACACAGAACTTGGGCAGAGCCAGTGGTCTGGCTGCCTTTTTGAAACTTTTTCTCATAAAAAAAATATTAACCGAGTTTTTGTTCATAACAGTCCCCCCTCTTTTTCTTTGATCGAGCTTAAACTCTAAGCTCGCATCAACTCCCGATTTTTGTTTTGAATCTACTATAAATCTCTTGTGCACTTTGGTAATCACGGTTACTTAACCTTGTTACTTTCCTTGGTTTCTTCAGGTTTATCTTCACGGCAAACACTATTTTACTGAAACAGATAAATAAGCATAGTAAAAATAGCAATCCTCCAAGTGCACACACAGCGAGAAAAACTACCTTTTCCCACACATCCTTTTTGAAAATCTCCAGGTTCTCCCACCCACTGGGATCAAGTGTAGGAGTTTGATCTTCATTATTTACACATGCTAACCTTTTTATTTCGTTTGAAATGTTCCTAATAATTGAATTCTTAATTTTTAATACTGCCTGGAGCCGGATAACTTTGTTTAACATAGATAGTGGGATCCGAATTTGGCTTTTACAATTTTGGATTTTCTCAATTTCTATTTCACTGTGCCTGTTCTGTTTAATTTCTCCCAAATTATATATAGGAACTCCCAAACTTGATCCAGTTTCTTTGGGTAATAAGAAAATTGGTTTTATCACTCCAGCGGTGCAGCTGCCAGACAAGATCAAATCTAGGGGTTTAAGGCTCCCCTGGAATGTGTTCTTAAAGGAGTTTATCTCTTTTCCAGTATACCCATATAAATACTTGTAACAAACAATTTTTCTTACCATTTTCACTATTTCTTTGCTTTTTACTAGATCTGCTGAGCTTGTTTCAGCAGCATCCCATTCAAAGCACAACCAGGCTTCCCCTATAGGGCACTCTCCTAGGAGTGGCTGCCTAAAAGTGGCAGTATTGTATATTATCCAATACACTCTCTTATTTTTTTGATAAAAGACCAATTGGGAGAGGTTAACACAATCAGGGTTAGAACTTATGTGGACTCTCGACAAGGAGCTCACTTCCTCCTCATAGAGGGGTTGGTAGCATTCATTGCACGGCTCAGCTGGGCTCCCCTGAGCACCACCAGCCATCAGAGCCATCAGTACTACCCTTCCCAAGAGTCCGGTATAGGTCATCTCACACAGCCTGCCCACCCGGCCTTGCCTCTTGGGGAACTTTACTGAGGAAAAGCTTCCAAGCTCTTTAGAGTCCCTTCTACCCGTTTCTCTGGTTAAACCTCTCTTGGTCTGTTCCCTACCAATTTTGGTTTCCCCTCCCAGGGGAGTGTTCTGTAGAGGATTAACCTGGACTCTTTAGAAATAAATTGGAGAATTAACTAGAATTACTTATTTACAGTCTTAAACTTTTTACCAACATAGTTTACACAGAACAGTCTTAAAACATTTTAAGCAATATTAGAACTCTGATACCAATTTTTTTTTCCACACAGTTCAGTCTTTTTGACTCTTCCTTCTGAGAGTCATCTTTAAATCACAGTATACTCAGGTGAATTAACTTGTGAAGCAGATGAATCTTGTCCAGCGCCGGGGGGTGAGAGTGATGTGGACTCTGGTCCAATGCCAGAGGGAAAAACTGGGACTCTGGCCCAATGCCAGAAGGACAAAGGGGTGGAGTCCGATCCAATGCTAGAATGCCAGAGGGAAAAAAAAAAAAAAAAAACTGGTGTTGAATCCTGGTCCAATGCCAGGAGGTGAGAGTGATGTGAGTCCAACCTTTTTCTTTTGGTCTGCACAGTCGAATTAGTAATGAAGAGTACCTGAAACGGGCTTTCAAACACAGGCATTAATGGTATGCAATTTAATGATTTTATCAAAACTCAGTTTCTCTGTTTAATGTTATTGGTTAATTTCTCATTTTCCATAGCTTGCATGTTTCTCTCATCAACTTCTACATACTCTGTATTTTGCAAGGAGTTGTATTTCTCAGCTAACTTAACTCCCAAAGTATTTTTATTCCCCTATTTTTCTGTGTATTTAATTCACTAGTTTTTCTGTTCTATTTTTCAAGATGTTATCTATTTATCTCTTGCTTCTGTTTCTCACTTTCACTTACAGCTTAAATACTTCTTTCAACCCCTTACACTTGAATTTTTTTCTCTTTTTCTTTTCTTACGCCATTCTTCTACACAATACACTTCCCTCTAAGGAGATGTGGTAAAACTTATAATGCACAATCTACATTACCTCTATTCTAATTTGTCTATATTTATTCTCACACATTCCTTCACACCCTCAAGACACAAACTGGATCATTATTGCTAGAAAATCACTGTGGCTCCCCTCACCTTGGGGTTGGCCCACAGGTCTCAGCATCTCTGGGCCTCCTGGAAGGGCCCTGGCTCTGGTTGCCTCTGGTGCATATTCACCTGTGAGGCTGTCTGCGTGTCACTCACGCTCTTACAGCTATGGCTCCCTCACACATCTGGGGAGCACTAGTCTGGTTTGCAGGTCACACACACTCTTTGGCCACAGCCCCCACCCGCCTGGGGGACACAAGCCTGGTTTGCAGGTCACACATACACACACTTTCACTGCCCCCTTCCCACGTGCCCGGGAAGTTGAGGCTGACTTTGTGACTCGCTCTCACGCACACAACAAGACAACAATAAGGTACGTTTTACTTTCACATCACTTATTACAAGTTAAGTATTACTGGCCAGTTTTGGTGCTATTGGATATCCTTTCTACCTAGCTGTTTTTTTCTAACTTCAGATGTTTTTCACTATACTATACTATACCATACCATACTATACTATACTATACTATACTATACTATACTATACTATACTATACTATACTATACTATACTATACTTCTTAGTACTTTGTTGAGACAGGACTTATCTGCTCCTGTATCTACTCAAAAATTCTAATTCTTCATTTAAGGGTCCCACTTCAAAGTTTACCAAGGGCTCTTCTAGATGTTACATCAGGTCCCCTATAGTGTAAAGCCCCTGACCCTCTAATCGTCACCTTTAAGGATCTTCCCTAAATTATCTTGTTCCCTGGCTATTGCCTCATCAAGACTGAGTTTTCTACAAAACCTCCTCACGTGTCCTGCCTTTCCACAGTAAGAGCAATGTCGCTCTCTCAAAGGGCTTTGAGGTGTCTCCATCCCTCTTGCACCTGACAGTACTGACCTATCCTTGCCTCCTCCTGGTGGTGGACCCGCCCACCCTGCACTTTCTCTAGCTACAGCAACCATGATCTTAGCCTTGGCCTTTGCTTTATCTTCTTCCCTCCTTAAATACACCTTCAGTGCCTCTTTTAATAACTCATTAATGTCCTTCTCTTGCCAATCTTCCATCTTTTCCAATTTTCTCCGTATATCAGGCCAAGATTTGGTATATTAAGCGGAGCTGGAGAAGGGGTGGAGAATGCAGCAGGTGGAGTAGGCACTTGTGGTGGTGCAGAAGGAACTGGAGGAGATACTGGGTTCATCATAGCAGAAGCTGAAGAGGTAGAAGGAGGAGTTTGAGCAGGTGGTAAGGAGATGGCAGCCGGGGGAGGAACCGGACCTGCCATTTGAGGTGCTTGAAGAAGAGGATTATAAGGTGGAGGGGCAGAAGGAGGCAAATAATCCAGGGGGTCCCATCTTTTACTAGTCCTATCATCCCCTCCTTCATTCCCCTCTTTCTTCCTCTGTACCTTACAAATTTGCACCCCTTCATCCCCAACAGCACTCTTTAACCAGCAAGCTACATACAATAATTGCTCAGGATCAGTATCCCCTCGAGCTGTCAGATAATTATTTAATTGTTGGCACATCCACTTATCCTTTGTCCCACACCAAGGCCATCCTCCTTGCACCTCTAATTCTGGCCAGACTTCCATACAATAATGGATCATTTTCACTTTATCTAATCCCTCCGTGGCCTCTATAGAATCCCATTTTACTAACAGTTCTCCTAAGGGACTATTGGGATGTATATACCTCAGTCTCTTGCCGGTCTTTTTACTACTACAACATCCCGTTTTTCAAGTCTCAATAAAAAATACCCCGAAGGTGCCTCTACTGACCGGGAATTTCAAAAAAAACCTTCCTTGAGGAGCTCCAGCCTCCTCCACTGAACTTCAAATTTACTGCCTGATGCTCAGGACTTTATACTGAAACAACTGCCCAATCTCTTGATTGCCTAACTTCCCAGCGTCAGGTCTTACATCTATCGGGACTTAAACACACGAAGCCACGGCCAAGAATCCGGGTCGTGCCTGACACCCTCAGTCAGGAAAAACAACTGCCTGATTTTTAGTTTGCCTAACCCGCCAATTTTTAGGCTTCACCGTATCAGGACTTAAAAGCAAACCGCAGCCTCCTTCGCTGGGGTTTGTGCCTGACTCCTTTGTCAGGACTTACTTTGCCTGCAGGGCTTGTGAACCACCCGAATCCTTCTCGGGACTGACAAATCTTACTCGAATCCTTCTCGAGACTTACAAAAGTGCCTGACCTCCCTTCGTCAGGACTTACTTTGCCTGCAGGGCTTGTGAACCACCCGAATCCTTCTCGGGACTGACAAATCTTACTCGAATCCTTCTCGAGACTTTACAAAAGTGCCTGACCTCCCTTCGTCAGGACTTACTTTGCCTGCAGGGCTTGTGAACCACCCGAATCCTTCTCGGGACTGACAAATCTTACTCGAATCCTTCTCGAGACTTACAAAAGTGCCTGACCTCGCTTTGTCAGGACTTTGGGGTGCGTGCCACTCATACACAGTAATTCACTCCGCACGCCCGGAGTGGGGGGCCCCTTTATTCCCCCTTGGGAGACGACTCACTCACACTAATTCCACTCGCGTCCCCCTGTTCCTGGCCGCTTTTCTCGCGAAAAAACGGAACCGCAGTACTAAGGGGTCCACTCTCGCTTCGAAGGTCCGGCTGCCGGCCCTCGTCTCACTCACACACACAAGCGCACGTCTCCCGCTCCCGCCACCGAGTTTCTCACCAGTCCGGTGCTCCGGTGCTCCTCTGCGTCGCTGTCCTGAGCCGGTCCCTCTGGTCCTGGTAGCCAGCTGTCCTCTGAAGATCCAAGATGGCCAGTCCTGAGTCCTCTTGCGGCGTGGCTATCCCGGACGAGAGCCCCCAGCTGAAATAAACAGGGCCAGGAGACTTCTTCTCCTGTGTAATGCCTTTATTAAAAAGTGACCAGCTCAGGATTGGGCGGCTCGACGGGTCTGCAGCGTCCGTCGTCTCCCAGGGCGACTCAGAGGAGGAGGATATGCGCAGCTCTGTCCACCAGGGGCAGAACTGGGGATCAGATCCTCTCTGGGAGCCTTCTTGGGTCTCCTGATCCCATAAGATGGTGTCAGATGTTCGTTTTTCCCACTCAGTCGGCCTGGTCTCAGCTCCGGGGTCAACTCCCATGGTCAGGGCGAGAGGGTCCAAAGGTGTTCCGCGTCTCTGCAGGCTCAGCACTCGGTTCCTCACGTCCAGACATCACTCTAGCCTCTCAACTCTTAGGTGGCTCGTTGTTTTTGGGGTTTCTCCATGAGTTTGGAGATGGGGGTCTCACAAAGCATTCTGGTCTTGCGAGTCACTTTGCATAACCCCCCCCACCTTCTCAGGTGTCTTCACTATTCTGGGAAAGGTACAACTTAGCCTCGGGCAAGGTCCCCACCCAGGAGAAGGGCCATTACCTCGCCCCAGCCAGGGCTTTTACTAATACAAAAACAACCATTAACGACAACGACCCGTGATTACAATAACAAAACACACAGAACTTGGGCAGAGCCAGTGGTCTGGCTGCCTTTTTGAAACTTTTTCTCATAAAAAAAATATTAACCGAGTTTTTGTTCATAACACCGGGGAGCCGGGGGACGGGACGGGACGGGACGGGTGGGTGGCTCCCCCACCCGGCAGAGGGATCAGCCCCTACGGAGCCTCTCAGGCGGATGAGGAGGTTGAGGGGGGCCGAAGGATGCCTCTGCCTTCAGCCTGGCCGGGTGCGGGGACCCCCACACTCCAGCCATGTTAAACCGAAGTCGGCCTTGTAGGAGCTCCTCGAGTGCCCATAAAACGCCGTCCTTCTCATTTTAAACACTCCCCATGTCCCGTCTGCCATGGTTGCCTTGTGGCAGGGGCCTTTCCTTTTGCGACCTACACATGAAAGTTGTTGCCTCTGAAATTTTGTCTCTACCAGTGAGCCAAAGCCTGTCTGCTGGGTTTCATTACCCTCCAAAGGTGTTATATTACCTGTGCATTAGGGTTGTGCTCCTGCTTAGGCAGCTGTGACCCTCCAGGAATTTTTTTAAAGGTATGCATGGAAGGAGTTTATCTTGTTCTTTGGTCACAGTAGATTCCTCTCGTTGCTTTGGAGCACTAATCACATCTGTTCTTTGAGATGATCCATCAAGACTGACCCATCAAGAGACAAAGGAGCAGTTCTTCACTACACCAAAAAAATGAGGAGTCTCATTTGGTTTCCTCTGTGATCTCCAGCTCGATTGAGCTGCTGCAGGGGAGCAGGGAGAAGAGAGCCTCAGGGCTGTCCCTGTCCCCAGGCCAGGTGAGATATGTTCCAGAGGTGCTTGGGGGGTCCTGACCAGGAGCCATCTCCTCCATGCAGAGGGAGAAGCTGCAGTGAGGTGAGGCTTGGGGGCAGTTTCCTCTACTGTGCTGGTCAGGAAGGCTGACACACCTGATTTATGGGCTATACATAGCATAAGGCAGAAGGTTTCTGCAGGGTTCTGGTTAAGATATGCCAAGTGTCTTGTGTTGGAAGAGGAATTTGAGTTTACACTCTGGTTCAAAGACAGGATGGTGCAGGAACAACCTGTTGAAATATGGACCAGAACAGAGAGGTCCTTCCCCAGCCTCCCTGCCCTACTTATTCACTCTTGTTTTCTCTCTTTCCATTACATTGTAACTGCCTGGACATACCACTTAAAGAAGGTGCCCAAAATATCCATGTTATCCCTCAAAAATCAGCTCAGCAGTTATAAAATTATTCCAGGAGATGGAGGAGGCATGTTGGCTTTGTGGGCAAACCCTGCTTGGCTTTCACAATGCTACATCTTCCTCTGCTGTTTTGGAGCAGCTGCACTCATGTTTGAAGAGTTGTTGAAAGTCCTTTTGTCTTAGTGGAGTTTTGGGGCTGAGGAGGTGCCTCTCTGACAGCCTGATGCAGGAGGTGGCAGTGGTGGAAGTCCAGGTATCTTGATAGACTCAGCTCCCAGTAATTCTGTGTACTTACAGAGAAGTCTGAGGGAATCAGATCCATTTTGGGGTAACCATGCCTGAGAAGTATAATTTTAAAGGTCTTTGCATCAAGGCACCTTAGGGGTGACGGAGAGCCATGTCTGCCCTTGGCTGTGGGAGCAAATGGCTCCTGTACTTCTGCTGATGCAAAATGGGTCACAAAAAACTGGTCAAAAACTTTGTTTTTCTTAATAAGTCACAAAGCAATTGCAGCACACCATCATCTGTGATGTAAACCTACCTTACAAAAAGCAGTTCAGATGTCCAGCTTTTGTTTTTTGGGGATCTTAAGAGAACCTGCAAAATATAATTAGCACTTTTGGTGTTCTTGGGCACAATGATCCATGGCTGAGCAGTGACTGGAGCAAACTGGTGGTTTCTTTGGGTTTGTGCAGATTTCCCACTGCATGATTTTGCTTGCTTTTTGGGGCAGCTCTTGGTTTGAAGAAAACTTGCCTTTAAGAGTTGTAGCAGAGCTGTTTGTTTTTTGATCTATTGTATTTCTATTCAGAGCATCAGTGCAGACAGACAACCAAAATGTGTGGGGTTTGAGTGATATATTCTGCTGCCTTTAGAGACTGTGGAGGGCTGAATTTAGTCAAAATGTTGCTTATTTTCCTCTGTTACTAGTCTGCACTGATGCTCTGAACTGCATCAAAATAGATTGAAAAACAAATTGGTGTGCTCTGGTTCCTTGTGCTGGATTTCACATCATCCTCTGGGTGAGCTGCCTGCGCTGCCCCTTTGGAGCACCCCAGAGACAAGTAATGACCCCTCAGCCTCTTCCAGCACTTCAAAGGCTGAATTACTTTTTGTGGGAGAGGTAAGAAAATTGAATTGCAGTCCTTGATTTTCTGGCTTTCCAATAACCCTCAGTGCAAGATCATCATCTTGGTAACAAGAAAACAGGAAACTGGTAAACAGCCGCAGAAAGTATTCAGATCGTGATTTAAGGCTGTCTCTGCTCTTAGCTCCCCAGAGCTAAAAATAGAACATTGCCCCCTCACTCAGAGGCCACGGTCATTCCCAAGGGACTGCAGGCCTGAGCAACACAAGAGATGTGTCCCAGCTTTCTATCCTACTTCGTTCACTGATTTCCGTGAGGACTGTGAAATGAGCCTTTGATTGAGTGCAAATGGGCTGGGATGTGGTGAGCTCTTCTCGCGGGGCAGGGAGCCTTCCTGGGCTGCCAACCACTCTCCTGCAACGACCACTTCGGATTGGAGCTCCCCAAGCAGAGAGCTGAGTGTGGGAACAGGAGGGTTGTGAGAGTGCTCCTGTAAGCCCCTCTGATCAGCTCTGACAGAAAAGCTGGATACTTCATTTTGCTTATCTCTTTCTATCCACTTTTTTTCCCCTGCCTTCTTAGTTGTAGCTTTCTAGATCTTGCATAGGACTGCCTGTCTTATAGTTTTTCACTGGGTGTGCAGGATGATTTTATATAGCTTCATTATCCGTGTGAGCACTGCAGTTCCCTGTCTCTGCATGGCTGCAGCAGAGCAGTAAGCTGTGGGTCTGTGCCACACAGAACTAGTATGCTTGGACAGCTTCACCATTTGGCAGTGAGGCAATAGGTGTTGGGTTTTTAACCTTCTTTTTTTTTTCTTTCTTTTTTTTTTTTTTTTTTTTTTTTTTTTAAGCTACAAAAAGCCTACTCCATGTGCATCTCTGGTGAGAATTTCAGGCATAGAATACATCCTCAAGCTAGTCACTGAGATGGATACAGGAAGAGCTTTTGTTATGTTACTAATGACAGCAGCTGTGTTGACCACACCTTGTAAAAGTCCTTAATTATATAGCAAGGGATATACAGAATCCTTTTGCTTAAACTTTAGAGGCATTACAATTCTTTCTGTGCCTTGTGATGGATGTTCTGAAGGAGTGGGTAAAGTGGCAGCAGAAACTGTGAGGGAGGGATGGTCTCATCTGTGCACCTTTGGAGCACCTGTCTCTGTAGAGTCTGATTGCTAAAGTGCTTGGTCCTAAATTTCAATTATCTTTTGATGAACCTGGTGATGTGCATGGCTTTTGAGTCTGTTGGATCTAGATGCAAGTAATTATATGAATAGTGAAGAGAAGTGATTTAATTTGGGCACACTTTTCAGTTGTGGATAGAATTTCCTCTTTCATTCTTCCTTCAACTTCCCCCAAGAAAGAAAGGTCATTGCTATTGAGAGATCTTTTTCCTATTCTAATATAGTTTAAAGAAAACAACATGATAGCCTCAAACTGTGGAGGTGTGGAGGACAGAAATAAGTGGAAAAAAGGCATAAAGAGCTGAAACTGGACAGTAGAGGGTGATGTTTTCTGCAGACACGTTCTGGACCTCCAGTACTTCTGTGGTTCAGAAGGAAAAGGGTCATCTTTGCTGAAGTGAGTGTCCTGAGAGCAGTCGCAGATGACAACTGTTGCTTAAGGGTGTCAAGGGGATATTTATCAACATGTTGTCAAGTAAAGCCTTAGAAATTGTAGGCACTGTTGAAAATTTGGCTTAAATGGATTGATGTTGCAGTTTCATTGGAAGTCAGTGGAAGGAAAACTCCTAAGCCACCTTGGTGCTTCCCCTGGAAAGCTGACAGGAATGAGGCTTAAGATGTCCCCTCAAAGGATTAACTTTGCAAGGCCTGTTGTGCAGCTCGATTGGGCAAATGCCCTGTCTCCTTTGTCCCCCATCTGACTCCAGTGAGTGGTATTTTGGAAGAGGGCAGTTATCGTGTGGCTAATGTGTGAGACAACCCAGGAACAGTCTGCCTAAGCCATGTTTTACCTTAAGTTTGAAGTCCCCAGTGGGGCTGACTCTCAAGAGGAGTCAGAGAAGCAGCTTTAAGCTGAAGAAGTGACAATTAGCTTTTTCCTACCAGTGGAAGGAAGGCAGAGGAAGACAATGCAGGCTCTGTCAGCACTCATCGCTGCTGAGGTACCAGTTACCTGCTCTCAGAGAGAGATTCCCAGTTCTGCCCAGTTCCCCAGCCAAATCTCCCAAAAGTAATCTAGAGGATGGCTGGGAGACATAGTCACACAAAATTTAACTGTATGATGGTGGAGGATACTCCACTTAAAAACCAGTTGTCATGACTGGGCTTTTTACTGGAAGAGAGACATTAGTCAAACCCAAGTTACTGAGCCTGGAAATCTGTGAGGCAGTGATGGATGAGCAATCAGATTGCTGATGGTGGTCCCCTCTGGCTCTTGGGTCCTCTGAATAGGGTGCAAATGCCTTGGGGCTGGTCTTGGCCAACACCCCATGTTATAATGCCTGTTCTTTTTGATGGTACTGGATGATTTGGGTTCCTATAAATAAAGAAATAAAATGTATTTAAACAAATATGTCTGTGCTAATTACTCAGGACACATTTTCCAGTACTCTGAGTTGCTGTAATGAAGAAGGGGACATGCTGGTAGGCTGCTTAGAGCTTCACTGTTTTGAGCTCTCATGAGCAAATATGTCTTCTATATTCCTGCCAGGAATAGAGGGAGCAGACGGTGCTGCTGCTTCCTCCAGCTTGCCACAGTGCAAGCAGTAAGTTTCATGCAGGAGGCTGTTCATGGCAAAGTGAGCAGACGTCTCTTCCAGGACATCGATTTCTCCTGCTTATAATTTTGTAGGAAGAGCCACAGCTATTATTATTTAACCAGCAGACTCAATTTCAACTCAGCTGAAGGACTTCCAGTTGAAATCCTCCGAGGAAGGAGTGGGTGGACTAAAACTGCTATTACATGGAGTCTGGCAAAAGAATCGGGTTTGTCTCTTCTCCCACAACCAGCAGCAACGCTGCTGATGGCAGCTTGGTTCCTTGTGGTTTAAAATGGTGTGGGAGGAGAGCAGAGCCTGCATGTTGGATCGACTGGAAGTACAGGTGGTTGGCCCTGTGCATGGGGGAGGGCGTGGGTCTGGTGCTTGGAAAGATGAGCTGCAGATCAGCCAGCCTTTGGCAGTGATGTGCCTGAAGAAGCTGTGGCTTGTTGGGGCGGGGTGGGGCAGGAGGGTGGGCTATCAGCCCCCACAGTTTTTTCTGCCTTACAGAGAAGGACTCACCAGCCCTGTGCTCTTGCTTCAGAAGTACTGAGGAGCATAACACCTCTGCATTGAGGTGATGTCAAAACCATCTGTGATCTTCTCCCGGTGCTTGTAAAACAAGTTTCGTAGCACTTCATCTTTAAAGCCTGAGGGAGCTCTTGGCTGCACAGGAGAGCTCTCCTGCATTTCTGGTATCTACCAACATTGTTGTTCAGCCTTCTGTAGCTCTGGGATGAGGTGATGTCTACTCTCTTCTATTCTCCTATTCTCTGTCTTTCCACAGCCACCAAAGGCAGTGCCGTGCAGAAGGACAGGCGGGGTCCTGCCTGCCTGTGGACAGCTCAAAAGCTGAGCTCCAGAGGAACTGGTGCCTTCAAGAAGTGAGATGTCAGCTCAGCCTGCACCCAGCATCTGCTTATGATGTGATTTGGTACAATCTGAGCCTGATTTCATGCGAGGCAGAGCTTTGAGATTGGTGTATGTCCATTGGCTGTTAAAGCTCGTACCCTGGTGAATGGCTATACTAGTCCTGTTATCTGCAAGAAAGCAGGAAGCTGAGTGCAAAGATGTTAAACGTTGAAGATCATGTAATTCGTGTCCATCCAAGTGCTCTTTCTCTAATGCTCATACTGTTCCCTTTTGCCTAACATGCCACTGTTAGGCATCCTAGTGTGTGGACAAGGCAGTAATATCTTTATCTTGTCTATCTTAGATAAAAATTCCAGATGACCCAATGAAAAAAATTCTGTTAGCAGATGTCCTATCTGCCCTCCCTCCTGCAGTGGGGTGGGGAGGCATAGAGGTTAAAGAGGGGCTTTTGGTAGATGGGATTAGGTTTATGGACTTCTACCAAAAATTACATTTTAGGGGAAGAGACTCATAAATCAATGAGCTGAGACCATGGTGTGCTGAGAAGGGGATGCTGAAGGCCCTGGGCTGTGAGCAGAGTCCTGTCTCTAATGTTCACATGGCCCTGCTCATCTTGTTAGCGTTCAAAAACACATAATCACGGAGCAATTATATGCGGTGCTTTTTATTAAGAGCTCTGGGAATCGGGGTATATTCAACCCAAATCTGACTCTGACCATACATCCAAAAGGATCATGTTTTATACTCTATCATTACATAACTTTCATGTTAATTATTAAACTTATATTGTTCTATTGTATACATAAATTTAGCCCCTCTCTGAATTTCCAACATAGTTTCTCACTATTCTTCTTATGGTTATATAATAATTACATTTAATTACTAAACAATCATCACATCTAACAATTATATAATTTATCATACTGCTTACACAGGTGCAGTTGATCTGGGAAAGCACAAAGCCTAACATTTTAGATTCTATCTTTAACTTTTTCCAGGGTTCCACTATCATTCTTACCTGTGATTTGGGGGAGAAAATGAACTGGGTCCCAAATCACTTAGTGCTTTGCAGGTTCAAGCTAACACCTCAGATTCTCCTCTGTGGTCTGAACAGGTGTTCATGCCCTGCTCCTATTGCGGCACGTGTCCGACCACCAGTGATCTCTGTGACCCGGCTGGCAGCAGAGTGGCTGGAGACGGGCTGCAGCACGTGCTGGAGGATGCAGGCACCCAGTGTGGGGCACTGAGGAGTGCCAGCCCCCCAGCGAACGTGGGGTACTGAGGACAGCTCAGAGAGACGACCCATGGGAGGCCCTAGAACACCGCGGGCTTCGGTACTCGGGGCGAGGTTTCGCGAGGAGCAGCAGAGAAGAGAGGGGATCTAAGCTTTCCTATTTAAGTCTTGCTTTCATTTAAAAGCTGCCAAAGAAGACCCTAAAACCATTACATAAACACTTTAAGATAAAAATAATCAACCCCCACTCCCCTCTAGAATTTTTCTTAAATTTAATTGATTTCTTTTGAGATGCATTTATTGTGTTGTTGTTTTGTTACGCGGTCAGGATGCTAAGAGATTATTTTTCATTTCAATAAGGTAATCATTTAAATTTTAGTTTTGATTGTGCAATATTTAACAGACTTCCTTTCCTGGTTTTTGCATTACACCCCCCATGTCCCTGAACCCACTGACCCTGAGAACAGAATGGGAGGTGGAATCTGCCATCTCCCCTCCTTTTTGTTGCCTACCCAGGACAGCACTGGCCATGCTGTCTTGGGTAGGGGACAGAAAAGGAGGGGAGATTGGCCATTCTACCCTAACCACTTTCCATCAGCCCTCAACCCTACCCCCATTTTCCTATTATATTTAATTGGCAGTTCCTGATTTTTGTTATAATTCATTTGCAGATTGCTGTTATTTCCTGTTTAGTTATGTGGGTGACCCTTGGAGTTAGGCCAGTTGACCCATTTGTTTATTTATTTAACTTTGCAGCATGAACCCACCTGTTTAGTTGTAAACTTTATTTACAGTATTCTATGTATTTTTGTTCTCGATTTAGTTAAATTGATTATAAAGTCCATTAAGTAGACTGTCATTTTAGTTCAAATAAGACTGTTATACTTTTTATTTTAAATGAAAGAAGAGGGGGGAGTTGTGTAAGTTTGTCCTGGAAGGGATGGGCTAGGGACTGGCCACACAGCCTCAACCCAACATCGGGCCTCAAGAAAGAAGAAACCACAACTGATGACATCCAAGCAGCTTATGGTGAGGAGAAAAGGACTTGCAAAGGACTCTGGGACCAGTTGGGAGTGGCCATGCAGATCAACAGCCCATGACTGGCCAGAAGGCTTCTAGAACATTCTGAGAGACTACATTCTATGAGAGACTATAGATATGCATGTTGACCTCACTTCGATGTCTTCTGAAGTAGCCCCTTTATGTTTTGTTTTGCACCCGTGTTTCCGCCCTTTTATTTATTTAATAAATATCTTCAGTTTTGGCATTTCAGCTGTACCCGTTCCTTCCTTGTTGCTGTGCCACTTGACCACACCATCGTCGAGCTCCTGGGACCAGAGGGTTTCCCCACATGCCCCACAGATCCCTGGGGGAGTTGTTGCCAGCCCGTCTCCAGCCGCTCCTCTGCTAGCTGGGTCAGGGAACACTGGCAGTCTGACACGCACCACAACAGCTTCCCTGCCTGCCCTTTCAGAAACCAGCTGTTGAATTCAACATCAGCTCCAGCCCCTGGCTGTAGGCACAGCTTGGCACTGCAGTGCCTGCTCTGATGGGCACTCACACCTCCATGAGATGTATGGCACATCAGGGAGTCTCTACTCCTTTTTTATAGCTCCTGGGACTCAGTACTCAGTCCATATCTGCTCATTTAGGTTTGAACACTATCTAGACTCTTCATGTGTCAGAGTAAGTTGCTGAATTTGAGGAGTGTGAGTTCAGAATGAGGATCTTGCCATAACCAAAGAATTGAAGCATTGTAAACTACTAAAATGTGTAAACTGAAAAGTAATTTCCTTACTCTGTCTCTCTTGTAGAGAGAAATGCTACCAGGATCCATTTCCTTTTCATTATTTGAGCTTTGTAAAAGCAGTGTGGAGACCAAGGCAAGAGGAGGCCAGTAGGAGCTTCCCAGTTATGGCTGGAGTTGCTGCCCTGGTTGTACACTCTCTGCAAGGAGCAGTCCTTCTGTGACTGCACCATCTTCATTGGTAATGTGCATTTTAGAATGCACAAGGTGGTTTTGGCTCCTGCCAGCCTGCTGTTTAAATCCGTGTTGGACAGCACAGACACCATCTCCAATTGATGCTTCTGTGGTAACACCTTAGGAGTTTCCACTCTTACTTGAGATTATGTACAATGGCAAACTCCCACTGAGGAAACACAATTTCACCAAAGTAATCTCTGTGGCAGATAGTCTGCAGATATTTGATGTGGCTGTCAGTCGCAAAAACCTCCTTAGGGATCTCATAAGTTCTGCTCAGGACCAGCCAGGAAGCAGATTCATCTGGAAACCAAGCTGAAGCTAATTACCTGCCCCAGTCTGGAAGACCTGATGAAGAAAGAACATTTATCATCCTCATTCAGAGAGTTTCTCCTTTACCCTGTAGAAGCAGAAATGGAAGCAGGTGTTTCTCCTCCTGGCTAGGAACTTACCATGAATCACACCTGGGTTCATCAGGACACAATGTCAAGTGAGTCCAGGTCCCTCCGGAGGATTCAGGCTCTGGCCCTGACCAGCCTGCCCACGCTGAGTGCAGTGGCTGCACGGAACAGGAGCTTGCTGAGCTGCCAGAGGGGAAAGGGCGATCGAGGGATTTAGGTGAGATGTCAGGGGTCTGGACACACCATCGCCTCTTATTTGCAACATGCTGGCTCACATTTGCCTGTTTTGGGGTAATTTTTACTCTCTGTTTAATATTTTTAGTTTGTCCTGGGTTGGGAGCTACAGCAACATATCCTGTTCTGCAGAGATTTTCTTCCTTTGGCTTTTGTAGTTGCTTCATGCTCATTGTTTTGCCAGAGCTGTAGTGAGAAAAACTTTTATTGGCCAGACATGTGATTGCCACCCAGTGGGATCTGTGTTACTGCAGGACATAGGGCTGATTAGACAATCTGTCTAACAGCAAGTGAACAGAGTTGCTTGCTAATGCTACCTTATCCTTTAAACTCCTATTCAGGATGGGAGGAAAACAGAGGCTGTACTGGGTTTAAAATAAATGTTCCATTTATAACTGGTGTTAAATAAACTGTTGGTTTTCCCTCCAGGCTGTGTCATGTCTTCAGAAGGGATTTATAAGTCACAGTTTTCCTTTTATAGCCAATGTGCTGGTTACAAACTGATGCCTTTCAATCACATCATGCTTTCTGTGAATCCATTCAATTAGCAAATAACTAATCTTGTTTCTCTCGCACAGCAGCAGAAAGCAAAAGCTGTAAAATGGATTTCTTTGTTTGATCTGAAAATGTTTTCTCTGAGGCTCCTTCTGATGCCCAGGCTGTGCTGAAAAGACTCCAAGAGTGCAGAGAAATTGATGCCTCTCAAAAGGAGGTAGGTGTGTTTACTCCAAAAATCATGCAAGTTTTTTCTTCACCCTGTGAAGGGCTGTAATATTTTGTGCCTTGTTTAGGAAATTGTTTCATGGGAAACTGCTGCCTGGTTGTTTGAAGGGCAACATGTGCTCACCTGAGAGAAGCATCTGTAAATGCAAGTTGCTCAGGCATGCAGGTAAAGAAGTATGTCCTGCCCTGAAGACATCCTTGTCTTGTAGGAGAGCTCCAGCACAGATTTCTCTTCTCCTGTTTTTGGCATATGCTTCAGGAATTGTATCGACTTGTAAGTGGCTGACATATGAGATCCTAAAATAGATTTCCTGAGCCCTCGGCACTGTCTTGCTGCAAAGCATCTGCTGCTCTCTGCACGGCAGAGCTGCTGAGGGAGGAGTGGGACAGGGTGTGACAGGGGGAGCCGGGAGCTGCCCCGTGGTGCTTCTCCTGCCAGTGTGCTGATTGAAGAGCAGTCAGAGTTGGTAAACCCTGCTTGATTCCTGTTGGAGGGGTTAAATGAGCTGGGCGTATGCTGAGGGGTTCTCTGGGCTCCGAGCTATGGTAGCCAGGTGCCACTCATTGTCCCAGCTGCAGGGCAGCACAGAAGCAGAATGTGATGTCTGTATTGGTGTGACAGTGGAGCAGGAGGACACAGAGCTTGTGAATGATTGTGGTGAGTGTAGGGGGGCACTTGTGCTGGCTGCACACTGCTGTGCAGTGGCAGGGGCTGCAGAAAAGCTGTGGCCAGTGTAGGGCGAGGATGGGACTGTGCTTGCTGTTCTCAACCCAGCCATTTCTGGTAGTGCGTTTTTCTACCAAGCTGCATCAACTGTCCTGCACACCTTTCTGAAAGGGAAAAAGTATTCCTGTTTCACTTTACCATGGTTCCCTGGTTATTCAACCTTTGGAACAGTGCTGTTCTGTAGGCTGGGGCTTGCCATGCTCTCTGGGTTCCCATGTGGTTGCTGGCTGGAAGCTGTCTGGATTCAAGTCCCTCCAGCAGCAGTGTGTGATCACAGGACATGATATGTTTTTACCATTGTGCATTCTGTTTATAAAAGCCCAAGACCACATCTTTATTAGAAAAAAACCCCAAACTTGTGACAGCAGGGAGGAAAATTCCCTTGAGTTGGGGAGTGCAGGATTGTTTTCTGCTGAGCCCTTAAATGTTCATGAAGGGAATCTTGTGTTCCCTAAGCAGCTGGTTCTCCTGATTACATATTAGGGGCTTTAGGAGAGAGGTGTGGGTCCTAATCCATGTTTGTAGTAGCAAGCACAAGCCCAGCTGGGCAGACAAGCACCTCCGAGTGCCTTCACAGAGAAGGATTAGATTTTGGTATGTTTGTTTTTCACCATGATCAGATAAGTGTGTCAGGTTTAGAGTTTTACCTGTTGCGCACTTTTACGAATGGACCCAACTGGGGTGGGTGCTGTGGATCAGTGCTGCCAGAAAGGATCTGGCAGCTCCATGCCCCCATGCCAGCTGGCCCTGGCCCTGTTCCTGCCTCCCCTTTCTGCTGGTGCCAGGGCAGAGCTGTGCTGGCAGAGTGCCCAGGCAGGTGTGCTGCAGCTTCTGCACTGCACAACAGTCCTGTTTGCTGTTGCTTCGCCGTTGCTGCCGTTTCGTGTTCCTTCACCACTTCAGATCCATTAGGGAAGGTTTACAGATCCATTCCTGGCCTTTTGTGCTCCCAAATGAGCTGTTACAGCAGAAGCCAAGGGAGAGGTTGTGGAGCTCAGAGCCAGTTTGGATGTCTGACTGCAGAGTGGTAGTTGGACAATTTTTCTGCAGCTATAAATAAGTGCTGAATAAATGAAAAATGGATTTTCTTTAAGGCTTCCTGAAAAATCACTTTTCAACTGTGACAAGCATGAAGTGTCAGCCCCAGGGCAGTGGGAGAACAGGCTGCAGCCTGTTATAAGCAAGGGCTCAGCCAGACCTGTCCCTGTCTGAGCTTCCCTCTGGGACCAGCAGGACCTATGGACCTTAGCACTGAGTCTGCTTCCAGCGCACAGAGCAGCTTTTCCCCACAAGTGCCTGGTGTTTCCTTTGGGGGAAACCACAGCAGTGTATTTTTAAAGTCATGCTTGAAGTGCAAGTTCAGCTCCAAAGAGCTGAACTGGGATGTGTAACTCAGGCTGAGGTTGTGCCGGGGTAGATTTTTCTTCTCTCATTTTTTCCCCCCCTCCCTTTCTTTGTATTCTTTTGCTAGTCATTTGTTTGAAGTGTGAGTGCCTTGGGGCAAGTAAAAGTGTGTCTGGAAGCCGGTGAGACGCTGTTTCTGTGTAGAAGGCATTCTTGCTGGGTGTGCTTGCCCTCCTGCAGGGGAGATCTCCCATTCCGCGGCAGTATTCTCTCGGGAGCCTTTTGGAAGCAGCTGATCTCTATGAAAGCACCAGTTATTTTGGGCAGTAAAGCCTGGGCAGCACCGAATTTTAGGGGAGTTTTGTCAGACTGCCTGTTGGCACCAAGGCTGTCCTGGTGTTCAGGCTCCTGTGGTTTTAGTGGAATTTGGCCTTGGATGCCTCTTTATTTATTGTCCTTTGCTGGTGAACTCATCCCTGCATGGTATCTTGTTCTGTGCAGCACTCTGGTCTGCTCCCCTCTACTGTTCCTGCCTATTTCCTCCTACCTCCAGTGGAGACTCATTTGGTTGTGAGGTTTTTCCCCAACAAAGTTTGTGGTGCGGGGCTGGCTTTTGTGAGAACTATTGCTTCTCTCTGAGTTTGATATTCTGTTCTGCTCCCCAGACTGAAAAATGCAGATGAATTGCTTTTCAGTTTAGGGAGATGTGATTTTTGGGGTTGTTTCTGTTTTATACTTTCTCTGTATATTTCACATAAACTATTCCTATCTAATTTGGTTTTGGCTTGGATGAAACCTGCTTGGAAACGAGAACAAGACTGAAATTGCAGTAATTTAGGGAAGCGTAGAAGAGCTTTGCTGATGTCAAGTCTTATCTTCCTGTGCTCTCTTAGAGAAACTCAATTCAAATTATTCCACAGCTCATTTGTTCCCTCTACTACCAGGTTTAGGTGAAGAGGGGGAGCGTTGATTCTCCCAGGTAGAATAAATGTCACTGTGTTTGTGGATCATTTCCATTGCCTGAGGGACTGTCCAGTCATTGTCGCCCTTCATTTGCAGCTGCAGAGATTTCTGGATGAGGCAGAAGAAAGAAGTTTCCTGTTACCTTCTGCATCCTGATTAGGGGAGAGAGCTTGTGATGATTTGGTGTTTTTTTTCATGGTGGCAGAGCTGGAGAACTTTTTTTTCCTGTTTTCTGGTATATTTTTGTAGAAGTTTGGGCTGAGCTTTTGTTCTTGTTGTGTGGATCAAGCAGGGGGTCAGTGTTTTCCACAGAGCCTTCCTGGGATCTCCCTCATGAGTCATGTACAGATGCGGGCCTGAAAAAAATCCCTTTAGGTTTCTAAAGGAAAAACATGAACATAGTTTTTCTCTGATTATTGTATGCACAATACAATAGTTGATTGATGGTTGACTGACTTAATGGTGGGGTCACAGCCAGGGGGCTTCTCTGAGGGTGAGGTGTGTGGAGCCAGTCCTGAAGTTGTCCATGCTACTGACCCTGTGAGCAGCAGCAGCCCATGGAACAGGGCTGCTCAACTTCCAAAGGTTGGATAACCATGGAGCCACAGAAGAGCCAGCAGTGAAACAGTCCCTAACCCTGCAGATTTCCAATCACTTTTTTATATTTTCATCACCACCTGTACCCAAACCCAAAGCAGTGTGCATTTACAGAGGAGTGATGATTACGGCTATGGAAGTTTCCCCACAGTGCCTGACCTCCTGCAGTGTACCTGAGTGTCCCTCAGGTCTGAAGGGAGTCAGCTTTTTCTGCCACCCTGAGCTGGTGCTTCCCAATCTGTCTCTTGCAGATCCCTACCCACCATCCTCTGGATGCTTGCATTCACTCTAAAGCTGATGTTTGAAGGAGATCACTCAGAAATAGTCAATAAAGTGGCTTTTTGCTAGGATGTGCTCTCATGGTGGGAGCAGGAGCATGGATAAGACATGGAAAGCCATAACAGCTCACCCACCTGCAGAGAAGAGTTAATGGCCAGCTGGGCTAATGACTGCTGCATGTCCTCCCTCTCTCCTCACATCCCTCTTTAGTCTCAGTTATGGGCCACTGCACATTGCTCAGGGGGGGTGTACATTATTTGCACATGTGGTTGAGATCTCTGGAAAAACATGGAAGAGTAGGAGACCTATCTCCTGGATCCTTAACCTGCAGAGGTTAACCTGTTCAGAGCTTGCCATGGGGCTGCTGGGGTCATGGGCATGTTTGAGATAAGCTGGGAAGGCTGTTGCATGGTGTGTGATGTGTTCCATGGTGCTGAGGTGGGAGTGTTTTGGCCACCAGAACTGATATCCTCAATGGGGACCAAACCTCTGGAGTGCCATGGAAGCTGTCTGGTGGCACAGCTCTGACCATGCTTAAGCCAGGTCTTGGTGATGCATTTTCCTGGTGCAGAAGGCAGTCTCTTCCTCCCAAGTGGAAGCTGGATGTTTGTTAATTTGTGCCAACTTGGCCCTGAAGAGTTTTGCAGTGTCCCAGGCAGTGAAAGCCTGGTGGATCAGGCTGTAATGTGGAGGCACATCATGACTAAGTGGATTCCTGCTGGTATCAGTATTTCTCCATTTTTTCCCAGGATCTTTGGGAATTGTTTGTGCTTCGATGTAATTCTGAAGTAAACTGTGTGCTCTTTCACAACAATGCTAAAAGGCTGTTGTTCCCACTGAGCAACTTGTCTAAGGAAATGTCTTCTGGCAAGACCCTAAAAACAGCAGAATATTTCAGTTACTGAAAACTCATTTCTATTAACCAAATCCATGCGCTGAGGAAGGGATGTTACCTGGGGCTCGGGGTAGCAATGCTGTGCTGATTTTAATTAAAAATCCCTAAAATTGAAAAATATATTGCAACAATGCAAGTTACTTTTCATCCATATTAGTGCAAAAATGGATTTGGCAGGATATGAACACCTTTTAAGGTGGTGAGAACAGAGATACTTTGTGTTTTACATGCTCATTTTGATCTGGAAGGGGCCAGGCACGCAAACGTTGAGAACAAACATGATCTGGTTATCAAGTCTCATTACAAATTAATGTTGCATTTAAAAAATAACTTTACCTTTGTTCTTCAGCACATCTGTTTTCTTTACACCAGAGCCCTTCACGTCCACACTCTGTTTGGCAGGCAGGCAAGCTGCTGTGTGTGGGAAGAGCTGGGACTGCTGCAGTTTCCCCTCTGTGGAATCATTGCAATAGGTCATTGCACTGCCACACTGCCCTAATGTGTGACCATTTACACCTGCTAGGAAAAGCCAGCCCACCGGCCCTGGTGTGGCCACAAGCAGTTGCATACATGCTTTTTATCATCAGAATAAAAATGACAATGACAGCAGAAAATGGCCATTCTCCCTGCGGCGGAGCTGAACTTCCCACTTCAAAGGTACCTTTATCGAATCCCTGGAGTCTCCAATAAAGGCTGCCTGCTCCGAAAGGCTGGCATCTCTCCTGGAGAGCTGGGCAGCATGAGTCTTCAGGGGCAATATTTACAGCATTAAAGGACTCTGGGGAAATGGGAGTAAGAGTTCCAGCTTATTTCTTTGCCTTTTATTTCTGTAGCTGTACAAGCATGTCTGCCTCTGATTGCTGTTTCAGGTCACTGAAGTAGATTTTGGAGCTCTGGGTTTGATTGCCAGGTGTGCTGAGAGCCCACAGCACTCAGAGTTTATGTGCCTCCTCTCCAGAGTTTTCTCTAGGAGACAGAATTCCATTGTGCTTGAGAATGGAGATTCCTGAAAGTTCTGCTTTAAATGGCCTCTGCTTTCTGTCCTAGCTTTGCCTTCCAAAGTAGCAGTGTTAAATTCATGCTTTATCATGTCTTTTACACTTAGTGCTCTTTGGCTAGTTGGACATGAAAAAACGTTTGGTGCTGGAACCAGCTCCGGTTTATGGGATTTGCTATATGGATAAGGGCTGGCAGCAGGGCTTGTTGCCCTGCTTCCCAGGGTGAGTGGCCACAGGCCAGAGTTTGCATTCAGTGGTATGTGTGTGTAGTTATTTTTTGTTCTGTTTAATTTTTTGTCCCCTGGCCTAAACTCCAGGGTTCTGCCTGTTGTGTCTGTCTGTATAGGGCAGTTGACTCTGCTTTCTAAATCTTCCTGCATTTCTGTTCTGCTGTAGGCTCTGGCTGCTCTGGCCAAGGCAGAGGATCATTCAGTGTTCAGGAAGCTGCTGGGCAAAGTTAAGGATGCTTACACCCAGGATAGTGACACTTGGGATGCTCAGCCCCTGGACACTCAGACCCTTTTGTCTTTTCTGAAGCTGCTTCAAGATACAAATCCTGAGCTGAGAGTGGCTTTGCTGGAGAGGGAACAGGGCAGTGCAGAAGCCCCACAGTAAGCAGGTAGGAAACTGGGTGCAGGTAACACCCAAGCAGGTAGGAAATTGTGAAAGTGAGGAGGTAACATTACAGAGAAACCCTGTATCTGGATGTGGGAGGTTTATTATGTGCTGGCCAAGATCCTGGAGCATTTCTGCCTGTAGCAGGAGGTGTAGCTGCGCAGGGCTCTCCCCTCTGCTGCCTGGAGGGCTGGATCAATGGCTGGCAGCCAGTGTGAGTACAGCTGAGGCTTGGGGTTGAAAACTTCTTTTTTACTCGAGTTTGACACAAAACAGTGGCCTTGCAAACCTGGTGTTAACTTCCAGCTTGCTTTATGGCTTTGTGCTCTGTTAGATAAATGAGACATTTTCCTTTCACAGAGTTTAAAGAGAATAGTAAAGTGATTTTCCTCTGCTGCTTGTGCTTGGGATGAGCTTTGCTATTCACTTAGATCTTTCAGAAAGTCTCCCTTGCTTCAGGAACCTGTCAGTTTCTTCAGACAGACTTATTTCTTCTCTTGTGTTTCTGAATCTTTTCCCCCCCAGAGAGCATAGCTGATGAAGAGACGCTGACCGCTCGCTTGCTGTGCTGCAGGGAGGAGCTGATCTGGAGCGTGGCACAGCTGAGCCCCATCAGAGAGTTTTGGAGACAGTAGAAGAGGATTCCTGACTGCCTCAGAGAAGCAGGTAAAAAAATCTGAAATAGGCAAACTGTGTGGACAGGGTGGGCTGTGTGTGTCTTCAAGGTAGCATCATACACATAGTTTACCAGATGATGGGCAAGCCTCACCTGGCACTTCCCCCTGCCTTCTGCACAGCATGGACTGCATGTGTGTGTTCTCAGGTCCTTCTGTGCTGCACTGTGGGAATAGTGACAACTGAGCGGTGAAGGCAACCTGGAGAGCAGGATGAGTGTCAGACTATCCCTGCAAGGGGAGCCAGGGCCAGAGGAGGTACCTAGTACTCCTCATACCCTGAAAAAGCCTTTTTGGGAGCAAGGACAAGGGTCTATAGGGGAGTTTGACCAGAACCACTAACCACCTCTCTGCTACCTGCTTGTCAGTTCCTGGTCATCAGCTTCCCTTTCAGCTGTCTCCCAGCTTTCTGTCATTTTTGCAACTCTTACCACACAGTTGCCTGTAACGTCTACTAGAGCATCTAGTAAATAATTTGGTTTTATTTCTTATGTGTTGCAGGCAGCAGTTGGTGGGGAGGACTGTTGCTTTCCTTTTCTATAAGCAACTGCACTCTGTATGCTGATTTCCAGAAGTCATAAAGGACAAAATGCTGTTTATAACCTGTTCTCCTTTGTATTTGAGGGGAGCTAGCTGTACCCTGTGCAGCTGGAAATTACAGGTTGCCCTCACAAGCTGTGATCAGGATGCAGCTTGACCTCCTGTCCTAGTTTGTCACATCATTCAGCTCCCCTGACACAGGATTATAGTAAGTGGAAACTTGTGCTCAGTGGCATGAATGATCTCTGCTTTCTGTCTGAGTAAGCCTGACCAGAGCCACAACAGGTGGGCTGAGAACTTCGGCCCAGCTCATAAGCCCCTTAATTAAGGTCTCATGGTCCCTCACTACATCCAGCATGGAGAATCCCTGAGAACAGGCACAGATTGGAATAGGGTACCTAAAAAGGTATTGCCAACAGAGGCACCTGTCCTATCTTTGTGGGCTGGGGTATGACTGGTGTGACTGGGATGTGACCGGTGTCTGATGAACTTTTGCCTCTGAAAGCACACAGCTGAGTCTGGAATGGAGATGTTAGAAGAGAGAGCAGGGTGTAAGTATGGCAAAGGAGTTGGCATCTGCTGGGGGCATTGTGGCTGTCAGCAGAGACCCGTGTTGGGGGCCTGGAGCTGAAGCTTCATCGGCAGTGGGGAGATTAGGATCTTCATATATGCCTGTTCCTGGTGCAGCCTTTCTTTTAAAGGCTTCACTTTTTCCCTGCTCACTTCTCTTTGTCTTCATAGAATTAGGTGGTTAAAATTCAGCAATTCTTTTTCTCCCTTCACATTGAAAAAACCAAACACAACACCCCAATAGTAAACCAAAACGATTCTGCAATCATAATTCTGCTTCTTGGGAACAGGATACAGCCTGTAACTGCATCATCATGTACTGCTGAGCTCCTGCTTCGTTTGGTGGAGCAGCAGTGTTTCTTTTCCTTCTCACCAGTCACTGTCTGCTCCGTTTGCTACAGAGCGCCCAAACCCTGCTCCGAATATGAAATCCTGCTCCTCTCTATGGGATCCCTTCATGCTCTTGTTTCAGCCCACAGTTTCCATGAAATGACAGATCTGTTTGGGAAGCACTCCAGTGAGGCTGTGGGCAGAGCTCCGTCCTGCTGCAGCACAAGAAAACAAGGCAGAAATTGCCAAGCGTAGACTGACCTTGGGGGGTTTATTTGTTTAATTCCACCCCTTCTTCCCCAGACAAGTGGGAAAGTGTTTAATTATTCCAGAAGTTAAACTGATAAAAATAATGGGCCCATGGCATGTATGCAAGTGGAATCCCCAGTGTCTCAGATGTAGGAGTGGGAAAGCAAACATGGAATTAGCAGCCACCTCTGAAGGTTTTGTCTTATCTGGTTCATCCAGTGTTGCACTGGAGCTCTGGGCTGGCAGGGATGGGGTCTAGTTCTCCAGAGGTTCATAAAGATGAGGCTTTCCTTTTTCTTCTCACTATCACTGTGTCATTAGCTACACACTTATTCAGCAAGACAAGTAGAGTTTCTCATGGAACAGCCTTTTTCATAGCAACAGGGTTCTTTCTGTACCTGGTCCGAGCTGTGCAATGGAGCAAGTTTGATTTTCTTTGCTGGAAAACCACTACATGATATTTTGTGAAGCATCTTTGTATGTAAATCTCTGGTTTTTTCTGGATAACTTTTGAATTTAGCCTTTCTCTTTTTTGAGTGCTTAACTTCTTTGGCTTTTTTGGTGTTTCTGTAATTGGGGAGGGACAGAGGATTTGGATACAGGTTATCACTTAAGAGAAATGAAGCGGATACAGAGTGGGTAACTTCTCCTGCATGGTGCACCCCACCACTTAGTTTGTTTCAGAATTCAGTGATCATTCCACAATACAGCACTGAACCCAGAAAATCAAAGTAGGTAGTAGAAACATCAGGCTTTTCCTTCTGTTTAGGCTGTCTTCTAGAAGGCACCTGGGTATTCTGAGCTATGTGGTTTCTCTCCCTTTTGACTCCAGTGCCTGCAGACCTTGATGCTCAAACCAAGCTGCTTCAGAGCTCAGACAGGTATTAGGGATAGTGCAAGCAGGTTGTTGGCCACTGCAGGAATTTTAACTAGTTACACTGGGAATGGAAAAATCCTACTGCAAGCAGAATTGGGGGCTGTTTTCTAATTGTCTCACCTGGTGGTGTCAAAATAAGTCTTAAAATGTCACTGCTGCATCGCCCACTGCCAGGGACATTTCTTCTGCTTGGGAGCAGTGGTAGGTTACTGCAGGAGCTCCCTGAAGGATGCTGCTCTTGTACCTGTTCTTGTGTTTTCTCAGAAGAGGACTTCAGACTAAGGGATCTAGAGGCAGGTCAGTGTGAATTAAAGAGGAAAATACATCAGCAGGTTCACTAGCAGAGTTTGGTCTATAAAAGGACAGATCTTTAGAAATGAGAGAAACTAATTAAGGAGTTCAGGTGCTCATTAGAGCGCAGGAGGAGCTGTTGGATTAGTTTCTTTTATGTTTAAGGTAGGGGAACTGTCTGAAGTTTGCATCCTGAATGAGAGAGAAGATCTTATATGAGAGGTTATATACCTGAGTGAGTGAATAACTTGAGGAAGAGCTTTAGGAAGTTCAGGGAATGGCTGAAATGTCTGACAGGCAAACAAATGTACTGTGGAGCTATAGAGAAGCTTGTGGCACATCAGGCTGCTGGACATCACAGCAGATATTGTCTGACCAAGAAAAAAAATAAAGAGAGGAGATGACCTTGGAAATTCATGGTTTAGCTTGGAGCCTGATCTAGGAGAAACACAGAAATACAAATTTCCTGCAGGTAAAGGAAAATCACAAATCAAATGACATCCCTCAACAATCCATTAGGACCAATCTGAAAGCCTTCTATGATGGCAAGGTGGAATGGGTTGATGAGGGGAGAGCAGTGGATGGTGTCTACCTCAGCTTCATCAAGGCTTTTGATACTTCAACATCCTCATAGGTATGCTCAGGCAATGTGGGTTAGGTAAATGGACTGTGAGATGGATCAAGAACTGGCTGAATGGCAGAGAGTTGTGAACAGTGGAATAGAATCCAACTGGGGGTCTGTAGTGAGTGATGTTATGAACAAAAATTCGGTTAATGTTTTTTTTATGAGAAAAAGTTTCAAAAAGGCAGCCAGACCACTGGCCCTGCCCAAGTTCTGTGTGTTTTGTTATTGTAGTCACGGGTCGTTGAGGCTAATCGCTCCTTTTGTATCAGCAGAGCCTTGCCCGAGGCTAAGTTGTACCTTTCTCATAGTGAAGACACCTGAGAAGGTGGGGGGGTTATGCAAAGTGACTCCAAGACCAATGCAGCATGGTCCTCTACTGTACTGAGAAGACCCCAAAAACAACGAGCCAAATAAGAGTTGAGAGACTGGAGTGATGTCTGGATGTGAGGAGCAGAGCGCTGGGCCTGCAGAGATGCGGGAAACCTTCATCGTTCCTCACCCTGTCCTCGAGATCCCCCGGGCCAGGACTGGGGGGGTCTGGAGACCCGGACCGAGGCAACATCTGACGGGGACATCTTATGGGATCAAGCCCTGAAGGCTCCCAAGAGGATCTGATCCCCAGCTCTGCCCCTGGTGGACAAAGCTGCGCATATCCTCCTCCTCTGAGTCGCCCTGGGAGACGACGGACGCTGCAGACCCGTCGAGCCGCCCAATCCTGAGCTGATCACTTTTAATAAAGGCATTACACAGGAGAAGAAGTCTTCTGGCCCTGTTTATTTCAAGTGGCATTCCCCAGGGATCAATACTTATTCAACTTATTTATCAATGCCCTGGATGAAGGGATAGCCTGAGGTGTGGTGATGATACAGAACTGGAGGGAGTGACTGATATACCTGAAGGCTGAGCTGCCATTTGGCAGGACCTCAATAGGCTGGAGAACTGGGTGGAGAGAAACTGAACGAGGTTCAGTAAGGGCAGTGTAGCGTCCGGCACCTGGGGAGGGATAATCCCAAGTACCAGAACAGCTTGGGAGCTGAGTAACTGGAGAGCATCTCTGCTGAAAAGGCCCTGGGATCTTGATGCATGACAAGCTCTCCATGAGCTGGCAGTGTGTCCTCTCAGCCAGGAGGGTCAGTTGGATCCTGGGGGGCACTGGGAAGACTGTGACCAGGTCAAGGGAGGTCATCCTGCCCTTCCACTTGTCCCTGGTGAGGAGCACCTGGAATGCTGTGTCTGGTTCTGCCCAAGAAGGACAAGGGCTACTGGAGAGGGTCCAGCAGAAGCTACAAAGGTGATGAATGGCCTGCAGCATTTCTCTTTTGAGGAGAGACTGTAGGAGCTGGACCTGGATAGTCTGGAGAAGACTGAGAATGGATCATTAATGCATACAAATATCTCAAAGGAAGATGCCAAGAGGATGGTGCCAGACTGTTCAGTGCTGCCCAGTGACACAGCAAGTAGCAATGGCCAGAAAATAAAACATAAGAAGCTCCACCTCAACATGAGGAAGAACTTCTTTTCATTGAGGGTGGCAGACAACTGGAACTGGCTGCCCAGGGAGGGTGTGGAGTCTCCCTCTCCCTGGAGACAGTCCAAATCCCCCTGGACGAGTTCCTGTGTCACCTACTGTGGGTGATCCTGCCATGACAGGGGCATTGAACTAAATTATCTCCAGAGGTCACTTCCAACAATAACTATTCTGTGATTCTGTGAACAGATGGGAAGAACTGACACCTGTGCTATGCAAGTGACAGAAGGCTTCTTATTGTTCTCCAAGCTCAGAGTGGTCCCAACAGTTGATGAGCAGGACCAGACATTTTGGAGAGAAAGGCAGTGATCTGAGCTCTTTGGGGACAGGCAGGAGAGCACATGTAGGTGAAACTTGTAAGGAAAAAAAAAAAAAAAAAAAAAAAAAAAAAAAGGGGAGAAAATGCAGTAAAGGATATCGTCCTGTTCTGCTATAAAAGCGGGAGGATTCTTCTGATAGATTTCTTGGACTAAAATAAAGTACAAATGCAACAGTATATCTGAGAACTGTTTATTGATAAAAAAGGTTAAGTGTTCCTACTGAGGGGGATAGGAAAAGGAGCAGAGACAGGAAAAGAGAGAAGGAGAAAGAAACAGAAGACAGGGACAGCATTACCACAAGAACCCAGGGGGTCTGTCGGCATCAGCTTAGCAGGCAGAGCGTGTGTGCTGTGAACCGCGTTGCGTCTCCGCAGCTCCTCTGGTGGGCCAGGCACGATTTCCAAACAGCAGCAGACTGCGCGTTCCTTCCCTCGGGGAGAGCGGGCTGCCGCGGCCACGGGCGCGGCCCTGGAGCAGCCGCGGGTGCTGGGGGTCGGGGCGCGGCGGCTGTGGGCGATGGTTGCGGCCGAATGCAGGCGCCAGGCCGGGCACCGGGTGAAATAAACAGGGCTAGGAGACTTCTTCTCCTTTTTAATGCCTTTATTAAAAGTGATCAGCTCCGGATTGGGTAGCTCGGCGGGTCTGCAGCGTCCCGTCGTCTCTCCCAAGACGACTCAGAGGAGGAGGAAATGCACAGCTTTGTCCACAAGGGGCAGAGCTGGGGATCCGATACTCCTGGGATCCTTTCGGGCCTGCTGATCCCTTCAGACGGTTCCCCTCCACTCAGTCAGCTTGGTCTCACCGCCGGGGTCAACTCTATGTCAGGGCGAGAGGCTCCGAAGGTGTTCCGCGTCTCTGCAGGCTCAGCACTCGGCTCCTCACATCCAGACATCACTCTAGTCTCTCAACTCTTAGGTGGCTCGTTGTTTTTGGGGTTTCTCCATGAGTTTGGAGTTGGGGGTCCCACAAAGCATTTTGGTCTTGGGAGTCACTTTGCATAACCCCCCCCCCCCCCCACCTTCTCAGGTGTCTTCCCTATTCTGAGAAAGGTAAAACTTAGCCTCGGGCAAGGTCCCCACCCGTTACAGTCTCAGGAGAAGGGCCATTAACTCGCCCCAGCCAGGGCTTTTACTTATACAAAAACAACTATTAACGACAACGACCCGTGATTACAATAACAAAACACACAGAACTTGGGCAGGGCTAGTGATATGGCTGCTTCTTTGTAACTTTTTCTCACAAAAAAAATATTAACCGAATTTTTGTTCATAACACCGGGCACTAGCACAGCCGGGCTGGCGCTGCAGGGCAGGTCCGTGCGGCGGCGCCAGGCCGGGCACCGGGCACAAGCACAGCCGGGCCGGCGCTGCAGGACAGGTCTGTGCGGCGGCGCCAGGCCGGGCACCGGGCACAAGCACAGCCGGGCTGGCGCTGCAGGACAGGTCTGTGCGGCGGCAGCGCCCCAAACACAGCGGCAAGCAATCTGGGGCTGCGGGCGCGGCTGGTCAGGCTGGCGGCGGCCGTGCCTGGGAAGCATGAAGGCCGGCTGGCTGCAGCAGCGCCTGCTTCACTGGGTAGGCAGCAGAGCACCAGGTCGTCGCGATGGCGAGCTGGTTTTTCGGGAACGGTGAAGCAGGGAATCAGGACCGCAGGGAGGAAAAGGCCAGAAGGAGGGAGAAGGGCTGAGCAGACCGTACAGGCAAACCCCCCTCCCTCCAAGGTACCCAAAGCAAATGGGGGCTGAATAACTGGAGAGCATCTCCAGTTGTGTCTGGGGGAGGGCCTGTTGTGCTGCATTTAGCTGCTTTCGTGTGCTAACGTTCCTCCCACGGTCTCATTTCCTGGGCATTCGTCGCTGGCACCCGGGCATTTGCCTCACGGGCAAAATGGCGGAGGGTGTGTGTGGGTCTGTGTGTGGCTGGGTCTGTGGGTGTGTGTATGTGTGCGTGTGGGGGTGTGTGTGTGTGTGTGCGCGTGTGTGGGTGCGCGTGTTTCTGTGGGCCTGTGTATGGGTGTGTGTGGGTGTGTATCTGTGCATGTGTGTGGGTGTGAGTGTGTGTGTCTGTGTGTGGGTGTGTGGGTCTGTGTGTGTGTATGTGCATGTGTGTGTCTGTGTGGTTGTGGGTGTGTCTGTGTGTGTATGGGGTGGGTGGGGGTGTGTGTGTGGATGTTTATGTGTTTGTGTTTGTGTGTGTGGGTGTGTGTGGTTGTGGGTGTGTCTGTGTGTGTGTGTGTGTGTGTGTGTGTGATTCACAGCCCTGCCGTGGAGGCTTTCTCTGCCTTGATTGGCTGCCAGGCGAAGCCTTCCTGGGGTCAGGGTTGCTAGCACATGTACAGCCCCTATAAGAACATAATATATGTTGCGGCATAAGTAAAAATCAGATTGGTCCCTATCAGGTGTTAACTAAATTGCTTCTGCTTGACCTGGGTTCTTTATTTCATGAGATAAAAATGGGGTTTTTTTCCTGCCTTGGTCTAGATCTAGAGCAAAGCATTTGAATTTCATGTAAGGAAGTTGTTAAACTAGGAGAAACAGGATACTAAAAAGGATGCATTTCTTTGGGAGACAACCACAGATTGTGTTGAAGGCAGGACTCACAAGTTGTAGCAAGGTCACAAGTGGGATTCTTGGTACTTACTTAATATTAATTAATATTATTACTTACTTCATATTAACATTATGATGTTATGGACACAAAAACACCAAGGCATGTTTAGCAAATCTTGATGATGAGCACAATCAAAATCTTTTGTCTACACAGAGGAGGATCTGCAAGAGAGAGAAGAATGAACTGTGTTCAGTTTTGAGCACCTTATGACAAAAAAATCACTGAAGAGCTGAAGTGTCCAGAGAAGGAGCACAAGGAGTGGCTGAGGGAGCTGGGGCAACTCAGCCTGGAGAAAAGGAGGCTCAGGAGGGACCTTCTCACTCTCTATAGCTCCCTGAAAGGAGGTCCAAGCCAGGTGTGAGTTGGTTTTTTCTCCTATGTAAAAAGTAACAGGATAAGATGAAACAGCCTCAAGTTGTGCCAGGAGAGGTTTACATTGGATATTAGGAAAAATTTCTTCATTGTGAAGGTTATTAAGCGCTGGCATAGGCTGCCCAAGGCAGGGATGGTGGAGTCATCATCCCTGGAGAGGTTTAAAAGATATGTGGATGTGGTACTTGAGGACATGGGTTAGTGGTGAACATGGTGGTGTGTGGGATCTCAGCGCCTCAGGACTGATGTGCAGAGTGACCGAGACCACCCTTGGGGGGCTCGGGAGTCCTGGAATGTTGCCAGAAGTGTCTGGTGGCTGGACTTTGATCCTACACAGGAGACGACACCTGTATGAGGATGGGAGGATTTCACTGGGGTGAATGGTGAAGGGATAAGTTAATTAGAGTGTGAAACACAGGGTTTAAGATTTCTGTACAGGGGGGGTCTAAAGAAGTAAGATGGAGGAATTGGGGCGTGTCCTGTCCTTCTTCTTCTTCTTCTTGGCCTCCATCTTCTGTGGTGATGTTGGCACTTTGGGATTGGTTATTACTAAAAGTGCACTGGTTAATAAGGGTGAAAGGTATTGGGGAAAAATGATAAATATTGTATACGTAATTTTGAGTATAAAGATAGGTGACCGCCCCGGGGGCTCTCAGTGTGCTCATGGCTGGCTGCTGTGCAGACCTCTGTCGGGCCAAGAGAAAATCTTTTAGATAAACAATTAATAAACACCAAGACCGAGAAAAGACCTGAAGCCTCTTCTCGTCCTTTGAAGCGCGGGCTGTCCAAGGCCACCCCGGGCCTTTCCAGAACATTAAAACAGCCGAGAAACCGACGGTGGTGCTAGTTGATGGGTGATCTTGATGACCCTAGAGGGCTTTTCCAGCCTAAATGATTCTATGGTTCTATATTCCATGAATTCAGTTCTCCAGTTCTGTGGTGGGAGAACTGAGTACTGGGAACTGACTGATGTGGCAGTATGAAGGGAAGGGTGGGCGTTGGGTGCGGTAACGAGAGCTAAGAGTAAAGACCTCATCCAGAATTTCTCTTCCAGTCTGGTTCAAAAAAGGTGAATTCATACTGGAACTTGACAGATATGCAGTGGGAAGGCTAGGGGAGTGTAGAAGCTGTTTTATAAGAGGACTTGCCTAATTTAGATAAGGGGAATGAAGACTGAGAGGGAATATGATCATGCTCTTATAATGAAATCAAAGAGGAAGGGTAGGGTAAACACCTCAGAGAGTTTAAAAGGCTTTTAAAACTAAAAGATAGTATTGGCACATGAACAAACAGACAAACACTGGCCATGAATAAATTTCAGCTGAAAATTAGAAAAATCAGTGGGGGAGTGAGGCTGTGGAAGATCTTACCAACCAGGGAAAAGGGAGCAAAAATGTTTTAGGACAGATATTAATAATTTTATAATTTAATTGATAGGACTCTGTAGTGCTTATTGACATCAGGGAGCTGGGCTGGTGCCCTGCAAAGGTTCTGCTCAGGAGCACAGTGCTGGTGGAAAGGAGGTCACTTGTATTTGCCAAGTGCCTCTCCCTCATAGGAGCCTTAGAGGTATTTTGCTGGCATCCTAGAGCTTTTCCAAACTACCGCGGTTGCATCTCACGTAAGAGATGTTTCACGTGGCCTTGTCACAGAAATAATAATTCAGTTAATAGCTAGCTGCTTATTTAAATAATCAGAGTATTTTCTTCTGGCCATCAATTTTTTGATGGCAAGCAGAAAAATTGCAGAGACAAGCAAAACGAGACTAAAAATATTACATGAAATGTTGCTTTAACACCCTCTTTAGGTCTACTTTTGTTTTTTTTTAAGAAGTAGTTTTTTTGCTCGTCAGCCACTTCCAAGAGCTGGACTTGGTGGAAGATCCCACCAGGTTTGTTTTCAAGGTGACATACCTGTTACACCTCGGCCATGTTTGGGTGTTCCTGTAACTGCCCCCCTAGAACCCATTTCAGTTAAATTGTGTAAGCAGTGGGTAGGGATCTAGTGCAGTTTTGTGGTACTGTTGCTGTTTTTCTGATCTCTGTCCAGATCCAGGAGGTTGTAGGAAGTTGTCACAGTTTTGTGGCTGTTTCTTTTGTTACAGGTAGCTTTGGATTGTTGTGAAGGCAGCTCTCAGAGGGAAGCCGTGGACAATCTGATCAGGAAGGTGGATGAAGAGAAAAACCTGAAAGTGGAAATTTCTAGAGGCTGTGAAAGCATCCTTCCCTGGACTCCAGCTTCTGAGTCCAGGACAACTTGGACAACTTCGGACAACTTCGGACAACTTGGTGGCAAGAGCAAACATCTCTGATGGTAAAGGTATGAGCAAACTAAACTTCCATTGGTGACTTTACTCTATGGTAGTGACTGCCTTTGAAAACAAATACCTAAAACTTCCCCTAAGCTGGAGATGTCTTGACATTAAGTACAGTGTCTTACTTGGAATTCCATGTGATTGGGGAAGATGAGGGGGGGGGAAATTTATTTGGGCTGTGCTGCTTTCCTTGATCCAGGTAGCATTTCTGCTTATGTTGGTCACTGACTCGTGGTCTCCTGTGTGGTGCAGAGTGTGCTGATGGGAATCCTACACTTAGTGTCCCCATCATACATCATTCTGTTGGGTGGCCAGGCCACTCCTCTTACTCATTTTGGTGGGAATTTATCATTTGCTGCCTGCCTGTGATGGTTCAGGGATTCAGGATTCCCGATCCTTTGCCTGGTGGGACAACCTTCCAAGTTTAGGTGGGTTTAGGCACACTCTGAACAATTCAAATCGAGAGACTCTGAAGTCATATAAAATTTAAAACTAAATTAACATGCAGTGAAATGTAAATGAAGAATTAATAGAAAGCAAAACTGCACTCATAGTGCTGATAATTTCCTCTGTAGCAAACATTCCCAACAGGCGCTTGGCTTTGTCATTTGTTAAGCACGACTGCTTTCTCAAAACACCAGATTCCCAGCATGGTTAATTATCTCATGGTAATACCCATTCCAAGGAGGGGCATTACTTAATTACACAGAACTGAATTTCCTCAAATTGCAGCTTGAACAAACAGAAGCACAGATATTTCTTATGATGAAAATGAAGAGGGAGGGGATGATTTGAGTCTGCTGGCAACTGATGAATTAACTGGTGGTACCTTTTGTGTCCCAAGCTGTACAGCTAATAGGGAGCAGGAGGTCCTGCACTGTGGCACATGGCAGGTGCTGGTTCTCAAGATCACCCTGGCATGGTGGCAGAGCAGTGAGTGCATTCATAACAACTCAATTTTATGTCATAAAATCAGAAACATTCTGATGGGAGCAGAAGGAAAATATTGCATCTGTGAATTTCCCTTTGCTTTCCTGGGGATCAGATTGATGTCTCCAAGAAGTCTTTTCAGGGAGCTGTTCACAGTAGCTCAGAATCTTCCACTGCATATCCCCCCAGCTGTTACTGTTGCTTCCTTCCTGTTCCAGAGAGTTTTCTCTTCTTACACAGCACTGTGTATTTTCTGGGTCCCAGAGACTTTACCTTTTTTTCCCAAGCTGTGCTTCCTGCTTTTCTACCAGGTAGTGATGTGGGAATGATGGATTGTTCTTATTGATACTGAACCAGAATGATTAAAAGACACAAGCACAAAAATCATGCATGGATGTCTGGGATGAACTGCAGGTTTTGGGTTTGATTTCTCCCACTGAAGTATAACTGTGCCTCTTCTTCAACATAGTAACTGCAATGGGGGTGAAAAAATCCTTTTCAGATTAATATATTTGCCAATTTCCAGTTTTATTTATCAAGTGGCAAGTACAATCCTAGATTACTTTTGGGACACAGTAGATTTTGCCCAAGTCTCTTCATTATCCTGAATAAACACTGTTCCTCTTCCTGACTTAGTCTATCATGTCCTGATGCTGGGGTGTCTTTAAAGGGTTGGGGTTTTACTCTGGAGTCATCATTTTTCTGATTCATCAAGGCAAACTCAGCAGATCCAGCTTAGAATTAGACAGGAGAAAGGAATGAGGGTAAAGTTACATTTTTTTTTATGTCAGAAGGAGAAGAAGGTGCTACAGCTGCTCTGCAATTGCAAGTCTGGTTTGTGTGCCTTTAACATTTTCACCAAGTGCAACTCAGTCCACTGAGTTCTTGATTACCTTGGACCACCTGAGTGAGAAATGTTGGTGTGTTTGATAGTCAAACAAGGGCATGAGAGGGACATGAACCAGGGCATTTCCAAGCTCCTTCTTGGTGGAGTGGATCAAACACTGACTTACAGACCGCTCACAATGAAGCTCTAGTTAAGAGTCAGTAATGGGGTCTTTGTGATTCCAGGGTATCAGAAGAGGCTTGAAAACATCTTGAGGTGTTGACAGCATTGCCTTCACAGACAAGGCCCCATGTTCATCTGCTAAACACTGAGATTTTCTTCCTCTGGGCTCAGACTGGGACTGATACTCAGGAGACATTTGGGTGCCAAAGATGCGTTTCTTTGCACCCAAATTTCTGTTTGCACATGAGTGTAGAAGATAGTCTGTATTGTCTCTGCATTGGAGAAGTTCTGATTTGTCATGTTCATCCTCTGCTGGAATGTGAATCTGAGTGTGCTGAGCATAAGGCCTTGAGCATTAGTGACCTGGGGAGGACTGAGTGCCTGGGCCTTTCCTGTCTCCCCTGCCTTTGAAGCCCTTTGGGATGATGCTGCAAGCTGAGCTGTTTGTTTTTCCATTCATTGAATTCAGGCAAATGAAGCCCAGAGGATTATAGGGCCAAACTGTTGTGACAATACCGGGAGAACTTTGTGGAGCTCCTGACAGACACCCAGGTGCTGCTGCAGGACATCTCTGCTGCATGGAGCCTGGCTCCTGCAGAGAGAGATATGAACAGGCTCCTACACCTGTGCAAGCAGATACAGAGTTTTCATCCCCATCTGGGGGGAAATACTGGAATTCCTAAGGACTTGATTTACTACCTGCCATTCTGGGTTTCGGGCAGTCTTCCAGCAGGACTTGGTTTAATGATTCCTTAGTATTCTGTAGTGGGAGTGGGGCAGGCTGATGTATATGAAGCTGAAGATTAGCAACTAAGAGTGGCTGATTTGAGCTCTGAGGAGAGATGTTTGTTCACAGCAAGCTGAGGGAATGGCTGATGTGTTTAGGTAAGTGGTCCCCACTTCAGCTGCACTGTGAGCCAAGTCTGCAGCAGGTAGGACCAAGGACAGGCTGGGTCTGGGTGAGCCTCAGTCATGCCCTTGTTCCTTTCAAGTCAGAATATTCTATACTTCTAGGGGGTTCTGTGTCTGAGTGTGATGCAGGAGGCAGGTGGAAGGGGTCCCTGTTAGTGCCTCCCTGAGGGTCTCTCCAAGGTGATGGAGCAGGTTGTGAGTAGGAGGCAGTGGTTTCATCTGCCTTGTGTTGGCAGTGCTGGAGCAGCAGTCCTTGTCTGTCTCTGCTGTTTGGCAGCTGCTGATGACTGTGCAGGAATCTGCATCCCCAAAACTGTTCACCAAGGATATCTAGAAACAACCCAGCTCAGAATTTTTCTTCCTCACAAGTGTCCTCCTACTCTTTCCCTGAGTTTCTCCTGCTGCTGGCAGCAGCTGCTTTCTAACTCCTCATCCCTCCCTGGCCAGTAACCTCTTTCCTTCCAGTGGCTCTCAACACTCATGTCCCTGGTAAAACAGTTATAGCTGGAAAAGCACTTTGGAAAACACAGCTGCTTTGCTTGTGGCTCTGTGCATGCAGGTTTTATAATAAGCAAACCTTTGAGAGCTGGCCACCATTCTGTGGTAGCAGTCAGATGGAGGCACATCAGTCTGAGAGCCCAGGGCTCATCAGAGGTCTCTGTGCAGCCCCCATCCTCTCCTCTCCATAGCCTTGTCTTTCAGTTTTCCTGCTTTAAAACCTAAACCGTACTTGTACCTCTAAATTGTTGTCAAACTCTTACACAAGTGGGAGGAGTAGTCAGCTTTGTGGTGCTTGACTTTGTGTGCTGGCCCTGTGGGCACAGAGCTGGGGTTCACCTGCAGCCAGGTGCCTCCATCTGATCTCCCCCATCCCCTCTGTGTTCTGACTGGCAAAACCAGTGCCTCTGATCCCTGGTGCATGCAGCCAATTTTCATGTGGCTGTCCTCAGATAGGCAAATTGTGCCTAGGAATGCCTGTTCTTTGCAGAAGTTGGAATTGCCCGAAGTTGGACAAGCAGTGAGAAGGGAGGTCTGCAAGGACCTCATGCTGGATGTCAGTGCTGCAATTAGTACAACCAGAGCTTGAATGTGGTAGTTTGGTGTTTTCTGTGCCATGAAGAAGTCACTTCTGTTAACAGCTCAGCTTCAGGTTCTTCTTGTTTGTATTCTTAATACCTTTGTTTTTTATTTTCACCTTCAGTGGCTATCAGTGAGAACACAGCCTTGAGATCCTGCAGCATGGCAAGCTGATCTCCAAGCCATCCAGCAAAGAGAAGACCTGAAGGGCTTGGCTTTGGGGTAGGCAGGGCTCAAGGAAGCAGTGAAGGAGGTATGATGGGATGTTGTCATAGCAGGCATGATCTGAGGCTCAAAGGGTGGGCAGGTCCCAATGTGCCCTGAGATCAAGGGTCACTGCCTAAGCAGGGAAGCCATCCAAAGCTGGAAGTGCCCCTTTGCTGAAGTGAGAGTGTGCCGGATATTTTATTGGGTGTTTTATAAAAATGAGGGCCTACAGGAAGGCTGGAGAGGGACTTTTTGTAGGGGCAAGCAGTGACAAAACCAGGCCAAATGGCCTTAAGCTGACGGAAGGCAGATTCAGATTAGATGTGTGGAGGAAAGGTCATGACAGAGCACACTCACCTAGTGCAAAGATGACCATAACAATGCAGTTTGTAGCCTCAGACTACTTTCTGAGTTAATTTTCTTAGAACGTTTCAATTTAGTCTTGCTCTGTATGCACTTTACAGATAAATACCTCCCTGTGAGGGTCTGACAGCAGTAGGACAATGTTACCTGCTATACTAGTTTGGCAAAGTTGTGGACAATGCACATGCAGATAGCAATTTGTTAACTCCAGAACAAATGCAGAGCAATAACCACATGTGAGTCCTGCCCTGAGCTGTTTGAGGCTTTCCAGCTGAGCCCAATTGTAACTTTGCATCTATCGTTTGAAAGAAAATGCTTAACTGAATTTGGTGCTTTAATGACAAGGATACCAGAGGGTCATGAAGGTAATTGCAGGTGTGTATTCTCCTGGAAAGGATGCAAATGTGACTTGCTTATTCTGTTTGCTTACATATATTTTCATCTGTTTCCCAGCATATTGAGATTATTTGGACTGCAGAGTCCTCTGGGATGTGCTGAGTGTGGTTTTTAGCCAAGTACAGGCCCAATCCATTCCTATTTTCTTACGGTGCCAGAGCTGCTTAGCTGACAAGCAGTGTGGAAATACCATCAGATTGCTGGGGAGTTACAGGAAAAGCAGTTTGCTGTTAATATGTCAGGGTTTTTTAGGGATAGAAGGTTTGATTACTTCATATGCAAGTTTGGGTCAAGGCTGTTGGTTTTTATGAATGAACACAAGCCTCATGGCTTTGACACTGGCCATCGTTTCATCGTTTCATGACAGGCAAAGCTTGTCCCCCGTGTGCTGGGGGCAGGTCAGCCTCTGAACCCTGGGCTTGTTGGCCTGCCTATGGTCTTGAGCAGTGAGGAAATGCTGCTGGGGTGGAAAGAGGGAGTGGGTGACTGGGAGCAGAGCACAGGTAGAAGAAACCAAGGATCTTGATTATACAAGCAACATGATGCAGAGTCCCCAGGCAGGTGCAAAGGAGAGCTGCTTCATTGCAAAAATCAGGCCTTTTTAAGCAGTTAGGACATTATCAGTTACATTCCATTGAAGTATAACAAATACAATTCAACCAACGACCATAAACCACAATGTGAGCACATAATGGTTATATGCTTGTTTTTCTACCTCCAATTCAGCTGAGTCACTTTCCCACAGCCCCCTTCTGCATAGCCAAAGTAGCAGACCTGAGCCATGATTCTGCAAGGGTAAAAAAGCCCTTATTTTATAAGGTTTTACCTATATTCAGCACATGATGACTGATGTAGTTGTAGGGCCTGGAGGATGACAGCACATGCTCCACTCCCATTCCTTGCCTCAGTGGTCTCCTGAGAGAGGTCCTATGCTGCAAATCCAATATTCATTCCCAGTTCAGATCTACATTATCTCTTATAGCTGTAGCAAGAGCTGCCACCAATCCAGCTGGCATTTTCACCTGGTCATGGCTTTGATTTCTAGACAAAGGGTGATTCTTTCTTATCTGCCATTGATTCTGTCACCTTCGGATGCTGCAGGCACTTGTCCCACTCCCCCTGACTCTTGTGTCCGTGGGATGGGCCAGGGCTGATGCCCTGATGACTCTGGAGCAGATGAGCCAACAATTCCTGTGTCTGTGAATGTGCAGCCTGAGTGAACTCCTGGGCACCTCGGCGTGTGTAGCAGAGGGGCCTGGGGAGTCAGTGTGGCTGCTCTGGCAGCTGCTGCCTCTCTGGCAGCAATATCAAAGAGAGCAGACTGCTGCCACTGAGTGGCTTCTCAGGGCTTCAAGCCAAGGTTGAGATGAAATCAAGCAAGAAGCATCATCAAAAACAAAAGCCATGGAAAATGTTATTTACTTGGCAAAAACATCTATTCTAGATGAAGTGTCCAGAGGAGGATTGTCAGATACCAGCTTCTTGCTGGCATCCTACAGATCTTTGCACTGAATTTCCATATCTTAATTTTGAGGCCAGGCCAGTCTACTCAGCTCTGACATCACTGCTTACCAGGCCCACATATTGCAAGTGACTTTATGGACCTTGTAGCTTTTGGCATGAGATATGAGTGATAACTGCAGGCCTCATGTCAGGGAGGTGTGAGTTTCCTATTATAAAACTGAGGAGACCTTACATTTCTGGGAATGTTTGTGCTGCATGGGAGATCCATTCTGTTTGCACATCCACAGGAAAACAACAGTTTTTGCATCTCTACTGCAAAAAAAACCCCAAAAATTCTGGTAATTAAGTTAGGTGAGCCAAAGCACTTGGAAGGCACAGAGCATCCCTGTGGAAGAAACTGCATCCATCATCCAACCATGCTCAGCACTGCGAGTAATGGATTGCTTTCTTTGGTGGAGGTACAACGTGGAATCTCTTGGCTTCTCCTTTGAACCCTGCTGTAGTCAGAGCACTGTCATTCTTGGCAGCTGGTGCGTGCAAGGGCAGGGTTTGGCTCTTTCAGCCAGCTCCATAACCTCCTCCCTAGCCTTCTGCTTTCCAGGGCTCTCTACAGTCATTTAGGAGATCATATTTGTCAAGATTGGTCTTACTCTCAAATATCAGAAATGTGTCAAGAGCTCTATATAAAAGGCTTTTGCTCTACATGGTTTTGTTTAAATAAAAAGACATTTGCCATCTCACTGGTAGATTGAAAAATCATTCTTCACTTAGGTCAGAAAAACTGACAGGATTGGTTGAAAGGATGTGGAAAGAAGTCTTAGAGGTCATGAGTCAAAGTGACTTTGATAGAGCAGGACAGACTGGAAACCAGTTTTCCAGGCTGCTGTTCTCCCTTGATGTGTTTGCAGATTATGGATCACCACTTGTGTCTTAAGATTTCCAGGGCCATTGATATATGTCGTCTGGTCTTTATTTGGTTGGAAATCTGGGGCAGTGGTGCTGTGCGAGGGGACACTGTGCTGAGCTCTTCCCACAGTGAGGAAGGCAAAGATGAAGTTTTTCAAGCACAGGATGAGTTTTCCTGTACAGTGGCAAAAGGAGAAGTCTGTGCCAGTTTCCACGGTGACACAGTTCAGGATTCTCATTATAGTAAAGAAGACAAATGTTTCTGTTTGTATTTTGATTTCTCCCATACATAGATTTCCTGTGGGTCTTTTCGGTAGATTGAGATCCTGGGTGAATTTTCCAGCTTGTGGTTTTTGAGGTGATGGTGTTACAGGGACTCGGGAAGGCATTTGTGCTTTCTAAGAAATTAACATAATGAGTGGTTTAAAATACCTCAGGGCCCTGAGCAGAGGACTCAAAAGGGTCGTAGCAAGATTATCTGTTCCTTTTCAAGGGGACTGTGTTTGTGAAGTGTTTCTGAGATTTCTTGTAATTAAGGGCTGGATATCTACTCTTAGTGGCAGATTTTGATAGTATCATACCTGAGGCTCAGGTCTGCAAACATGGCTGTAACTTCATGTGTCTGAGCAGGAGGCAAATGCTTGGAAGCAAGAGTTTGAGAAACAAGCTTTTAGGAGAATCTGGCCCTGGTTCTTGGCATCTCATGCAGACCCTTGCATGTGTGGTGGAGAAATTCAAGGATCAGTCTTTATGTTTCTAACCATGCATGGCCAGAACCACTTCTGGGCAGAGCTGTGTGTCACCATTGTGATGGGACAACATATCTGATGTGTGTCTGCTGCATCTGAGCGAGGAAAACTATGTAGGAGCATTTGGGAGATGGGAGACTGAGGGGCAGATACTCAGTCCTACTGGTCACCACCAAAACCATAATTGCATAGGTCTCCTGACTGAGGGAAGAGGGCAGAAACCTGGGATCAGGAGGTAGAAAGTGAGCAGTGAATCCCAATTTGAAGTTCTGGACAAAGATAAGGACAAGCCAGGAGGTGCCAGTGCCAAAGAAGCAAAGGAATCCCAAGAAAAAGCTTCTTCCAAGAGTTTTGTCTGCAAAGCCTGTTGCAAAGATTGTCATGAGGTCTTTCACTTCTACTGCCACCTGAAGGTGCACATGAAAGGCTGTCAGGTCGCCAGAGAAAAGCAGATCCAGCATAAAGAGTGTGGCGAGGTCAGGTCGACAAAGAATGAGCTGGAGAAGCATCAGTTGGAGGTCTACAGGATGGTGGGGATGGCCAAGAAGAAAAAGAAGAGGAAGAGGTTCCCCATGGCATGTGACATCTGGAAGAGAGTTTGCTCATTCCTCAGGTAGGGTTGCTGGGAGCATGGGTGTTTAGATGCAAGTTTGGACAATATAGTAAAGTAATAGTCTGAAATGTTGTCCTCTTCTTCCCTTCAGCTCTTAGTGAGAGAAACGTGTGAGAAACATGTGCTCCATATGTGAGAAACACAGCTCAGCTCAGTTTTCCTGCCCCACTGAGCACAACCACTTTCTGAGTAGTTCTTCCCTAATTGGTTTTCCACGTAGCTCATCAAGGAAAAGTAGGGCTACTGGCAAATCTGAAAGTCTCCAAAAATAACCAAGCTGTTCTAGTTCCTGGCTGCTTTAGCAGGATGCATGTGAGGAACCAAATCTCTTTGCCCTTCCTGGGGCAGCTCACAGTGTTGTGGCAGACCTCCACATTGCTGCAAGGGAACAAGAATTCACACCAAAAGGAGATCTGCAGTGAATGAGACAAGGATCAGGGATTCAGCTGTGTTCAGCTCATCAGGGACAATGGAGAAACAGAATGAGGTGTTAGTGCTTATCCAGTGGAAGGACAAGCTGGTCTTGTACCTGCTGAGCACAACTCCCCTGGTCTGTTGTTTTCTACATGGCTTCTGACTGTCATTCTGTCCCTGCAACAGAATCATAGAATGTCAGAGGGGTTGGGTTGGAAAGGACCTTAAAGCTCATCTTGTTCCACTCCCTGCCATGGACAGGGACACAGCCCAGGTTGCTCCAAGCCCCATCCCGCCTGGTATTGGACCCTTCCAGGGGTGGGGCAGTCACAGGTTCTCTGGGCACCCTGTGCCAGGGCCTCACCACCATCCCAGGGAAGAATTCCTTCCCAATATTCCATCTAAACCTGCTTTCTTTCGGTTTAAAGCCAACAGCTTTGGATGGTAACCATGGTCGTTGCAGCAGTTGTCAGGACTATCACAACAGGACCCACCACTCTGATGTCTTTGCAGCTCAGAATCACTGCTCCTCCAAGTTCTCCTCCCTGCAGTGCAGCTGCTGTGACAAAACCTTCACCAGCACTGCTGCTCACCAAAAGCACATCAAGGCAGAGCACACAGGTAAGAACCCATTGTAAGTGATGTAGTGACTGCTTGGAGAGAGAGAATCACAGAATCATTTAGGTTGAAAAACTCTCCAGGATCTAGTCCAACCATTAACCCAACACTGCCATGTTCACTAGCAAACCCTGTCCCTAAGTGCCACATCCACACATTTTTGAATGCTTCCAGGGATGATGACTCCACCATTGCCCTGGGCAGTTTGTTCCAATGACAGACCATACTTTTCATGAAGAAATTTTCCCTGATCACAGAATATGCTGAGTTGGAAGGGACCCACAAGGATCATTGGGTCCAGTTTCCTGGCCCTGCCCAGCACCATCTCCAAGAGTGTCCAAGGGTATTTTCCAAATGCTTCTTGATCACTGCCAGGTTTGGTGCTGGAACCACTTCTTTGGGGAGCCTGTTCCAGGGCCCGACTACTTTCTGGGTGAAAAGACTATTTCCTGATATCCAACCTAAATCTCCCCTGACACAGCTTCAGGCCATTCCCTCAAGTCCTGTCACTGGTCACCACAGAGAAGAGATCAATATCTGCCCCTCCTCTTCCATTCATGAGGAAGTGGTAGATGTGATGAGGTCTGACCTCAGTCTCCTCCAGGCTGAACAGACCAAGTGCCCTCAGCAGCTCCTTACACAGCTTCTGCTCAAGGCCCTCCACCATTGCCATGGCCCTCCTTTGGACACACTCTAATAGTTATCTTTCTTACTTTGTGGTGCCCAAATCTGCTCCAGCACTCGAGATGAGGCTGCCCCAGTGCAGGGCACAGCAGGACAATCCCCTCCCTTGCCTGGCTGGCCATGCTCTCCATCCCTGCTGTCCCCCAGGACACGGGTGGCCCTCCTGGCTGCCAGGGCACTGCTGACTCAGATCCACTGACCAGGACCCCAGGTCCCTTCCTGCAGCTGCTCTCCAGCCTCTTGTTGCCTGCTCCACCCACACACCCAGGGCTGCCCCATGCCCAGTAAAGAATCTGGCACTTTCTCTTGTTGAACTTCACACGGTTGGTGATGGCCCATCCTCTGTTTTGTTGAGGTCTCTCTGCAGGGCCTCCCTGCCTTTGAGGGAGGCAACAGCTCTTCCTGGTTTCGTATCCTCTGTGAACTTGCCTCATATTCCTTCCAGTCCTGTGTCCAAGTCATTTATGAAAATGTGGAAGAGCACAGAGTCTAATTCTCCCCTGGTGCTATTTGTGACTATTTCCTCTTGTCCCATCACTTGTTATGTGGGAGAAGATATTACTGCTCCTGAGTGGGTCGCTGCTGGTGAGAGACAGACGGTGAATCTTGTATCTTGATCAGAAGGCTGATTTATTAAGATATTATATATAATGCATTATTACTATACTAATAGAATATAGAGAGAGGTTTGCAGAGCAGCTAGGCTAGGCTAAGAATAGATAGAAAGAATCTATAACAAAGTTGTGTTCAATGACTCAGTCCCCTAGCTTGCACTGGTGATTGGCCCTTAATTATAAACATAGAAAATGAGCCAATCAAGGTGCCCCTGTTGCATTCCACAGCATCTGATAATAATTGTTTACCTTGTCTTCTGAGGCCTCTGGCCTCCAGAAGACGCAGAAATCCGAAAGAAAGGATTTCTGTGGAGAAATGTCTGCGACAAGAAGAGACTGATGCAGTTATAACTCCGATAGCACAAGGCTGCACATCCTGCTTTCCTGAAAGTCACAGTAGATTCTTGTGAACTGTAGTAGTCTCTTCTGGCTCTTGCATCTTGCTCAGCATCTCATCTCAGCATCTCAGCATCTCAGCATCTTGCAGCTCACTTGCTCCCCGCTGCTCCTCTGAGGATGCTCCTCATGCCTGTGTGCAGGTGTGGTGGTGATGAAACACTAGAGAGCTGTGGTCTTGAAGGTCTCCTTTAAAAGACCCTGAGAGCATGTTTTTGTATTCTTGGCTTTGTTTGCAGATGTGAAGTTCCATGAGTGTGAGTCATGCATGGAGCTGTTACCCATGCTGGCTCTCCTGTAGGTGTTGCAGATATCTTTCATTAAAATCCTGCTGGAGCTGAGAAGTTTCAGCAACAAAGTGTAAACAATGGTTATCTGCTGCTGTGGAATGCAGCAGGTGGATCCGTGATTGGTCTCCTGTGGATGTTTGGATTTACTGACCACTCATGGCAGAGCTGGGTCTCACTCTCTGCTGGGACACAGACCTTTGTTATCATTCTTTTCTATTCTATTCTTAGCTTAGCCAGCTTCTGAAGAAGCCATTTCTTTTCTATTTCTTTTTAGTATAGTTATAATGTTATATATATATATCCTAAAATAACAAATCAAGCCTTCTGATAATGGAATCAACATTCTCGCCTCTTTCTTCACCTGCAAACCCTTGTGACCACGGTCACATGCAGGTTCAGTGAAGTGCAGGCACTCAGGTCTGTCACCTTTGCTGCTGTTCAGGTTACCTGTTGAACAGTGATGGTTCCTCTTGGTGATGTCTGAAATGTAAACAGGAGGGTGAAGAGGGACATGGTAAGGAAAAAGTGTGAAGAAACAGAAAGTAAGGATGAAATGGAAAAACACTGGGTGAGGCTGGGACATGTTAAGCTTTTGGACCTACTGGAATCATGGAAAGTTATGGATTTGATTGTTACAGTAGAGAAGAGAGCTAAGTGTAGGTGAGGACACAACAGCATGAGGAGATGATGGATGGAACCCCAAGCTCTGGGTTTGTCTACACAGCTAGTGGGAGACTCAAGAAAAAGTGAGTGTAGCACTAGAAAGATGAGCGACAAACCTGGGCTTGGGGACACCATGTCAAGGACCCTTTGAATCATGGAATTGTAGAATGGTTTGGGTGTGAAGGGACTTCAAAAATCATCCAGTTCCATGCTTTGGCAAGTTTGCAAGCTGTAAGGGCAGAGTGAACTGGTAGACCAGGCTATGACAAATGGTGGGTCCCCACAGAGCATGGGGATAGCAGGAGAGAATATAAATCAGGAAACATTGGAGGAGACTGTGGAGAGCCTGGTTCAAGCATGGCTTAAAGAAAGAGGCCATGAAGGTATACAGGTGATGGGAAAGTAAAAGGCAGCTGTAAAGCAGCAGTTTCCAGGCTTGATTTTGTAAATAACTAGGCTCTCAGACACCTTTTCTATAAACAGCAGAATTCTCAGACAGTCTTCTCATAACAGTCCTTGGCTGCTCTGGGAAGAGATATGAAGGTTTGGAGAACTTTTCATATCACAGTGAGAACACTAATTTTGGTTTCAATAAACAACCACGGGTATTGTAAACAAAAGGAGGGGTTAGAGTTTTCTCTGTAGCCTATCGTGAGCTCGGGTTTTGCAATATGCATGAAGTTAATTAACACTGTTATAAAAGGTGACTGATTTGATCAATAAATCGGAGTCGATGCTGATCAACAAAGATGGGTCGTCTCCCTTCGCTTTCAACAGGAGACAGCCAACAGCAGCCTAGAGAATGAGGAAGAAGACCTAGAAAAAGCTCTCCCTGAAAGTGGAGAACCGCTGAGTTGGGTAATGATTTTGGAATAGCTGGATCAGGAGATGCAAGCTAGGCCAGCAAGGAACAGTGCTGGATGGTATGAGGGAACAGGAAGAAGGGATTCCTGTGAGCAGGGTCAGCTACAGTTGCAGGTAAACCAGCTGGGCTTCTTAATGCAGGTGCTGCAGGGAGCCAAAATGAACCCAAGCAGCCGCAAACTGACGGCCAGTGGTGCAGGCAGGAGGAGGGACACTGAAACGCAGTTCCTCCTGGGTGTCAGCCATGTGCCCTGCCCATTGCAGCTCCCTGTGCTCTCAGGCTGGCCCTGGTTGTCGCAGGCCAGACTCGGACAGTGCTTCTCCCACAGCTTCCCAACCGTTGTGCTGCTTGTGCTGCTTCATGAGGGCCCTGCAGAGCCACGTCACCAGCCAGCACTTCACACAGAAGATAGCACCTTCATGGGTGAGCTCTTCCCCTCCCAGGGCAAGCTGGAGGGTACCTCAGCACTGAGCATCCCAAGGTGACCTCCTCCCAAGCCACCACTGCCCAGATTGGGCATATAAGAAGTGTTCTGTGTCACCTTGTTCACCCATCCTTCTCTCCTATGCTTTTATTCTTCCCAAATCCACTCTGTGGGCCCTGTTGCCCCTTCTGCTCCATGATTTCCCATTCTTGGAGTGGTCTATGATGCAAACCCCAGAGCCCACAGTACTCTGAGATTTCTGTGCTGGCATGAAGCAGGTTTGCTGGAGGGAAAGCTGCTCAGTCATGACTTTAAGGAGCTGAGGAGGAGGATTGGCAGTGTGTGTGGAAGTGCCTGGTTACTCAGAGGTTATTAACACCTTGATGATACCCTGTGACACTGCAGCTGTTTTGTTGGAGGCCCAGTGCTAGGTTTGAACCCATCCTCATCCTCTTCAATATCTCATCCATCAGTCAAGAAGAGTTCCTTGGATGAGGGAGTCCAGTGTGCAAGAATCCGTGGGATGGCATTCCTCCAGTGGATAATCACAGAATGTTTACTGTCTACGACTGCTTGTGGAGCTAAATTATAGCAATTTGTGGAGAGAAATATTTAAATGACTCTCCTGTCTTCTTCTTTTGCATCTTTGGTGTGTGTATTTTGATGTTCCCTATTAGTCTCATGCCTGTTGTAATTGCAGAGGCTGTAGTGTGAAGCTAAATGTTATTACCTGAGCTGAGGCTGGGAAAGGTGTGAGCAGCAAAGGGGTCCAGGGGAAAGTGGTGCTGTACATGTCTGACTCTTGGGTCATCTTCCTTCCACACAGGTGACTCAGACATCAGAGCAAGGAGCAGCAGAGCACATAAACTCTTTCGATGATGCCAAACTTGTGATGTTGCCCAAGTGAGACAAACTGGCTCTGAGGTGGTGACTGTGGAGAATTTGTTTGATAACAGTCACTCTGATGTGTGAAGAAATCAAGTGAGGGACACGGGAGGTTGCCTGTGCCTGGCACCTGGTATCCACTAGGCTTGTTCAGGACCTCAGTGTGCTGCTTCACCTGGGAGATTCGGGGCTTCTTTGGGAAAACAATCCCAGGCATGCAGCAAGCACAGCATAACCACGGACAGGGGAGGTTCATGGACATTTACTGCCTGAGAAGTGTCCCTGCAGTCAGCCACTGGTGGAACACTCGTCTCCTCCAACACATGAGAAATAAGGCAGCAGAGGAAAAGATGGGAATCAAGTGCAATGCTCCACTGCTGTGAACAGAGAGCAGAGGACTGGTACAGGACAAAGCTGGGGCTTATGGATAAGGGAAACCAAAAAAAACTGTCCTGAGAATTTAGGTTGGAGATTTTTATGGCTGAATCAGTGATGTGCTCACAGGTATCTTCTGCAAGGTGTAAGGGCTGCTTTGTTCCTTCTTCTCTCACCTGTGTTGCTGTGCAGCTGGAGAACTTCTCCAGAGAAAACAGAGCTGGAGAGCTGACCTTTGAGCCTCTCTTCTCCAGTAGACACTTCCTGGGAGTGTGCTAAATTACTTCAGCACTGTTTGGATGGCACCTTGTGCCACACAGGTCTAATCCCATCCATGTTTTTGCTGTGGTCTATTAGGAAGGAGGCTCCCAGGCATGGCTGGGCATATCCATCCTTTCTGTGAGCAAACAGCCCTAAGATCTGCCTCTAATTCACCAGGGACATTCTGAAAAAAGGGAAGGAGCTGTGCCTGTGTGCCAGTGTCCCTTGTGGCATGGCACTAATGAAGGTGTTGGAGTGTGGGATAGCTGCTGTGACTGCACATGAACCTTCCCCTGGCACATGGGGCACTGCCTTGTAAAATGCACTCAGTACCTGCTGTAAAGTTTGCTTCTCTGGTGCTGGCATAATGCAACAGCTTCATTGTGCACACCAGTTCCTTTGAGACTAAATTTCATAAAGCTTTTTTATCTGCAGCTTCCTAAAATCTGATAATTAATGGCTTGCTGAATCCATTATGAAGTGCAATTAGATGCAGGGTTCCTGTGGCTCCGAGGGGACTGGTAGCATTTATCTTCCTTTTCCTCATGCCAAAAGGTTGAGCCTGCCACTGTGATATTTACACACAGAGGGGTGATCCTGCTGGATCCTGGAGCCTGGGAGCACACTGTGAGCAGTGCCTGTTGTATCCTGCTGCCCAGAGCCACAGCAGCACCAGAGGGGGACACATTGGAGCTTTCCAGAAGCATCTTGAACCAGCTGCTCAGGGTCACCACGCAGAGATGGTGGCATGTGGGATCTCAGCACCTCAGGACTGGTGTGCAGAGTGACCGAGACCACCCTTGGGGGGCTCGGGAGTCCTGGAATGTTGCCAGAAGTGTCTGGTGGCTGCACTTTGATCCTGCACAGGAGACGACACCTGTATGAGGATGGGAGGATTTCACTGGGTGAATGGTGAAGGGATAAGTTAGTTAGAGTGAAACACAGGTGTTGAAGTGAGGGGAGAACGACCAATCCTTTGATGCATCAAACTCGATTTATTGATCGATCAGTCAGCTTAAATAATAGTGTTAACGAACTTCATGCATATTCTGAAATACAGGTTTATGATAGGCTAACAGAGAAAACTCTAACCACACCTTTTGTTTTACTACGCCGTTGATTGTTTACACAAAACAAAACCAGTGTTCTCACTGTGATATGAATGGTTCCCAAAACTTCCACATCTGTTCTCAGGGTGCCATCTTTTCCCAGAGAGGGTGTTACACTTGTTATGGGAAGACTGCCTGAGAACTTTATTGTTTATACAATGGTGCCTGAAAGAGTCTAATTGTTTATAGAAGTCAGGCTGGGAACTGCTTCACAGCTACCTGTTACTTTTCTCTCCTCAATTGCATGGCTTCATGGCCTTTTTCTTCAAGCCATGCCTGAACTAAACTCTCCACACACAGGGTTTAGGATTTCTGTACAGGGGGGGTCTAAAGAAGTAAGATGGAGGAATTGGGGCGTGTCCTGTCCTTCTTCTTCTTCTTCTTGGCCTCCATCTTCTGTGGTGATGTTGGCACTTTGGGATTGGTTATTACTAAAAGTGCACTGGTTAATAAGGGTAAAAGGTATTGGGGAAAAATGATAAATATTGTATACGTAATTTTGAGTATAAAGATAGGTGACTGCCCCGGGGGCTCTCAGTGTGCTCATGGCTGGCTGCTGTGCAGACTCTGTTGGGCCGAGAGAAAATCTTTTAGATAAACAATTAATAAACACCGAGACCGAGAAAAGATCTGAAGCCTCTTCTCGTCCTTTGAAGCGCGGGCTGTCCAAGGCCACCCCGGGCCTTTCCAGGCCACCTAAACAGCCGAGAAACGGACAGTGGCACAGGAGCGTGCCAATGTGGCTGTGCCCGTGTGAGAGTTTGTTCCTGTTAAAACTTGAAGGAAGAAGAGAGCAGCAGAGCTCTCAGGAGAGGGGCTGGGGGAGCTCATGGCATTTTGTGTGTGTGGCAGCAAGCTTATAAGTAATCCTGCTGAAGCGTCTTGAAGGGCTCCCATGTATGGTCCCCCCAAGCTTTGTGGGGATGGTGACATGGAGGAAGCAATGAGGTTAAGTTGCCACTAAATCCATGAATGACCAGGAGATGGTGCTCAAGGCCTTGAGGATTAGTGCTAGTGCCCAGGTGCACCTTTGTGGAAGCCCCTCTGAGCCTTCCCAGGCCTTCCCCAGCTCCTGGGCTGCCACCTGTGCAGAAAGCTTGAGCTACTGTCAGGATGAAGGAAAACTCCAAGCCCTGGACAGGTCACCTCGAAACCCTGAATATATCACTGCTTAAAGAGCCTGAAACTAGGCCTTGGCCACCTCTGGAGAGAGTGAAATGCACCTGTTACTGAGGTGAAGAGGTGAAAAACCTGGGATGCCCCTTGGCCAGGAGGAGAGGGGCCAGAGGGTGAACTGCTGGAGCCCATCTCTTGCTTGCCTGGGCACTGTGCACAGCACTTTGGATGAGCAACGGGGATAATGACAGAACAAGCAACTATGGCTTGGTGGTTTCAGAACAGATGTGTTGGGAGGAAAGCAGTGGATTTTGTCCCACAGGCTGGTGAAGCTGGAAGCTGTTCCCCATTTTCTGAATTTGTGGGGGCTGGGAGTTGTGGAAAGCGTGCACAAGCTGTGGGAGTGCTCTGGCATGGGAAATGGGTTAAACAGTGCTTTACAGGTGTCCTGGCTTCTATGTGTGAGCAGGGAGCACTGCAGTCAATCTGATCTCTCTTCGTTCCTGGAAAACTGTGAAGGGAGGAAAAAGGTTCAGCAGGGCTTGAGGAGAAGTTGTTTTATTTCTAGTCCTGTCCTAGGGCAGAGGCAGCTCAGACAGGGCAGAGCATGAGCATGGGGCCTGTTGGCTGTGCCCTTTGGGCCTTGTTGCTGGAGTGTTACCACAGCCAAAAGAGGACAATGTAGGTGTTACATCAGGAGTGGTTCAGGCTCACCTGCCCTGTTTGGGGCCATCTCTCCTGCCTTCCTGCCCAGCAGGATCCTCTGTGGATGTATCCTCAGCAGAGTCCTGACAGCAGCACACACCCAGCAAGAGCTCTGCAGTTTTACAGAGTCCATTGAGCATCTCCCATATTATTATGAGGAGATAATAACTCACATCCCCCCACTCCTGTTCCTTCTTGATGGATGAGATATGCACAGCAGAGCAAATTGCAGTGTTAGCAACACCTATGTTTTACCTGGGAGGGAGATGAATTTCCCAGGACATGTCCTGGTCTGGTGTGTACCACACTGGAGATACTGATTGCTGGTGATTTCTTGTTACACTATGATTTTTTTTTTCCTCTGTAAAAATAAAATATGGAGAAGGAGAGATGTGACTGTGGAGTTTCATGTGAAGCAATTCTCTGGAAGGAAAAATCCTTCATTTTTCAAAACATGATTTTGTCAAGACTTGTCCTGGGTGCTGGGTGACCTGTTGAGTTTTGGGGGGGTCCTGTGCCCCTCTTGACCCTGGTGCCATCCTCCAGGGAAGCAGAGAATCTGTTTTAAGGTCAGGCTAGATCATGAGACCATCCTGCCCTTCCCTGTGTCCTGTTGCAGCTGCCGATGCATTTGGGGAAATGGCAGAGTGCCTGTAACGAACTGGGAAGTGACATCCCATGGAGGATGTGAGATCAGGTAATGGTGGAGTGACAGGACAAAGGGGAATGACTTTAAGCTGAAAGAAGGTAGATTTAGAATGGAAATTAGGAAGGACTTCTTCCCTGTGAGGGTGGGCAGGCCCTGACACAGCTGTGGCTGCCCCTGGATCCCTGGCAGCCCAAGGCCAGGCTGGATGGGGCTGGGAGCAGCCTGGGGCAGTGGAAGGTGTCCCTGCCATGGCAAGGGGGGACACTGAATGAGCTTTAAGGTCCTTTCCAACCCAAACCATTCTATGATTTATGCATCTCTGTCCTGGTTTAACCCCAGCCAGCAGCCAAACCCCTTGCAGCCACTCGCTCACTCCCCACCAGTGGTATCGGAGAGAGAATTTGAAGGGCAAAAGCTGGAGAACTTGTGGGTTGAGATAAAGACAGCTCAACAGGGAAACCAAAAGCTACACACACAAGCAAAGAAAAACAGAATTAATTCCCTGCTTCCCATGGGCAGGCAGGTATTCAACACCTCCAGGAGAGCAAGGCCCCATCCCATGGAACAGCAGCTTGGGAAGGCAAGCGCCGTAACTCCAAATGTCCCCTCCTTCCTCCTTCTTCCCTCCAGCTTTACATACTGAGCATGATGTCGTGTGGTCTGAAATACCCCTTTGGTCAGTTTGAGTCACCTGTCCTGGCTGTGCCTCCTCCCAGCCTCCCCTGCATCCCCAACTTCTTCCCCAGCATGGCCTTAGGAAAAGCAGAAAAGGCCCTGGCCCTGTGTAAACCCCAGTGAGCAATAACAAAAGCACCTCTATATTATCAACCTTGTGTTCAGCACAAATTCAAAACACAGCCCCACATCAGCCGCTATGAGTTAACTCCACCCCAGCCAAAACCAGCACAATTTCCTTGCATTAAGGGTGCAGGACTGAGCCTGTGACCATTAGTAAATGTCTGTTTTCTACACAACTCCCATTTGTGACTGGGTGTCTGTCCTGTTGCTGTGGGATCCTTTGTGTGGGGTGCACTAGTGGCCCTGAGCAACCCTCACTTGACATTTCCCATGTAAAGTGTCATTTCACAGCCCCCAGGTGCTATTTTAACACAGTAAATGCAAATTTGGTGCTCTAGGCTTTGTTTTGGGGTTAAGGTTTTGTTATTTTGAAATCCAACCTGTCCTGTAATCAGGTGCAAAGATCTGCTTGCTCAGAAGTGAGGGATGGCAGTGGTGGGAGCACAGAGGCAGTTTGGATGTTTCTTGAAGCCTCTTGTGAGGAGAGCAGGAGAAGAATTGATACCAGTGGTCTGAAAACCCTCCTTGTGATTTGGACAAGCCCTGGCAGTCCCAGCTGATGCTGATGTCTTGGCATATTCTATTATTGATCTGGCAGACTGCCAGCATGTCCCCAGTTAATCTGAGCACTGGAAAAGGGAAGTGATGTCTCCAGTGGCCTCCATCCAGCTCAGCAAACCTGAGTGCCCTTTCACAACACAGACATGAGCTGCTTCAGCAGCCAGAGGCGCTTTCCCAAATTCTGGTGGTTTGCTGCAGACAGTGAGATCTGAAGCATGTCCCCAGGAGATTGGCTCGGTGACCTTCTGTCCTGGGGAGGAGCAGGCTGGCTGGTGGGTTCAGCTGCCTCTCCAATTTATGTGCCTGAACCCCCAGTACTGTCAGCTGTACGGGGCCCCCTTCAGTAAGTCACCACAAGTGCTGATTTCCTGTGTTAACACAATAATTCCTTTTATTGGGAGCAGAAGCTCTTGCTCTTCTTTCCCTTCACTGTTTATGATCACTCAAGGTAGGAAATCTACCCAGACTTCTAATCACGTTAAGCCAATTTGATAAAGTGTAGTTCTTAGTCCATGTAATAGCAGACACATGGATGCTCGGTAAGTTGTGGCACAGAGCTCTCATCTCCAATGGGAGACACCCATGGACTGGGCCACAGCACTGGTTTCTGTGACCTGCAAGGAAACAGAAAGCCCTTGCTGAGACAGAGGCTGAAGGAGCAGTAAGGAGCAGTAGGATCTGAATTGCCCAGCACATGGGCACAGTTGAGCACCTCTGTGCCTGGGAAGAAGCAATGCTGGCTGCATGGGGACGGGAGGGAGCTGGTCAGACATGTAACCTCATCCTGAGGGCTGCTGGTCAGAACTAGAGGCATGCAGAGTCCTGAGCGATGTTTTTTGGCTTTAGGAGCTGCTTTTGGCATGTCACAAGGCATTCTGTGCTGCCCCTGCTCTGAGCCTTGCTGCAATGACATGGCATTGCCTACAGCTGCTCACCCATAGCAGCACGTGACATGTAAATGACAAACTGGAGACTGTGCAGGAAACGACTGCCAGCACGAGTCAAGAGGTGGGAAATCTGCCAAAGAGTACAAGAGTGAAGGAGCTCAAGCTGCTTGGCATGTCTGGGGAGTGAACTGGTGGCAGCCTTTGCCCCTGTGCTGGTGCTCACTGCCATCTCTGCTCTCTGGCAAGTGCTGAAGAGCATCAACACTAGTCAGGGTTGATCTGTGCAGAGCACAGATGCTTAGATTGGCCTTACTTCCTTTGTCTTGGACACCCTGGAGATGCCCAGCATTGCAAGCAGTCCAGACAGTGACCTTTCCACCTCTGATGGGAGTAGTCAGTCCGTGTCTTGCTCCCAGGGAGCTCAGGGTCAAGTCTGTTGGGATGCTTAGAGGCCTGTAGCATATGGAAAGCTCTTCTCTGTGCCTCTTTCCTGCTGGCCCCAGAACCTCCTGCTGATGGGGAGGGTTGGCCAGGATGGGTCTGGTGTGCACATCCTCGCTAGCAGCACAAAGGAGCTGCCAACAAATGGGTCTGTCTGTGTAGATTAGATCTAGCTTGGGACTGTGCAAAATTGTCTCCGCTCATAGGTTTTCCATCCACTGGAGGCGTCCTGCTGGAGATGGAGTTTGCCCTTCTCCTCCTGGCTGAAATAAGGTAAGTAGAGCCCTGCCTTGGGTTTCAAGCTGCCTGGGGAGATAATCTGTGCCCCTCCAGCTGTGCTGAGCCTGCTGACGGGTATGATGTGAAGCTGCCTCTCTCTGCCCAAGGAGGCCAAGGCCATAAGTCACCTACTTGATGGACTCGGCCTTCTGGTCACCACTTTGAAAGGGAAAAGTTAAACTCCAGCCCTTGCCAGCCACCCTTGTCCCTCCACTTTGCTGTCCTTCACCTGGACTAGGTCCCCAGCCACTCACCCCAGCCCTCCATCCACATTCCCCTGTTCTGCCATCACCCAGACCTTCTTCACAAAGCTCATGCTGCAGAGGTGGCACCTCTCAACATGTGTCTGCCCATGCTCTGCTCTCTGTAGAGACGTGTAGAGGCACATCTGGACGGCCTACAGCTGCAGGTAAATACAGCTGCAGGTAAATAGTTCCCATTCTGGCCTTCTGCAGGAGTCACAAGGAGGGCTCTGTGCTGGGTAGAAGATGGGTGGGATGACTGGTAAAATAACCTCGGCAATTACAAGTGAGGGGGTTGTTCCCTTTATCCAACTTGTGTTCTTTTCATTTTTTCCAGCTCAGAGGGTCCAGTGAGATATTGCTTAGAGTGGAGCTGCCCCATCTGTTGATCCTTAATGCTGTGCTAACCTCACCTTGGTTTAGTACATTGCACTTCAGACCTGAAGTTGTTTCTTTTGTCTCTGAGCATGTAAAGCTGTTACTCTTGAGCTGTCTGGTAGACATGGGGCTTTCTCCAGCGGGATTATAGTTGATGGTGAGTTTGGTGGCACTCAGGAGCAAGCCAGATGATCCCCATGGTGAGTGTGAACTCCTGTTTATCACCGTGCGTTCCCCTTGCCCCATGACCGGTCTCTGTGAACAGTGAATTCCCTCCCCAGCTCCCTCCAGCCTCTCACACAGACTAACCCAGATAATCCTTTGCTATCTGCCACATCTCAGTAGATCTATTAAATACACACGAGTTCTTGTGTCCTTGTGTGTAACCAGGATATGCTCAAAGATTTCAAATCCCCCAGTGTAGGATTCTTATCAAAGTTTCTGTCAAAGTCTAAATAAATACACCCCTTTTACTCATCCATTTCTCTGTGGCTCTGAGGGTTTTTCTGTTTTAAAGGCAAGGCATTGCTGTTCCCACAATGAGCTGGTTCACATCATTGGTGGTACAGCAGGCCAAGAGCTGATGGGAATCCGTGGTAGGGGACTGGATTTGGGGTTCCAGGAGCTTTGCACAAGTGAGACTGGGTCTCCCTGCAGCTCTAGTGGAGGATGAGGACAGAGGGGACTTGCTTTGGGGGTTGGCAGTGACTCATTTAATGGTGATGAAACTAAACCCTCAGGCTTGCCATGCGTCAAGACTCAGCCTGTGTCCCTCTGGGATGTGCCCAGCTGTTTGCCAAGTGTTGGCACTTAGCAGGGCCAGCAGAGCAGGTAGCACAGAGAGCACATTCCTGCTGATACTCTCTTTGCTGGGTGCCAGTACCTGTCCCCGCCTCCCTGGCTCTCTGCAAAGGGCTCTACCACTCCTGCATTCCTAATGCAAACATTGCAGGAAGATGATTCAGCACTTAGCAAAGAATTGCAGGTGCTCCAGAGATTATTTTGAGCATTTGGAGCAGCTCTGGGAAGTGATGGGGTGCTCAGGTCCCTGCACTTCTCCATGTGTCAGCCACAGCCCACACAGGGATGTGGGACACAGCCCTGGGACAGCCCCACGCACTGCTGTTGCTGTGTTCCTGTCCCTGAGCCTGCCTGGCTCCTCTGCCCCTTCCAAAACCCTGCAACACCAGCAGGGATCCTGCACTCCCCTTCCCCTCAGGGAGCAGGCAGCTCATCTTGCCAGAGCAATCGAACACAATTTCCTTTTTCTGTGTCACAGGCTCATTCCTGGGGTTGTGCTCAGGCCAGGTGCTTGCAGAGAGAGGTCTCCTGTTGGGAACAATCCCTTCCCCTGGGCTGGAAGGATTCCCCAGGCTGTATTTTGAGTGGGGACTAACTGGTGTTGGTTTAAATATGGAAACTGATGTCTGCCATGATGGGAAGCAAAAAGAATCCAAAAGCAGCTGGAATCAATGGCTGCAGATGAGGGAGATGAATGGAGCCCTAAGCTGGTGATAGGCTTCAGCAGGAGTTGTAGGATCTTCTCATCCCTTAGGGACACTGTCTGGGCTCTGAGGGTTCAGACATTGGCATCTCCAGTGATCTCTGATCCTCAGAGCACCTCTGCTGGCTTGGCCCTGTGCCCCACTGAGCCCCAGCACTGATGGCAGTGCCCTGGATGAAACCACACTGCTGGAGCTCTGAGGATCCTGAACAAGCTGTTTAATCTGGGGCAGTGATGAGGGCTGGCGCAGTCTTCCTCCCTGCTCTGAGGGGAGCTATCTCCACCCTCTGGTCTTGTGTGTTTGGGGCAGGTCTCTGCTCATTGAGGGGTTACTCTATTTAAGAAAATGCCCTTTTCTGGCCCTGCTGACTGTGCCATGTCACTCCCTGACTGCAGTGAGCTCTCCTGCTGAGTCTTCCTCCATGCTCTTTCCTGCATGTCCTGGACAGGCTGGATGAGGTTTCCCCTCACAGCCCTGTGGAATCATGGCCCGCATGATCCCCCTGTCTGCTGAACCTCTTTGCCTCCAGCCTTGTCCTGGCATTGCTGATGGCCCTGTTGGCACTGAGAACGGGCACTCAGCGTGGCCGCCCTGCCCTGGAGGCAGCAGGGAGGTGATGGGGGGCCCAGAGATTCCCAGCTGCCTGTCCAAGGGATGGTCTAGGAGGGCATCTTATATGCCTGCACAGGTGGATCAGGGCACTGGATGGCTGCAGTGGGAAAGGGGGGAGCAGGAAGGTGCACACACAAGCCTTATCTCAGAGGAGGGGCAGGGACAGACCCAGGCAGCTGTTGCTGGGCAGGATGATGGAAGAAGAGGATTATGACAAAAAACAGTATTAACAGGGTGTGCTTCCCCACCTCACTTTTTTTTAAATGCAAGGTCAGATAATGCAGAACACAGCCACAGAGATTTTGGCTCAGATTTCCCAAAAAAACTCCTTTAATCTGTGATGAAGCTTGAGACATCTCCAGCACAAAGAGCTGGGTTTTTTTAAAGTTGTTAACGCCTTAAAAGAGGGGTTTAGGAGAGAACAACATTTGGTGTTGATTATAATCTCACGGCATGAGTCTCTAATATCCCTTGTTCACACAAATAGATACACCCAGCTACCTCCAAAGCATCCTTCAAGAAAATCGATGAGGAAATGGGATTTGCCATGTTGGTCCAGCTCACTCAGGGTCCCCTCTTCAGAGGTGACTGGACTCATGCCCTAAAGGTGGAAATCCTCTGCCAGCCACATGAACATTTCTGCAGCAGCCTGAGAGGGAAAGAAATCCCTTTGGAGCACTGTATCCCCTTATATTTTAAGTAAATATTTTGGCTATCACTGTTGGAGGGCCAAACCCTGTTACACTGCTGCAAAGCCTTTCGTGTTGTCCAGGTTGGAATTAATTTAGGGATTGGTTGGCAGGACTTGCTCCAGGCCCCCCTTATCTAGGGAGGCAGTTCTAGGAAACTCCAACAGTTAAATCATTACCTCAAAAAGAGCAAAACAAGGGAAATCTGATGGGCACTGTTGATGTTGATGTCACCCATAGAAGGATGCCAGCTGTGTGTCCTGCTGTGCCTCTCTGCTGTTACACCCTGAGATGTGACCAGCACCACCAGTGTGCCATCTCTGAGGGCTTAGTGCAGTTGGGAGAAAAAGGTACAGCAATGATTTGAGCAAGGTGTTGTGGTGAAGTAGGTGATTTTCAGAGCTTCTGTTCAACCTCCATTTACTCTGTGATTGCAAATTTTTGGCATATCTCTTCAATTTTTCCCCTGAGGATTGAATCCATGGCTTTAACTGTTTTTCTCTAACTGGAACAGAGAACTATCAGAGAAGCTTACAATGTTTTGGATTGGACAGGACCTAAAAGCCCACCCAGTTCCACAGTGGCAGTTCCACCCCCTGCCATGGGCAGGGACACCTTTCATTATCCCAGGTTGCTCCAATCCCCATCCAACCCAGGCTTGGGCACTGCCAGGGATCCAGGGGCAGCCACAGCTTCTCAGGGTAACCTGTGCCAAGGCCTCCCCACCCTCACAGGGAAGAATTCCTTCCTAATTTCCATTCTAAATCTACCCTCATTCACCTTAAGGCCATTTCCTCTTGTCCTGTCACTACAATGCCTCTGAAAATGTCCCTCTCCAGTCTAAGCAAATCATGAACTCAAGAGTGCTGCTTCCATTCTTCAGCTAGAGAAGATATGGAGCAAACCCAAAAGACTTTTAAGTGTGGGCTTCAGTGCAATCCTCGTGCCAAGACAGGTTGGAGCAGGACAGCTCAAGGTGGACTGTTTGTCTCACCGCGTTCTTGAGGAAGGAATATCTGACTCAAAAGTTATGCCACTTATCCAGGGTGTGTGGTACCTCAGCCTGAGCCACAGGGAGGTTTCCTGCGGTTCAGGTGACCATTTGACAGCTCTGTACCCACTGCAACAACCCTGTGAGAGCACTGTTATGACTGTTCCTCCTTTTATGATGAAACAAAGAGGCAGTTTCTCACCTATTCCACTTCCCACAGGTCCTACCAGCTCTGTCTTAATGTGATTTGGACCCAGCTCTGGAAGTATCAAGCGATAGGTCCCTCTGTCCCTCTGTCCCTCTTGTCCTGGTGATGTTCATCTGACTGTGGAGAGTTTAGTTCAGGCATGGCTTAAAGAAAAAGGCCATGAAGCCATGCAATTGAGAGAAAAGTAAAAGGTAGTTGTGAAGCAGTTCCAAAAGCAGTTCCCAGGCTGATTACTATAAACAATTAGACTCTCTCAGGCATCACTTTATAAACAATAAGGTTCTCAGGCAGTCTTCCCATAACAAGTGTAACACCCTCTCTGGGAAAAGATGGCACCTGGGAACAGATATGGAAGTTTTGGGAACCTCTCATATCACAGTGGGAACACTGGTTTTGTTTTGTGTAAACAATTATCGGTATTGTAAAACAAAAGGAGTGGTTAGAGTTTTCTCTGTTAGCCTATCATGAACCTGGATTTTGGAATATGCATTAAGTTCGTTAACACTATTATTTAAACTGGCTGATCGATCAATAAACCTGAGTTCGATGCATCAAAGGATTGGTCGTTCTCCCCCCACTTCAACATCTGACCATGCAGGCTCCATTAGTATTCAGACATCCAGGTGGATAGCAGCCCTGTTGCAATGCTGGGGCCTCAGGCTTGTTATCACACCACACACCTGAGCAATCACTGTGAACATCCTAGCTGGGGCAGGCAGAAACATCAGCACTTCTGTCTGTGTTCAGCCTCTGTGCTGGCTATGGCTGTTTGCCATCCTGATGCTGTACTTGCAGAGGTTTCCTTTCTTTGGGGAAGCTGGTGTTACTCAGTAGTGCCTAATGCCTGTTCCTCTTCTCCCTGGCAGGGCCATCCCTCCTGCCCCCCGCACAGTTGCTGCAGCTCCAAGCCACATGCTCCATCTGTGCCAGGGACACAGTGGTTCTTGCTGCCTGCAGGCATGTCCCAGCATTCACAGAACTGTGCTAACTTTGCCCTTCTGCCTTCTGTTCACCACCTTCCAGATCTGCCCTTTCTGGTTCTCTCCACACTGTTGTCTCCAGGACTTTTCTAGCTCTAGGATGGTGTCTGGTCCTGGATGCAGGACATTCCCACTCTGGACTGTTCTCAGTGGGAGTGGCAAAACTCTCCTGGTACCAAGGTGAGCAGTCAGTAGTGTTCACTTCAAAACCCCAATGCTCATCCAAGCTGTAAATGCTCTAGCCACTGTTATTTCTACCAGGAACCACATCAGGGGTTAGCTCGAGTTTCTTTCTTTTAGCAATCACAGAATCTCAAAGAGATTTGGGTTGGAAAGACTTTGAAGCTTATCCCATTCTACCCCCTGTGTTCACCTTCCACTCTCCCATGTTGTTCTAGGCCCTGTCCAGCCTGGCCTTGGACACTTCCAGGGATGGGGCAGCCACAGCTGCTCTGGCAACCTGTGCCAGGGCATCACCAGCCTGCCAGGGAAGAATTTCTTCCTAATAATATAAATTTTCTGTGTCAGTTTAAAGCTATTCCCTTTTGTCCTATCACTACATGCCCTTGCAATGAGTCCATCATGCTGCTCAGAGCAGCCTGCTGACTCACTGCTGGTCGCAAAACTGAGCTGCAAAACCCACCCACTTGTGTCCCACTGCTGCTGCGGTGCTTCTGCCTGCACTTCTCTGGGTAAATCCAGTCCACTTGCAAAATTTCCTCTCCAGCAGGGTGCACAGAGGCATGTGAATTTCTAATGACAGCTGAGATTTGTGAGTATTGACTTCATTATTCAGTGATTAAAATATTCCAGCTTCATTGCAACACAGGGGTGCATTAATGATTTATAGTATTGCATGTTGATTTGACACCTTAGCAACCTTTAAAAGTGGATTGTGCCATGGATTCTTCTGAAATCTGGAAATTAAATCTTAAAACTTAGCAGCTCATTGACTTGAAAGGTAGGGCAGTGAGCTGGACACAGCAGAGGGGTATGGTGGCACCAACTGCCTGAGGGAGTGCCACTGGCCAGGGGACACCATCCATTTCCAAACATGACAGGGGGCTGGTGCCTGGCGTGGCTGTGCTGATTCTCTGTCATTCTTGAGGGACCTTTTTCAGAATTTTATGTCTTTTATAAAGTGATGGGGTCCTGGGAGCACACAGGCTTCCAGGAGTATTTCTGGGCCATGACACTTCTCTCCATGCCTCTGTCCCACCTTTCCATGGGACAGAGCCCTGTGACCATCTGTCCCAGCAGAACACCCCAGCCCTTCTTGCTCCTCTAGTGAAGAAGGCTGAGAATGAGACACAGCCACTTGTGTCTTTGCTGTCCCTGCAGGGAGTCCATCACTGAGTGTCCATGTCCATCTTCTGCCTTACCTGTTATTAGCAGCAAATGCTTTGAGACCTGCTTGTACAGTCTCTTGTACACAGTGGGGGTCCCCATCGATCCCTTCATCTCTTACCACTGCTCTTAGCAGACTCCTGGGGCCGTGTCTTTTCCTCTTGCCTGTGTCCTGAGAAGAGCAGGAGGGACAATTTCAGAGGTACCGATGGGAGGAGGGATGCTTCATTCCAGACATCCCCGTTACAGAATTTCCCCCTTGCCTTCAGCACCCTCAGCCCCTGGGGACCTCCAGGCCCCTTTTGGGAGTTTCATCCTATCTCCTTTTTATCTCCACTCCTTCCTATCCCAATTAGCCTCTTGTTTAAGGTGCTGCAAACTTCACTTGATAAGTTTACCTAATTGCTTCACTTAAGTTAATTACTTCTTGGATGAACAAGAAAGCATATTGTCAAAGCATATTTGTCACTTTCATTAATGTCCCTGTCCATGGGAGTAGGAGAACTTGGGCCTCTACCACCACAGCACCCTTCCTTGACCAGGCAGCACCCTGCTCCCCAAGGCTCCTGAAGGCTGGAGGAGAGTGGAGGTGGGTGCTGCACCTCAGGCAGCCCTGCCTACCTGTGTGCCCCCACGGGCAGGTTACAGTGTGCTGGTGATGCTGCCTCCTGCCCCCAGTTCTTGCCAGACCCTGGGAACAGGCAGCAGTTTTGAGGCGCTTTCAGCAAATCCCATTATCCAGCACTGCCTGTCTGATGCATAGGCAGGGCAGGTGAGGGCAGGGAGGCTGCCCAGAGCTCAGGTAATGAGCCCCATTCCAGGCAGCAAACACCTCTGGCATTAACCTGTTGTGGGTAAAGGGATGATCCTCATGGATCAGCCTGCCTGACATGGGGAGCAGCATCATGGGGACACCCTTGGCCAGATCCAGAGCAGACCCTGTCCAAGGCTAAATCCAGTCCCTACTCTGCATGCAGGCTGGATTTGGGCCAGGATAATGTCTCAAGTGACTTCCCTGAGTCCTAGCTGCTCACTGGGAGTTAGCAGAGCTGGCAGGATGCTGAGCTGAGGTCTTTGCTGCTAAATGAGGCTGGCAGTGATTGTCAGGGAGTTTGCGTCTACTTCTTTCTTCTGGAGGGTTCTTATTTTTGTTCCCTTTGCATGTGAAAGGATTTGAGGCAGTAGGTTAGCTCATAAAAAGGTTTCCCTGGGAGCAGCTGCCTGCTGGACTTGAGGTGAATGCCCTGGAGAAAACGCCTCCCACTCCAGTGAAATCTTCCTCCCGTGACCTGCACTGGGAGGTGAACTTTTGTGCGAAAGAAAGATAATCCCCTTCGCTCACCGGGACTGAAGGCGCTGTGATAAAAGCTTTATTCAAGATCAAAGACATATGCTTTTTTTTTTTTTTGCTTTTTTTTCAAACTACTACCTCAAACAAAAAGTTTGGTTTATGCTGGATTGAAGCTCAGAGTGGTGACAGCTCCACAGCTCATCTTCCTGGCTGGTCAGTGCCAGTGGGGATGGGGACAGTGTGGGGATGGAGGGCACCGGGACCATTATCCCAGCACAAAGAGGGTTTAGGGGCTCAGCTCCATTTCCCAGTGCACAAAACCACTCAGGGTTCAGGTTCCCTTTCAGTCAGAGGGATTATCAGGCAGCTGGAGCAGTCGGGGGTGGCGGGGGGGCAGCCTGGGGAATGGTTTGTGTTTGATCTTGCTCAGCAGTTTCATCTGTGCGAGTGTCCGGCGGGAGCTGTGCTTGGGGGTCCAGGAAACCTTCTGTGCTGGAGGTGACATAAAGGGCTGGGGCTGCTCCCAGGGTGAGCTGAGTAATGGGGGGTGTTGTGCTGGTTTGCACTTCAGAAGTCAGGCCATGGGCTTCCAAAACTCTGGGCTGTTTCTTCATTATCAGAGCCCCAGTGCTGGGACCTTTTATGAGGCTTTCTGCCCAGCTGCAGATATTTCCCTGCAGCCGGCCAAGCTGGTATCCAGTACAAGTCCACCCAAAGTGTCTCTTCTCAGGGTGCTCAGTGTCTTGTATCAATATCTGTGTTGTCAGGACTTTCCATTCTCTGGGATACCCTGCAACTGAGGATAACTTGTGTGGTAGGGTGTATCACAGGATACCCAGCTGCAGGACTTTCAGTGTCATGGGACACCCCCAACACACATACTCCATGTCCCCAGGCACCCTTTGGTGTAAGACACCCCATGCCCCATCCTGCAGAACAAAGAGCAGCTACAGCATGAGAAGCTTGATTACCAGGATCACGTATTTCAGTCAGTGAAATAAGTCCTACATAACCCCACTTTCACCCCAGCACTGATTTTCACATCACAGCCGTGCAAAATGGCAGAGGTTCTCTCTTCCGCTGCTATATCCTCTCCATGTTTAGCCCTTTGTAAAATGAAGGATCACAGGCCGAATATGTGCTCAGGATAACTCCTCTGAAGCTAATGGACTTATTATGGTCCCTCATTTCAGACCTAAGCTCAGCAAACCTGGTCTCAGGGGGAAAAAATATTTCCAGGGATGAAATTCATTCTGTTGTGTGCAACGCGTTTTGCATGGAGATAAAGTTCCCTCCGTGTGGCTTCTGCAGGGCCTGGTCCCCTTGCTGTCCCCAGGCATGGCTGGGCATGCAGCCCACAGCCCAGATCCAGCTCTGCTGCAGTGAAGCAAAGCCCAACTGTGCTGAGCCAGGGACATCAGATGATGGTTTCCAGCTTGTTCTGGTGAAAATCTAGCAAACCACAGGTCAGGGCATTGGAAAAGACCTATTTGCCTTATGCTGTTAGTATTTAGAGAATTTGCTCTCCAGCATCCTCCAGCTGGCTTAGGCACAACTGTCTCACCAGATCAGCATTAGGCTGGGAGAAGATCCTCCCTGACAGCACCAAGGAGCCAGGAAGGGTGGACCAGCAGCTGTATTGCTGATAGGATGCCACCACCTGCAGCTTGAAACCTCCCTACCTTATGCTCCTCCTGCACAACCTTCCCCTGCACCCATATACAGATGCCAGCTTGGATGTGTGAACACGGCTGCTGAGATTGAAATGAGAAAGCAGGAAGCCCAGGGGCTGGCTGAGTTCGGGATCTCATGGCCCAAGCAGAGAGAAGGGGTTAACTCACACAGATTTGGGAAAGGGGGATGTTTTCCCTGAGGAGCTTATTGAGACTGTGGCCATATCATAGGCTGTTGCAAACAAATATGTTTTGAGAGGCTGAGATAGAGATTTCTCCTGATTCCTGCTGGGAATCCTCAGAACAGAGTGTAAAATCAGTACAACATCCTACGTCCCTCCAGAGAGAGGAGTGATATGGACACCTGGTCCCACTGAAGGGTTCCAGGGCTCTACTTTGCAGTTTTGAGGTCTGTCTTTAATTAAAGAAGAGCAGCTGAGCTGGGATAGTTCCCAAGTCTTGGGGAGGACTTCCCTTCCCTGGAAAGAAAATGCAGGAAGTTTTTGATGTGGGGAAGAGCTTTCACTGAGGCCTTGGCCAACACCAAATTCTTCTGTTGTGCCTGTGGGTGGAGCAACACCACTCTCCATTCTTGTGGCTGCCAAAGGATGTGGACACGAGCCTCACAGAGCTGTCTGACAGAAGTCAAGGAACAGGTGGATAAAGGAGAGGGGCACAACCCAGACCTTCTCATAGGAAAGCTGTCCTTTTCTTTACAGTCAAAGCTGCACTGTCAAAGGGGTCGTTCTGGACACGGGGGACTGGCAGCACGGTGGCTGATGGAAGTGCACTCTCACTGGGTAATCCAAGAACTCTAATGATCTGCCTTTGATCTCCTATTCAACAGGGAGATTTATTACAGCTTTCATTTCAAGTCAGAACTGATGAATTTCAGTGGACCTGTCGAGTGGCTACAATCTGGAGGCATTTATCTTTCAGGAGGAAGAAACCATCTCCTCTCTGTCTCTTAAAATGATGGTGGGGAGACACGGTGCCCAGCCAGCGAGCCTCAAACGATGCCTGCAGCGTGACAGCAAAGTTTGCCTTGCTCAGGGCAGGCTCTCTGCTCCAGCTGTGGACCAGAAGCTGCTTCAGGGGTTTTTCTGCTCTGACACAAAGTTAATCTGCTGATTACGTGTTGCTCTCCCTCTCCCCTGCTTCTGCAGACAGCCCAAAGGGACTGAGATCCAGCATCACAGGCTCCCAGGGCCATTTCCCTGCAGCTGAGGATCCTCTGGATCTGAAAGATACCTCTGCTTCTCCAGCAGAATGTGACCTGGAAACCTGGTGTCCAAAACTGTCTTTTATGTTTTAGATTGTGCAAAAGTTCTCAGTTGCATTTAAACGATTTTCCACAGTTTAATCAGAATCTACACATTTTTCTTCTGGGTGCTCATAGGTCCTGGGGGGAGCCCATGCCAGACTTTTCTTGTAGGTGCAGTTTACCTGTCCCATCTAACTCTATTTTCTCTCAACACCCCCCTGCTGATGCAGGTCTGCAGCTACAGACCCCTTAGAGGAGTTCCAGGATGGCATGTGCCATCCTGCAGCAGGGGAAAAGCTGGGGCTCTTTGCTGAGTAATGCCAAATTTATCATTCCTAAGGGCCACAGAAGGAGGCCCTCAGGAATTTAGCAGCAAAGGCTCATTTAGCAGCAAAGACCATAGGCACTATTTGCAGCCTCTTCCCAAGCAGCTCCTGGGCAGCTCTTGATGGTGTTGCTGCTGGTCTCTCTCCACACCATGTGGCTGCAATGGCAGGAGTGTGTTTCTGTTACATGTTGGCACTGGTTTGGGATTTGCACTGAGAGATGCAGTCCAACTACATCTGCAGCTATTTCTCCCAGTCTCCAGAACTGGTACCATTGCTTTGGTTCATCCTCTACCGCCTCCTGTCCCCATCCATCCCTTTGGGGAAGAGGCTTTCCCCTGGTCAGAGGCTGTACCTTCTTGAAGCTCTGAGTGTCCCAGGAGCACCACGCAGGTGAACACAGCACCCATGTAGCTCCTGTCTCAGCCTACTCTTCCAGCCCTGGAACCGTAACCCAGGGGCACATGGCAGAGTTACAGTCTACCCAGAATGCTGGTGTTGCAGCACATCACTGTCAGAATGGCAAGAGGACACGTTGAAACATGCAGATCTGTTGGTTATTACTGTGTGCCCACCTGCTTACAAGGAGTTGGGCTACTCTGTTATCAGAGACCTGTGGAGAGTGGGACAGGAGACTGTCATTCAGTTAACGGGTGATGCTGCACACTCAAACCCCATAACACAGACATCATTACCAGAACTCTGTTAAAACTAACCTTGTTTTTTCAGTGAGCTGTGGATTTTGAAAGGATTGTTTACTGGAGAGATGCAAGGCTAGGTGTGTGAAGGTAATGCCATTCCACATGCTGTTTGCATTATGAAATTTCTTGCTTTGAAGCTGCTTAGCAAGGTCTAAATTCTTCAACAGAAATGCTGATATAGTGCATGATTGGTAAAACTTGCCATGTGGGATGAATACTCCCTTTTCAGGAATTTCGATTTAAAAGTCTGATTGGACTGAATTAATACCAATCATTTGTTAAGTTATAATGATGTTAGCTGTTACCATGAAAATTAGAAATTTGTATACCTGGAAAAATATTTGCAAGTCGATACACTAAGAGCCACATTTATCACTGTGTGGCTAATGTTTTAGTTTGTGGACAGGAAGATTCATATTTGTAAGATATTGTGGCTCCTTAGAAAATTCAGTAGATCCCTCCTTGGAAATATTTCAGGTGGATATGAATGTAACACAATGTTAAGCCACAGCAATTGCCACTCATAAATTAGGCATTCCTGTGCTCACTTGAAGGCAAACCCTGAGTGTTATCTGCAGAAGCTATTAGAGAATTAGATATAATTAGTTCATGACTCTCTACTGTAAAGGCAGGCAGAATTGTGCTGGCTTCACCTGTTCGCTTGCTTTTTACCTCACAGCTTTGATGAACTAATTTTATTGTGAATCTTTTGCCATGTAGACACATGTGACAGCATTTTGGTTAGGTACAGCTATTTAGTGATTCAAACATAGTTATTCTTCCTTGCCACTTATAAATTGAAATTGGAGTTGATATTAAAACAGTTTAAATTGATGGACCACAAGTACAGTAAACAGTAGCTCATTCCTTTAGGATAATCTGAAACCATGACTTTGTAGCAGTTTAGTTCCACATGTCAGTCTCACACACTCACTGACCTAACTGAGCTACATGTGCAAAACTCGTGGCAGTATTATATAGGTATTTGATGTTTTATTCCTAAATATTTATATCTCATTACCTTTAATAATCCAAAATCTATTGTACAGACAGTCTTGAAAAGCTGTCTTACCATCTTGGAACTGAACAGGTTTGAAGTACAATTTGGCAAGATATACACTGTTGTCATTTTTCTGAGTAAAGCTGCACCTGAATAAACCCTGGCAAACTTACACCAGAAAAGTCCTGACTGTAAGCAAGTATTTTCAATAATATTTGCACTTACCATGAGCTATTCTCTAAAATAAATAATATAAAATCATTTAATGCATTTAATGCATCATAAATGCATTTGCCACACCTTTATAATCTCTCCAGTAAACCCAGGTTGCTGCTATTTAAGTTACAAATCAGTTGGTTGCCTGCATATTGTTCATTGATACTTAACTGTTGTATGATAAATTTTCAACAGCTTTCTTGTAATGATGGAGTCAAACTTAGTTAAATTCTTTTGTTTCTGAAATTTTGAAAGGAACACTCTCAACTCTAACTTTAGTTTTGTTAAATTTAAGTGATGTTAATTTTCAGTTCTGTTATGTTTCAGTGATGTTGAGGTTCATTTCTGTTAAGTGTTGTGAAATTCAAGTGATGTTAAGTTCTAAGTTCTGTTAAATTTAAGTGATGTTAGGTTTACGTTCTGTTAATTTGAAGTTCTTTAATTTTAAGTTCTGCCAAGTTTAGGTTCTGTTAAATTTAAGTTCTGTTAAGTTCTGTTAAATTTAGTTTCTGTCAAGTTTAAGTGAAGTGTTACTCAGTTTAAGTCCATTATTTTAAGCTCTGTTAAGTTTAAATTCTATTAAGATTAATTTCTGTTCAGTTTCAGTAATGTTAACTTTAAATTTTGTTAGGGGTACTTTTTGTTACGTTTGGGTGACATTAAGTTTAAGATCTGTTGAAATGTGCTTATTTAAATGACAAGATACAGTTATTTTGTTATAGAGACAAGATGGAACTGACTGAAACAGTTATGATGAAGAATTTGGTAAGAAACTGTTTAAGAATATAAGATACTAGGTTGTGTAAAAATATGTGAGGATGCAGTTTATTAGATCCTTAATTTCAAAGAAAATTCTATGGGTTTAAACATTCTACATTGATCAATTAACGTAATTATTCATAACAATCTTTGCTGTTTTATCTTCCATAGGTAACACAGAGGAATGAGTAACAATTCCAGATTATGGCTGCTATTAATTGTAAGCTGTTTAGAACTTTGTTTCTTGCTTTTATTTTGCTTTATTTTCATATATGCATAGATGTGTGGAAAAACATACTCTCAACTTCTTAGCACAGTGTGAATTCACTGACTTTTCATAATGGGCATTATCCATAGGATATTATTTGAGGTTGGCACATGCATTGCTTTGGTTGTTTGGAGTATGTTTGTGGTACCATTGACTGCCTAGCTAAGGATGAATGACAATGCCAGCTGCTTTACAAACTTTCCCGTACCGTTGGTAGCTATCTGAAGGACATGTATAATTTTAAGGAACTTTCCCAACTGCTATTACTAAAGGCTTGTTCATAGGATATGTTAGGGAAAGCCTTCCAGTTAAGGCCAAGCCCCAGCCCTAGCTGGTTGGAAGTATGCCAACAGACCCAGGTGTTTTCTGCATTAAAGCTGTACTCAGGTCACTTTGACTTGCCAATTTGGGCTTATAAAAGCTGGACCCCCTTTTGAGGTAAACCTGGAAACTTTTCCCAGGAAGGGTTCTCTGGGTCCTCATTGTGAATCAGGGTTTGCCAGCTATTGCAGACTCTCGGTGATGGTACAGTATTTAGGCAATTGATGATGCATCATTCTAAATAACAATGCTTTTTCTCGTGTGCTAATTATTACATGTATTACCTTGCTTATTTTTGCTTGGTGTGAGTTTATTGCTTTGCCACATTGCTTTACTTTTATGTTGCCTTCGTGTTCATAGTGAGAGACGTGCATGTTGAAAAAACAAAGAAGGGGGAATACGGCTCCTCAAGAACATTTAGTTAATGCAATACTTATACAAGAATTTCTGAAAGCAGATCATCAATTTTGATCCCCGACAGAGCGATACGGCTCTGAAGATTTGCAGATACAGAACCTGTGGAGGCCAGAAATCTGGCCAAGCAAAAGCCTGCTGCACTCCCCTGGAGGACTGACCCCAAAGCCACAACCCCTTTGGTTATGGTGAACAAAAAGAGCGTCCCCCGCGCTCCTTGGGTTTTTATGTTGATTCCTTGTATCCCATTGGCCCTTCCCCTTTGCTCCACCCCTGTGCCCTCATCCCATTGGCCCTGGTGTTCTGTCCCACCCCTCGAGATCCCTATATAAACCCTTGCTTTCGCTGCTTGACTGGCTCTTTTGTCCTTGGATTCCTTTGAGGAGGAAGCTCAATAAAGGGTTCCCTTGGAACACCACACCATGACCCTGTCTCTCCTTCTGGATTGACTGGATTGTAGAAAAGCTGAAATCACCTGGTGTGAGCACAGACGTGCCTGTGCCCCCAAGGTGTCTTTTTCAAGACGCTTCTTCGGGAAGGTTGCGACACTCTGAACAATGCTGGCTATGACAGAACCAGTTTCTAGAAGTTTTACATAAGGATCCACCATGGATGTGCAATGGCAAGGCCGAGCTGATTTACTAACCTAAGGGAGAACGTAGGCATGTGTTTTTATTGCCAACAGGTCTAAAGTGGTTACCTGCTTGTCTGGACAAACATTGATTGCCTCCAAGGAGATGAGGCCCAGTGAGAGAAGAAATGACCTAATCACAGCCCAGCCCTGGTGCCAGTGCAGGAGCAGGGGCAGGACTGCCAGGACATGGCCTTGTCTGGAAGCTCACGAAGGCAGCCTGCTTGTGTCGCACTGCACCCTCTGTATTGTGTTCTTGCTGACCTTCTTCAGTTATTCCCTGTTCCATGCTTCCAGAAGGACAATCAGTAATGTCAAAGACAGCATTTCTATCTAATGGACTTCCTCCTACCTAAACAGCATGGCCTCTGAGCTCCAGCCATATGAACTTTGGAAGAGGAGCCATTTCTTTCCATTTCCTGGGGACATTGGACACCATCTTTTTGTTTTCCTCTGCTGTGAGTGTCTTTGTCAGTGGCATGGTTATATTTGATGGGGTTTTTATTGATTGTGATCTGTGTTCCTTGTATCTTATCCTGTGTCCAGCAGATGACCAGTAATAGTCTGAATAAGATTATTACAGGTGCAGACTGTTTTGGCATTAGGGTACATGAACCCTTCGCACAAAAAACAAAGGGGGAGATGTTGATATTGGCAAAACTTTACAAAATAAGGGCCTTGTTACCCTTTGAAAAATATGGCTCAGGCCTATTGCTTTGTCTAAGTAGAAAAGGACTATGGGAAAGTGACTCAGATGAATTACAGGTAGAAAAATAAGTTATATAACTACTACATGTTCACATTGTGGTTTATGGTGATTAGTTGAATAACATTTGTTGTGCTTAAATGGAATGTAACTGATAAAGGCCTAACTGCTTGAAAAGTCCTGGTTTTGCAATTAAGAGTTCTCTCTTGCACCTGCCTGGGGAGTCTGCATCACTCTGCTTTGTAACTATGGATCTGTTAAACTCGTGAACAGGCAGGTCCTGGGGCACAGGGCACAGCCAGGGAACACTTTTAGAAGTTAAGGAACAAGTCTTCAAAGTCCTTCTGGTGTTACCTTGACTGTCCCTTTTCCTGGCCACAGATACATAAGAACCTTTCTTCTCCAGAAAAAGCCCTGGGAAAGGAAGAAGTTGAGAATCAAGGAGCAAACCCAGCCAGTGCCCAGGAATGCAGGTGCATTGCTGGACTCTGAGTTTTTTATAAGTTCTTCCCAAGCCCTACTGCCCATAATCAGATTATGAAACCTTTGACTCAAATTAATGCAAACAAATGGATCATGCAGAGAGCCATAAAAATAAAGTATCATAATAAAACCCCTAAATTGAGAGCATCTTCTGTAAACAGAGCACTGTAAACACAGTGATTTGTCTCTCTGCAATGATATTTGGTGAGGTATGAAAGAGCCCCAAGAGATGGCAGGAAAACGCAGCTGTTCTCTCCTTGCAGGAGGTGAGGAAGGAGAGGAGGGATGGGAATGCAGCGCAGCTCCGATGGCTCCAGGGTCAGCACAGGCTCCACTGCGCTCCCGGAATGGGAAGAGGGATCCTCCAGGATGGGTCAGATTGGAGGATCTACAGTGGGTCACTGGTGCCCCCTCCCTGCTTCAGCAGGGCCATCCCAGAGCACAGGGCGTAGGATTATGTTCACACAGCTCTGGAATGTCCCCAGGGAGGAGACTCCACAGCCTCTCCGGGCTCTACTCAGGGCTGGGCACTGCACAGAGAAGAAGTTGTGCCTCCTGTGCAGGGGGAATTCCTGGGCTCAGGCCCTGCCCGTGGCTCTGGTGCCACTGCTGGGCCTGGAGCCGAGCCTGGGCCCTGCTCTGCCCCTCCCTGCACACAGGGACAGCCAGGCCTGAGGGCCCCTCTTAGCTGGGGCTCCTCTCCAGCCTGAGCAGCCCCAGCTCCCTCAGCCTCTCCTGGGCACTGAGGTGCTCCAGGCCCTCCTCATCCTCACAGCCTGAGCAGCCTCAGCTCCCTCAGCCTTTCCTGGGCACTGAGGTGCTCCAGGCCCTCCTCATCCTCACAGCCTGAGCTGGCCCTGCTCCAGGAGCTGCTGTCCCTGCTGTGCTGAGGAGCCAGAGCTGGACACAGCACCCCAGAGGTACCTCTCAGGGCTGGGCAGAGTGGCAGGATCACTGGCTGGCCTGCTGGGAATGCTCTTCCTGATGGTCCCAGGATCCCATTGGCTCTTTGTACCCAGGTCGCTCTGCTGGGCAGAGACACCTTGTTCTCCCTGGGTCCTTCTCCACAGAGCTGCTCCAGCAGGTCCCCCCCAGCCTGGGGTGGTTGTTTCTCCCCAGGTGCAGGACCTGTTTTTCCCTGTTCTCTACTTCCAGACAGTTCTTCTCTGCCCATCAACATATTAAGGTCCTTAGTTCCCCATGTTTTCCTTCCATTTTGCTCTGGCTCATTCCTCTCTCCACAATCCGATGCAGAGTGTTTAAACCAACACTGGGCCCTGATTCCCAGCTCTCTGGAGTCAGCACCTCTTCCTGGTGCCACGGAATTGTTTGCATTATTTGCAGATTTGGATGAATGTCTGAGTGACTTCTATGTGGAAAAAGGGATTTTGGTGATTACTGAATTCCCAGGCAGGGAATCTTCCGGAGATAAGAGGATGAAATGGTGCCAAACATCCTGGGAAGGCTTGTTCTGCACAGGGAACACAAAAGTTCAACATTTGTAAGGAATATGAACAGCATTTCCATGGAAGGAGATGAGGTGGAGCAACTGGAAATTTCTCTCTGGAAAAGGATGGAAGAGGGTGACAGCTGGAAGACATTGTCAGTCCAGGGAGTCTCCTGCATTTCCTGCTGCTCATCCCCAGTCACAAATTGCCATTTAGAGCAGAGGGTACCATCCATTTCCAGCACTCCTGAGTGGACTTTCAAATCCAGGATTTTGACAATTGAACCTTCAAAAGTTGGGATTGGGTCAATTCATGGAGAGCTTCTCCCTGAGCCGAATTCCTGCTATAAAAAATGTTCACTTTTCCTGGTCTGTTATTACTATTCCTGCTCTTGAACTTCCCTGGAAAAGCAGTTTCCCACCTAGGAAGGTGTCTTAGGTTAGAAGACGTAGCTGAGGGTGTCCATTCTATCACCATCTGTTAGAGCTGGGGCAGTTCTCTGCTGTTCATGGGGCAGTTTTCTTTATCTCTCCCACAACCAACCCTCCCTCCAGGAGATCTCTGCTGTCCATGGCCAGTGAGTGTCCCTGCATGGCTGAACAAATTCAATCATCCCATGGGGAGTTGCTCCGCCCAGGGGAGGAGCCAAGCATTCCTGCCTGGATCCAATCTGAGCTTTGGGACACCAGGGCAGCCTTTGCCCCCTGCATTGCCAGAGGAGCAGCTTTCTGCTGCCCTGCATGGCCAGAGGGAGCCCAGGCCCATCTGCAGCAGCCCTGGAGCTGCAGAGGAAAACTCCCCCCTTGTGCAGGATCCGTGCTGCAGCAGAGCCACAGCTGGCACTGCAGGAGGGCTGAGCCCCCCTGGGATGGGGCTGGGACACCCCCCTGACACACAGGGGGTCAAGTCCTATTCTGACTCTGTCAGTGTTGTTTTATATTACTGCATTTTTAATTTTATTTTTATTTTCTTCCCTAATAAAGAGCTCTTATTCCTACTTCCATATCTTTGCCTGAAAGCCCCTTAATTTCAAAATTATAATAGTCTGGACGGAGGGGGTTTACATTTTGAACTTCAGGGGAGGATCCTGCTTTCCTTAGCAGACACCTGTCTTTTCAAACCAAGACAGATTGGCTTTACAAGTCCTACTAAATAGTAATAAATAAAATTAGTAATAAACTTATTACTAATTTCTAATAATATAAAAATAAGAAACTTTTCAAACAATGACAAGGATGAAGTTTAAAATTATTTACATTTTTCCTCCTGAAACTCATGTATTGATTCTTAAAAATTCTGGCTTGGGAAATTTTCGGAAAGATTTTGAACCCTTTCTCCCAGTTCTTTGAGAAGGCTCCAAACTGTGAAGGAGGATGAGGAGCACTGGGTTTCCAGCTGGTTCCCACAGGGAAGGGAGCTAAGGGGCTGCAGCTGCAGCCAGGGATGGCATTCTAGGGGGAAACAATGGAATTTATCCACTTATCCAGCTCTTCTGGTGGTCCATGAAGATTCAAGGCAGGTTGGACAGTCATGAAGATGTTCAAGGAGGTGTCCAAGGTCAGGTGAGACAGGGCTTGAAGCAACCTGGGATAGTGGAAGGCGGGGGTGGAAGAGGATGAGCTTTAAGGTCCCTTCCCACCCAAACCATCCCATGATTCCATAACTGAAGCATCCCAATTTCTCCTATCTTCAAGGGCAGCTCAGGAAAAAGGAGCAAATGATGCCCACGGAAACTTTGCAGCCGTGGGCTGTGAGAAGGGACCAGCACAGACTGGCATGGGAGGCATGATCTGAGAATGATTGATTCGGGAAAGGAAGGTTTGTGAAAAGAATTTCTGGTTTGGAATGATTTGGGAAGGGATGATCTTGGAAGGGAATGTTTGAGTTAGGAGGATTTGGGAAGGAATTATTAGGAAAGAAATTATTTGAGTGGGGGTGATGGTTGGGATGATTTGGGAAAGGAAGGTTTGGGAAGGGATGATTTAAGTGGGGATGGTTTGGGAAGCTTTGGCAGGGGATGATTTAGGTGGGGAGGATCTTGAAAGAAATGTTTTGGAAAGGGAAGGTTTGGACAGGGAGGATTTGAAAAAGGGATGATTTGGGTGGAAATTACTTCAGAAAGGAATAATTTGGGAAGGGAAGTTTTGGGTGGGGAGGATTTGGGAAAGGAACATTTGGGAATGGAATGTTTCTGTAGGGAGGCTGTGGGAAGGGATGATTTGGGAAGAGAATATTTCAGAAAGGGATTATTTGGGTGGCAATGATCAGGGAAGGGAAGTTTTGGGTGGGGAGATTTGGGAATAAAAGGTTAGGGAATGGAATGTTTCGAAAGAGAAGATTTGAGAAGAGATGATATGGGTGGGGAGGTTTGGGAAGGCAGTGTTTGGGAAAGGGATGATATGGGTGGGAATGATTTGGGAGAGGTATGGTTTGGTAATGGAAGGTTTTGGTAGGAAGAGTGTGAGAAGGAAAGGGCTGATTTGGGCAGGTGTGGTTTGGGTGGGGATTGTTTGGGAAAGGAAGATCTTGGTAGGGATGATCTGAATAGGGATGATTTGGGTGGGAATGAGTTCAGAAGGGAAAGGTTGGGATGAAATATTTCCATAGGGAAGGTGTGGGAAGGGATGATTTGGGTGGGGATGATTTGGGAAGGCAATGTCTGGCAGGGGGGGTTGGGATTTAGGTGGAAATTATTTGGGAAGGGAAGTGTTTGGTAGGGAGCACTTTGGAATGGAAGGTTAGCAAATGGAATGTTTGGAAAGGGATGATTTGGGCGGGGATGATATGGATGGGGAAGTTTTGGGAGGGGAGGATTTGGGAAAGGAACATTTAGGAATGGAATGTTTCTGTAGGGAGGCTGTGGGAAGGGATGATTTGGGTGGCCAGGTTTTGGTAGGGAAGGCTTGGGAAAGAGATGATTTGGGAAGGGAATATTTCAGAAAGGGATTATTTGGGTGGGAATGATTAGGGAAAGGAAGTTTTGGGTGGGGAGGATTTGGAAATGGGAGGTTAGGGAAGGGAATGTTTGGAAAGGGATGATTTGTGTGGGGATAATATGGGTGGAGAGGTTTGGGAAGGGAATGTTTGTGTCAGGAGGGTTTGGAAAAGGGAAGATTTGGGAATGGGTGGTTTTGGTAGAGAGGGTGTGGGAAGGCATGATTTGGGAGAAGATGATCTGGGAAGGAATGGTTGCGTAGGGAGCTTTTGGGAAAGGAAGGTTTGGGAAGGGCTGATTTGGGCAGTTGTGGTTGGGGTGGGGATGCTTTGGGAATGGCTGATTTGGGCAGGTGTGGTTTGAGGGAATGTGGTTTGTAAAAGGAAGATCTGGGTGGGGAGGATTTGGGAAAGGTTTGTGAGAAGTTTTGGGTGGGGTGGGTTGGTGAATGGAAGTTTGGGGAATGGAATGTTTTGGTATGGAGGGTTTGGGAAAGGAATAATTTGGGTAGGAATTATTTGGGAAGTTTTGCGTGGGGGAGGATTTGGGAAAGGAAGGTTAGGGAATGGAATGTTTGGAAAGGGATTATTTGGGTGGAGATCATATCAGTGGGGGAGGTTTGGGAAGGGATTTTTTGGGGCAGGGAGGGTTTGAGAAAGGGATGACTTGGGTGGGAATGATTTTGGAAGGGATGACTTGGGAAGGGATGTTTTCAGGGGGGAGTATTTGGGAATAGAAGGCTTGGGAATGGAATGTTTGGAAAGGGATGATTTGGGTGAGGTGGTTTGGGAAAAGGATGATTTGGGTTGGAATTATTTGGGAAGGGAAGTTTTGGGTGGGGAGGATTTGGGAAAGGAACATTTGGGAATGGAATGTTTTGGTAGGGAGGGTATGGGCAGGGAGGATTTGGGAATGGAAGGTTTGGGAAGGGATGATCTGAGTGGGGATCATATGGGTGGGGAGGTTTGGGAAGGCCCCTGTGCAAGCCCATGATTTCCTTTCCCACAGCCCTGGGCTGCGCACGTGTGGCAGGATGTGACCCCAGGGCCTGATCCCACATGCACAGGGCACCTGCTGCTGCACACAGCACGGCTGGGATGTGAGTGTGGGTGGCACAGCAGGGTAGGAGCCAGTCACGCTGTCCCTAATCCATCCTGCTGCCTCCCTGCTTGGCAGAGAGGGCTGGCAGAGCTGTCGCTGCCTGCCAGGATGGCTGTGCTGGTTGGCCCTGTCCTCATGTGAGGGACGTGTGGTGAGAGCAGCCTCTGGCATTAGCAGGCTGCTTCAAGGGCCACCGTGGTCCCCATCCCTGCAGGTGCACTGAGGACAGGGCTGATGGCCTCACTCAGCAGTGCCAACTCCAGAACACAACGCCCTCAGCAGTGCAGGAGTGGGAAGGAGAAGTACAAGGTACTGTTGTGTCCTGGGCTTCAGGAAATGAGGAGATGCTTGATGACGCATCTGGCATTGGCACATGGTACTGGTGTGGAAGCTTCTACCTCAGGCTTTGTGTCTGCTGGATTTGATAGTGTCTTTAGAGGGATCAAGGATGCAGGGGGGTGACTGGAGCTGGACAGTTTGGAGGTTTTTCCACAGAAAATGCTGTTTTGCTAGTCTCAAAGACATTTTAAATTATCTTGGGAAAAAATACTTCTTTAGAAAGAATGTGGGATTCAGGAGGTTCCAGATTTCTAACATGAACCGTTTGGAAGCCATAAGATTGGAGAAGATCAGAATCTCTTTGTTCAGACCTGGTCTGTGCTTCAAAAAGTAAAACTGATTCCTCTGCTCCTGCTTGGAGATGCAAAACTCCTTCACAGTCATTCACGTGCCTGTGGGCACTGTGGTGTTTGCTGGGCCCTTTGCAGATGTTGTTTCTGTTTCTGGAAGGAGAACAGTGACCCAGTTCCAGTGAGAAGAGTTGGGGTGTTCTGCACCAGCCTGTCTGTGCAGCACCAGAGTCTGCACCAGTGTTTCCAAACTCTGCTCCAGCCTCTCCAAACTCTGCTCACTCACATTTGTGTGTTGTTTATCTCTTGAATGGAAAAAGAAGATATATGTAGTTTTCTTTTTTATGTGCCCCCTCATTAAGATAATGCTGAGCAGGAGAGCAGACCCTGCAGTGCTGTCAGCCTTCCTCACAGGGACCCAGCCCAAAGAACATGCAGCTCTGGAAGCTTGCTGCGAGGCCATCCATCACCCACACCCAACTGTCCCATGCAGACAAAGCGCCAGAGCCCAGCAGAAAGAGGAGAGAGGGGTTCCCTCAGCCCATCACAGACCGAGCTACTCCTACCATTAATCCTTCCAGAGAGTGTGGCTCCTTTCTCTCATAAGGGCCTTGAATTGAATCAGGGCAGATTTAGAATAAATACAAGGGAGGAGCTCCTGGCTGTGAGGGTGGTGAGGCCTTGCCTCAGGTTGCCCAGAGAAACTGTGGCTGCCCTGGATCCCTGGAATGTCCAAGGCCAGGATGGACAGGGCTTGGAGCACCTGGGACAGTGGAAGGTGTCCCTGCCATGGCAGGGATGGGACTGATGAGCCTTAAGGTTCCTTCTAAGGTTCCTGTGATTCTTGGGCAGCATTGAAAAGATCTTGGTTTCCTACTTACCTGTCTGCATTCATGGGCAGTGACTCATTTTCTGTCTCCCCAACTGCCTCAGTGGACCCTGGATTATTCACCACCAGGCACAAAGGCAGATGACAAAACAAAAGGATGATGAAGCTGTTCATGAGCACTTGAAACTGTGTTTGCCTCTCTGACAGATCTTTCTTTGGGCAAGACATTGAGGGGATGCTCTGCAGTTTGTGTGTGTTGGTGCGAATGTCCCCTTGGAGCAGCAGATAATCTCCACCAGCCTGCAGAAATTCAGATTGGTTCTTCCTTCCCCACAGGACTAAGACCAGATCCCTGCCCTGAAAACAGCTCACGACCTGGAGTTCTCCCCCTGTATCCATCCTGCACAACAGCCTTTGTGCCCTGCCCCTGGGGACAGCCAGCAGCAGAGGCCCAGTTGGCAAAGACCTCTGGCAGTGGCTTTGGCCATGCAGAATGAGGACACAACGACCAACACAACAGGCAGTGACTGGGGCCATGGTCTGTAAGGTGGGAGAAGCAAGATCCCGAGGTGAGACATTACCCTGGAATCCCCACTGCTTCCCAAAGGGTGTTAAAGCCAGTTTGTTGTCACTTCTGCTGGGGATGGTACATTGACCAACATCCCATGTCCCTTCTGTCACACACAAGGGCTTCTGCTCATGCCACTTGGACACTGCTGGGTGCCGAGGGCAAGTGGAAAGGTTCATGCTGGAAATGGCATTAAATAAATCCCTTTCCCAATGCAGTCTCCCACTGAAGTTTTACATCACTTTTGATCTTACCAAAAGGTAAAACAAGCAGGTTTAAAAGGGGAAGTGTCAAGATGACTTCAGATGAGAGCCCTGTTGGATGTTGTCATGCAGGTCCCTGGACTGATATGTGTCTGTGTCTGGGACATGAGTTCCCCACTCCCCTCCTCCAGCTCACTTCTCCTATGATCCCATGGGAAACAATCCTGTCCATCTTAGGGGCTTTTCAAAACCCCTCAGGAAATACCCCAAGAAGAGCCTCCCACCACACACAAGGCTCTCTGGGCTCAGAAAAGGGATATTTTGGGAGCTGATGCCCAGGCTGGTGGGACCCTGTTGGCTCTTGCAATGCCCACAGGCTGGAAACCTGACCAGGGCTTGAGACTCAAGGACTGCTCTGTGTGTCACCACCTCTTGGTTTGTTAGAGCAGAAAATGGTGACATTTAAAGCCTTTCTCCCTAAGAGGAAGAGGAGCACACAACGAGAAGTTGATGAGGGCGGCCGTGCCCTGCAGGCTCTGGGCTCTGCCCTTCCCTGCCATCCTCTCTGCTCCCCATCCACACCACACCTGCACGGCTGGGCTGGGGCTGTTGGCCTGCTCAGGAGCAGCGGGGCAGCAGCTGCTGCTCTGGGGGCATGGAGCAGCTGGAAGGAACGATCCCCCCATCCTCCCGGTCCTCCCAATCCTCCCGATCCTCCCCATCCTCCTGATCCTCGTGGTCCTCCCGATCCTCCCCATCCTCCCAGTACTCTCCATCCTCCCAGTGTCGCAAACATTTCTTCACAGAAATCCTTTCTTTCGGATTTCTGTGTCTTCTGGAGGCCAGAGGCCTCAGAAGAGAATGTAAACAATTATTTTCAGCTGCTGGGGAATGTAACAGGGGTTTTCTTGATTGGCTCATTTTCTATGTTTATAATTAAGGGGCAATCACAAAGTGTAAGCCAGGGACTCAGTCCTTGGGCACAACTTTGTTGTGGATTCTTTCTAGCTATTCTTAGCTGGCCTAGCAGCTCTGCAAACCTCTCTATATTCTATTTAGCATAGTTATAATGTATTCTATATAATATATAATAAATTCAGCCTTATGATTCAAGAAACAAGATTCACCGTCTCTCTCTCACCACCAGCGACCCACTCAGGTGCAGTAATACTCCCAGTGCTCCCGATCCTCCCCATCCTCCTGATCCTCCCAGTACTCTCCATCCTCCCAGTGCTCCCAATCCTCCTGATCCTCTCCATCCTCCCGATCCTCTTCATCCTCCCCATCCTCCCGATCCCCCCGGTCCTCCCGTGGCTGGGGCAGATCCCCTGTGCTCCCTTCTCCCCTCCCGCTGCAGCCACGCTCCGAGCCAAGCGCTGCAGGGGTAGCAGAGAGGAGCTCAGCAGGTCCTGATGGGGTTTGGTGCTGCGGTGAGCAATGGAGGTATCGGCCCAGGTGGGCAGGAGGCTGCTGTCCTTTCCCCAGGCACACTCTTGGTTGACTTGCTGGTGCCTGTGGAGGGATGAAGAGCTGCTGGGGTGAAAGCAAAGCAGTTGGAGCCTACAGTAATCCAGATTCTGGCATTTTAGAGAGGGCAATTAACAGTCCAGAGCTGAAGAAGTTTTGTTTCTGTCATGGCTTTCTGGCCATCCTACTACTCTTCCTGATAGCTGAGTGGCAGGATTTCTGGGGAAATGCAAGGGGTTGAGATGAGATCCTGAAAACCAGGATTGGAGGTTTGAATTTCCAGCTCAGGCAGTACCCTGCAGGAGGTGACAGGGATGTGATCCCACCAGTTGCAGACCAACTGGCCACCTGCTTATCAAAGCTAGGGAGGCTTAGGCTGGATATCAGGAAAAGGCTCTTCCCCCAGATGGTGGTCAGGCGCTGCCCAGGCTCCCCAAGGAATGGTCACAGCCCCAAGGCTGCCAGAGCTCCAGAAACATTGGACAATGCTCTCAGGGACAGGGTGGGTTTGTTGGGGAGTCTGTGGAGGGCCAGGGGTTTGACTTTGATGGTGCTGGTGGGTCCCTTCCAGCTCAGGATATTCTATGATTCCATAATTCTATGACACTATGAGAAGCAGCCATGGTGGATGTTCCCAGTGATCCCTGGGCACTGCTGTTCCTTCCAAGTTGGAGGTTGGTGACCTTGGCCAAACTGCAGTTGCTGCTCCAAGCCTCCCGCCATGCAGGGGATTTGGGGTTGCATGTCAGAAACACACGCTCAGAACCCTGGCACTGGCTTCCCTGCTTGCCTGGGATGCTGGAATGCTGGGCTATATCACAGCACAGGCTGCACGACCTTCAGAGTCCCCATCCCACCCAACACTTCAGTGCTCAGCCCAGTCAAGGCTGGGAAATGCGGTTAAATGCCATAAACTAGCCAAGGGGTTGGAGAAAAACCTTCTCACTCTGCACCCTAATGGTGTATTTGCTAGATTGGATCTGTGCCTCCTTGTGCCTCTTTGTCAGAAATCCAGGGAAAATCACAGTAAGGAGCTAACAATTTGGAGGACAGGCTTAGCCATGGACTGTGTGACCTTTCTGACAAAACCCTCAGCAAAAGCCCCTGCTCAGCCTGTGCCAAGTGAGCTGGTGACAGCAGGAGCTCCTCCGCCTGGGGGTTGGTGCAATTTGCATTGGCTCAGGAAAATGTCACAGGTTACATGCTCTGGGGCAAGTTCTGTTCTGTCTCCGGCAGTTCAGGGGGGAATTGGCCACACTCTCCACCTCTGACCTGCTCCCAACCCATCTCAGAGCCCTGTGAAATCTGCAGCCAATAGCTCTTGGCTCGAAGACATTCTGTGTCAAGACACCAGAGTGTGACTAGTGCCACTCTAAATCCCATCACATCAGCCTGGGAATGAAAGAAGCTGCTCTATCCAACAGCAACTGTCTGCCTAAGGATTCAGAGTGATGGGGAAACCTCTGCTCAGAGATTCAGGGCAGGCAAAGGAAACGATATGTTCTGGGCTGGTGGAGCTGGGGAAAGAAGGAGCAGTGGCTGGCTGCCTCCTGAAGAGAAAGAATGCTGTGGGAGGGGAGAGCGGTGTGGTGCAGGGCCCGGGAAATGAGAAGGGGGCTGGTACTCATCCTAAAAATCAGTATTTCTGGGCAAATCCTTTTTGGACTGGGTTGGAGCAGGTTGACAGACCAATTTTGTCTGTGTTGGAAAAAATCTGCTAATGGCAGCTGTTCTTGGAGCCACTGCCCACCATCTCACTGTATCCAGTTCACTGGTTTCCCATGTCTCAGGGGAGTCCCACCACAATCTGTGGCTCACAAGGGCCATGAATGCCTGCACTCACCTCCAACAGGCACCTTTGGGGTGCAAGGCACCTGGGGTTCAGGTGAGGAGCAGCCACTGCTGGGACGGATCCTCTTTTTCAGGGCCAGGTTATCTGAGGAGGTCTGCCTGGTGCTCCTGCTGGTGCTGCTGCAGCTTCCCAAGCATGGCCTCTCCAGAGCCCTTCCTTGGGGTTCAGCTACCTCTGGGACAGCAGGATGCTGGCTCCAGTCTGTCTGGAAGGTGCTGGAATAAAGCACAGTGTAGAAGAAGCCTGGGGAGGGAACTGTCCCTGCTTTGTGGGACTGATCGTGGCCCTGCATCCCCCTGTGATGAGCTGCAGGTCCTGAGCGCCACATCAGCTCTGGCCAACGCCAGGCCCTGCCCTGGGGCTGGAGAGGAGCCCTGTGCCCTGGGTGTCAGTCTGGCTCCTCTAACGAGGCAGCTCTCACTGGCGTGGTGCTGTGCTGTGCGGCTGGGAGGGCACAGACACGGGGACAGAGCTGACCTGCCTTCTGTGAGCACCAGCCTGGCCCCTGAATGGCAGCTGTGAAAGACTGGCTCATTTGCACTAATGCAGTAAGAGCCCCGTCTGAGTGCGGGCTTTGTGTGGGAGCAAACTGCCTCTGCTCCCTGGAAAGGCAGCATTATGCTGCTCTCTCACTCCAATATGCTAATACACCAACTCCCTGCAATTTCATTTTCAACAGGGACTAATTTAAAAGAAATGACCAGCCTGACAGTGGACTTCAAAGATATCTTTTGATGAGTTTTAGCAGCTTCAGCAAAACTCTAATTTGAATTTCAGTGGCTGCCATGTGATTTTCTCTGTGACAGTTAAGAGAGATGATAGTGCCAGCTCCATCTGTCATTGGAGCCTCTTCTCTTCCCTCTTTTCACTGATTTGTTACAGAGTGGGGGAAAGGAGAGAGGGGAAAAGTTGAAAGAGAGGGTGGCTAAATTCTGGTGCTCTTATGCAGAGGCATACAAAGGGGAGATGTGGAACTGGTGCTGAGAAGTGATGGGAGCAGCTGGGCAGCATCACTGACACCACAGACAGGACCCCAGCCCAGGTAACACCCCAGCGCAGGCAGCACCCTGCTTGCACAGGCAGTCTGCAGCTCCAGGGTTTGACAAGAGGGTGCACTGGCTCAGGCATTCTGGGTAAAACTGATAATGGAACAGGAATACTTTCACAAGGAAATTAGCAAGTGTTTTCTCTCCTAGCTGGGCACTCGGGCTGGCAGCCCAGTCAAGGTGAAGCACCCTGGGTGCTGCAATCCCTTTTGTGTTAAATACATTTCATTCAGGGTTGCAGCATTGGACAGCAGCTGGAATCATGGCCGGGACTGGGACAACGTGTCACCCAGTCCCTGTGCTGTGAGACAGGACAGAGCATCACCAGGCAAGGGGGGCTGTGCAGGGCCTGTCTCCATCTCCTCCTGTGTCAGTCCTGCACCCCAGCACCATGCACCACCAGCTAAAATCATGGCTGTGCCTCCCGGGTGGATGCAGCACAGCTCCCGCTCCCCCTCGCATGTCTGGAGCTGCCTGTTATGGTTGTCACCTGTGATTTCATGCTGCCTTTTACATCTTTAGCTTCCCTTGTCAGAGACAGCTTCATTGCTGGCTGCCCTGGGCCCTGGGGAGTCCTCTCACGCTGAGCTGGCAGCTCTGGGGGCAGAGGCACCGCAGCCTTTTGTTCCCTGGGACCCGCATTTGCATCCCCCTTGTGATGCCTGTGCACAGAGCCGCGGCCGGGCATGTTCAGGGCCACTCCCAGCGTTTGAGCTTGCCCTTCTCTCACAGGGAAGCCCTGGCCTGGATGACAGGAGCCACCTGGGGCAGCTCTGGCTGCCCAGGGCATGCGGGCAGCATGGGAGTGGCTGTCAATCCCACTGTAAGCCCCAGGCAAGCGGCAGGACCTGCTCAGCTCATGTAAAATCTGGGATTAGAGACCTCTGCAAGTGCCCCTGTTCCCAGTTACAGCTGCTCCCAGAGACCTAGGCCAGGAGTCACGCTAGCAAAGCCTTGTTTTTCTCTGGTGCCCTGCATTGTTGGCTGGTCCCTGGGAATGGGATGATCACAGCCTGGGTTTCTCAGTGGTCACTGGTGACACCCTGAAGCCAGGCTGGGTCCCTGCCCTACAGAAGAGCCTGGAGAAGGAAAGGATCCCCATGCACCCATCCCATCAGTGTATTGCCCATGCACTCTGGAGCAGTGCATTCCCACACCTCTGGGAGCCCAGCACCACAGGGGTCAGTGCTGGGAGATGTCTGTGTGAGACATGGTTTGCTGCCAGGGTGGGCAGGAGGACCCTGAAAGCTGGAGATAGTAACTCTCTGCAGACCCTGGTTGCAAAAGGCGCTGGAGATGTGATGAGAATCATAGAATCATGGAATATTCTGAGGTGGAACGGACCCAGAAAGATCACTGAGTCCAAATCCTGGTCCTGTATGAAAACCCCAACAATCCCACCCTTGCCTGAGAGCATTGTCCAAATGCTCCTGGAGCTCTGGCAGCCCTGGGGCCATGACCATTCCCTGGGGAGCCTGGGCAGTGCCCAACCACCCTTGACTAGGGTCAGCTGCACGAGTGCCATGCCAACTTCGAGGGGTCTTTGCATCGTGTGGGAACATGACACAGCAAGGAATGAGACAGAAGCAACAAGGAAACCCTGCAAAAAGGAGGTGAGCGTGTCCTGAATGGCACCTGCAAGGCCAATAAAGGGCTGTATCCTGCCCCTGCCAAACCTGGGAGTGTTTGGACCAGGACTGCCAGTCCCAATGATAGAGGCAATGGCATTCCCCTGTGTTTCTGAGCATTCCCTCTTTTGGCATAGTAGAGCTACTCCTGCTGACGATAGCTCATGGATGCAGCGCTCACCCATTGCCGCCCGCGGCAGTACCCCAGGAGGACACGCAGGTGGGGACCCCTACAGCACATCCCTGCTGCTCCCACTGTGCCCTGCTGCACAGAGCTGGGGCCAGTTGCCATCTGAGCCCGTGTGACAGTGCTGCCAAGGCTCCCTGGTGGGGACCCAGCTCTCAGAGTTAGCCTCTGCTCTGAAAGCCTCTGTGAAATCACTCCGACGTTAGGCACTTCCTAATAAAGCTGTCACAGACACCCCCATTATCTCCCGGCTCAGCCCCCTGCCCTCTGTTTAACCAGATAATCTGCTTTTTAAAAATACCTTTTCCTCTGGCTCAGTGGAAGCTCAGGTCTGTCCCAGTTCCTTGTCACTGAGGCGCACTGAGGAATTATCAGCACGCAGAGCTTTTTTTTTTCCTTTGTCATTGTGTGATGCTGAAAAGTCTATTTTGTGGCTAATTATGCTGGCATCTGCGTGCCTCCCTTGGCGTGCATCTGAGCCTGTCCCTGCTGCAGTGGAACAGCCTGTGTGGGGAGGCTTCTCTTCCATTAGACATGCAGAGATCAGACCTGAAATTTGTCCCAGACCTATGCACAATGCTGATGCTCCAGCCTTACACATCCTTTTGTCCTCGACCCTTGGAAATCCCAATTTCTCTCCCACAGCCTGGAGGATGAGTGGGTTTTCTCTCAAGCAGCAAGGTCTGCCACCAGACGGTGGCTCTGGGATGTGTCAGGATGTGAGAACGTTCCTGGGATCAGGCTGCAAATGTCACTGGAAATGCAGCATCTTGGTCATTCTGTCCTGTCCGCCATCCTGGCCGTGTCCCCGGCTGTCCCCACCAGCAGCCAGTGCCTAGGAGGCCTTGGGGGTCTGGGCAGAGCCAGTGTGGCCCCACTCCAGTTGCCCGGGGTCTCAAGCTGGTACCCAAGTGGGACAGTGCTGCTGCAGATGCCTCTGCAGATGTCACTGTCCCTTAGGCTCACCCCAAGGGCCATGGTGAGAATCTGTTCCCCTTCCCCACTGTGCCCAGCCCAGATAACTTGCCCATGATGATTGCAGCCTCAGACATCGAGGACAGCTGGGGACAAACAGCACAAAGGCTGTTCCCACCTTGTGGAGGAGCACCAGGCTCTCTGATCACCTGTGAAGTGCCAGGACGCTGCCCACTGTAAGGTCTGCCCTTCGGAAAGGCTCCCTCATCCCAGCAAGCCCTCGGCCAGGGAGGCCCCTCCCTGGGCTGTCCTCAAGGCTGGCAGTTCCTCTGTGTGTTGGACAGTTGGTGGTGGCCTTTCCTTGCCTGGCCTGGCTCTACAGGAAATGGGCTGGGTGGAAAGGCTTCACCTGTGCTTTCAGTCTTGAATTTTGCTGAGAGTAGGGGAGTGGAAGGAGAAGCCACCCTGAGCCACACCATTCCAGGCTCTGCTGGTGGTGCTGGTCAGGCTCGGTGTGACACCTGGTCATCATCTGGAAACCACACATAAAAACCACTTGGCCACGAATGGGCAGATTGCAAAGCCCAGCTGCCATTGCTAATGCCTTGGTTAGTCACAGAGGAACTGGTGTAAAGCATTTCATGACACCCTAGGGGCCAGGAAAATGATGTATCAGCCTGGAGAAGAGGCTGATTTCTATTCCAGGACTGAGCTCCCCTCTCCTGGGAGGATGATGTCTCTAATCCAGCTCACCTTGCTGAGACAGAGCACCTGTAACACCCATGGCCCTCCCAGAGCTGGGGGCAGCCCCAGCTGTAATTACCCAAGTTGACACCAACGTGTCTGGGGTTAAATTGCTGCTTTGGAGAGCTACTGGGGCAACACCAGGATTTGTGTCAGATAAGAAGTGTGACATTGTTTTGCAGAATAAAAAAGAGCCTTATCAGGAGTGTACCAGCCCAAGTGTTGTTCAGCTCTCTGAGCAGCTGGCTCTGGGAGTGGGCAGGGGCTGCAGGGGCTGGATGGGCTGGATGCTGGGTCCCAGCTGGCAGAGGCCCTGCCTGCACTGGGTCCCTGCACTGCTCTCTTGGCTATGAGGGAGAGGCTGAGCCATGCAGTGAGAGCCTGGCCTGTTGTTTGCACGGGGCTGGCAGCTCTCTGATGGCTGGGACAGGACCACAGCACACATGACCCACAGCTGGAAATGCCTCCAAGCCACTGCATCCCTCTGAAGGATGGCCATAGTGCCACGCTCCTGATATCCAGGAGCAAACTGGTGAGGAATCATGGGGAGGTACATGGGGCATCTTCCTAAAACACCATGAGAGGATGAAAAGAAGGAAGTTAAAGACAGCAGTGCAACAGCTGAGAGGAAGATCATCTGAAGCTGGGAACAGGACCCTCAGATGTGTTTCCAATGCCCCTGCACTGAGACAGGGCCTGGGAACAGAGAGCAATGAGCTCTCACCAGGGGACTGTATCGCCACTAAAAGGGAAGAAATGAGTTTTTCCACATGCATTAAGACAAGACACACCATCGTGAGGGCAGATGTTCCACACACTCAGAAATGCACAGAGAACTGCGGCGTCTTCGTGTCTCATCACAGTGGATACAGCAGAAAGTGAAATCATGAAAATGATAATGGGTGGAGAGCGATTTCCACATGAGAAGAGAGGAGAAAGGAGCTATTTAGTTTGAGAAGGGACGAATGAAAGGGTGAGATGGATAGAATAATGAATGGGACAGGGGAGATGCATCCACCAGCCACTCTCAACAAGGCAAGAGGTGCCTGGGGAGCTGAAAGGGCCCTTCTTGCAAATGGATGCAGGAAGGAGCTTTCTGCAGGTTCAAGCGATCTGTCTGTGCAATCTGGGGCTGCAGGGTTCAAGTGACCTGTGGGATCCAAGGCAGCAGGAAGCAGAGGACAAAGTACCAGCTCATTTCTGCCTGCAGTGTCTCCATGTCTTTCTACCTTCTCACCAGCACTGAGCAAGGCAGGATCTCTGTTCTGCTCTGTCTCCTTCCCCAAATGGCAGAGATGCCCAGCAGCTCCTAGTGTGGTGTTTCCCTCTAGTGTCACAGCAAGCAGATTGTGGCTGTGGCCACTCATAGGCACAAAGAATGTGGCGGTGACCACAGGGCCCTGGCACACTGCAAATGAGTCAGCCAGGCATGAAATCCATGCTGGGCACCAAATGAGTTATGAAATGACTGTGTACTGCAGACACAGTGGGCACACCCATGGGGATTGGAGTGCCCGTGTCCCAGATGCAGCATTGCCAGGTGCTGTACCCCAAGGCAGGGAATACAAGTTGAGGCAAGCTCCAAGACAGTTCCCTGCTGAGTCCTGGCCACTCAGTGCATGTATGACTGGGCAAGGAGCTCTGGAAACTGGGAAATGCTGCCTGAGATGTAGCTGGGCACTCCAGAGTAAAGGTGGGGGCAGAGGGGGAGATGGCTGTGGGGGAGCTGCATTGCACAGAGTCTCAGAGGTGCGTGTGATGTGGAAATTGGTATTCAGAGGATCCCTGTAGTATTTAGGAACAGTCAGAAGGGAGTTATCCAGCCAGAATGAATGGGGAAGGAAAGCAGCATTAATACTGTCTTTTCTATGTTGCTTTTGTCCCCTTTCTCCAGGGTCAGACAGCAATGTGCCTTCTGGGGCTTCCCATGGATGAAGAGTTGCTCTGTCCTTTTCCTGTGGAGATGGGAGCTGCTGCTCCCTGTGCCCTGTCCCTGGGCACTGCTCTGCCAGGCACACTGGGCACACTGTGAGCTGGTGGAGGAGCCAGTGACAGCCCTGTGCTCCTGACCCTGCCAGCTGACAGTGACAGCAGAAGGGGGATGCTGGGGACAGTGACATGGTGCGTGTTGCTCCCACAGAGCTGTGTTAGGATCATTTGGGGTGTTTTTCCTGGGTCTGCTGACGTGACAGTCCAAAAGGCTCTGCTGCCACCACAAGGTTCTTTCCACACTGTTTCCATCCCAGTCGGTGTTCTCTGCTGGAGACCACCTGTGTCCCAGCCTCACCATCCCTGTTTGGGCCAGATGGAGCAGGTGAGGAGGAAAAGACCCCAGGGCTCCTCACTGCATCCACATGGCACCCCGAAGGTCTTCAGAGCCACACTCCAGCAATCAGCACTGCCCTGTCTCACCTCTGTGCCAAGGATCTGCCCTGCCCCACGGTCTGGCTGTGTGGGGATGACAGGCTGGGCAGCTGCAGGTGGTGGCAGGGGCAGGTTCCCACCAGCAGCCCTCCAGCAGCTGGGAATGATGCTGGCACAGGGTCTGGAGTGAGCTGTGGAGAAGCCTGCTGCTGCTGCTGCCCTCAGAGCTGTGTCCTCCCAGGATGTGGTGGCTGGGTCAGAGTTCAGCTCTGCTGCCAAGTCTGGGAATAGCACCTTTATCAACACCTGGAACCAGTCCAGAATGATACTGACTTCTTTCTCTCTTTTTTTTTTTTTCCTCTTTCTCTCCTTCAGCATTTCCCACAAAGCAGAAAGACAGTAAAAGCATCTGTAAGGGTTAAAAAAGGTGTGGATGTGGTGCTTAGGGACATGGGTTAGTGATGGATCTGGCAGTGCTGGGTTAACAGCTGGACTTGATGATCTTAGAGAGCTTTCCCAACCCCAGTGATTCTATTATTCTGTGACTGTAAGTTGGTTTTGGGGTGAATTGAGAGATTTTTGCTGTTTCAGCATGCAGCAGATCTTGGGCTCATATGCCTGAGGAGAAAGGAAACATAGGCAGGGATCTGATTGAGTTTTAAAAGTCATGGACTTTGCAGATGCCTTGCAGAGGCAGGACACAGCCAGGAAGTGGCACACAGCTCACAAGGGGATCCATCTCATCACCAGGGATCCATTGCACAATCAGGGATGGGCTGCCTTTCCAGCCCCAGCCCACAGCAGGTTACCCGAGGGGATCTGTGCTGGTGCTCCTCACTGGTGACCCCCGCGTGCTCCTCTGGATCCACCAAGCCCAGCCAGTGTGCAGGACTCCTGCCAGACCCTGTTCTGCAGGGTCAGCTGGGAGGGCAGTGTCCAGCACATCCCTGCACTTTCCATCTGGGAGTGCCTGCGCTTCCCCACGCTGACAGGGTAATTGCAATATTGTCATGACATGTAGCAGATCAAAGACTTGGTGCAGGGGAGGTGGCAATGGTGGTAAGAATGACATGCAGTTTGCATTTAGAAAGCACTTAAAAGGCAATTATCCAGAGCTGGGAGCCCCGGCCAGAGAGTGTGGCTCATGTATTTTAATGTGGATTTCAAAGAGATGAAGATTGGTGCCCAGCAGGAGGCCTGGCAGTGCAGGCAGCTGTGTGCAGCTTGCTGCAGGCCAGGCTGCACTGCAGTGGCCTGGCAGGGAGCTGCAGGCACAGGCAGCTGCGCTGAGCCTGCTCCTGATGCTCTGCTGCAACCACACATCCCTCCTCTTCCTCTCCCTGCAGGGCCATCCTGCAGCTGAGAGAACAGGACGTGAGGAGGAGGAGAGACTCTGGCATTGATGCCAGGCATCACTGCTTTGGAACAGCTCCTTGTTTATGGAGAGGGAGGTAGGGCTGTCTGTGCAGGGCCAGGAGATTTCCATGATCCTTGTGGACTCCTCCCACTTCAGGATATTCTATTCTATTCTATTCTATTCTATTCTATTCTATTCTATTCTATTCTATTCTATTCTATTCTATTCTATTCTATTCTATTCTATTCTATTCCATTCCATTCCATTCCATTCCATTCCTATTTTTATTTCTATTTCTATTCTGTTCATTTCCATTCTAGATGGGCTCTGGTTGCTACAGCCAGCTACATCAATACTGGCTTTCCTGCTCTGGCCCAGGGGCCCAGGGCCTCCCTTGTGCCAGCCACTGACCATGCTGCTGATCAGGGGGGTCTCAGCCTCTCCTCTTTGCTAATCCAAGGCAGCTGCAGCTTTGATAAGCTGAGCATATAAAAAGGAGGAAATGAGAATTTTTGCACAGGCAGTCAGTGACAGAACATGTGTGTGTGTGTGTGTGTGTGTGTGTGTGTGTGTGTGTGTGTACACAGTTTTAAACTAATTGAGGACTGGTTTTGATTGGGTGTTAGGAGGAAATTCCTCCCTGTGAGGGTGGTGAGGCCCTGGCACGGGTTGCCCAGAGAGGGTGTAACCACACTCCTGGCAGTGCCCAAGGCCAGGCTGGACAGGGCTTGGAGCAACCTGGGATAGTGCAAGGTGTCCCTGCCCATGGCAGGGGGTGGAATGAGATGAGATTTAAGGTCCTTTCCAACCCAAACCATTCTGGGATTCTCTGATCCCTCCCCAATGGATGAGGTGCCTCCCATGCCTCTCTGTGATGCACAGTCCTGCTGAGGGCTGCCCTGAGCCAGCCAGACTCCCTCGCTCCTTCCCAGGCCCTCATTCCTGCCCCACTGGGCTGGGAGGGAAGGGCCCCTGCAGCTCCATCCCTGCTTAGCAGTGGGCATTGCTGATGGAAAAGAGAGACCTCCCAGGGCAGGCAGCTGGTTCCCTGTTTTCTATTTAGAATCATAGAATCATTTAGGTTGGAAAAGACCTTTAAGGTCATTGAGTCCAACCCGCACCACCAGGTTTACCATTAAACCATATCCTCAAATGCCCCATCAATACGTTATTTAACAATTCCATGGATGGTGACTCCACCTTTGCCATGGCAGCCTGTTCCAATATCTGAACACCCTCTCAGTGAAGAAACTTTTCCTAATATCCAATCTAAACCTCCCCTTGCACAGCTTGAGCCACTTCATCCTGTTCTGTCCCTGTTCCCTGGGAGCACAGCCTGACCCCCCTGGCTGTCCCCTCCTGTCAGGAGCTGTGCAGAGCCACAAGGGCCCCCTGAGCCTCCTTTGCTCCAGGAGCTCCCTCAGCTGCTCCTGGTATCCCAGGCCCTTCCCCAGCTCCATTCCCTTCTCTGGACACACTCCAGCCCCTCAGGGTCTTTCCTGTCATGAGGAGCCCAGAACTGACCCAGGATTTGAGGTGGGGCCTCATCAGTGCCCAGCACAGGGGACAATCACTGCCCTGGTCCTGCTTTGCCTTGGCCCCTTGCCCACCTGGGCACACACTGGCTCATGTTGGGCACCCCCAGGTCCTTTTCTGCCCAGCAGCTTTCCAGACTTTCCTGCATGCCTGGAGCGCTGCCTGGGTTTGGTGTGACCCGAGTTCAGGACCTGGCACTTGGCCTTGTGCAGTTGGCCTCGGCCCATCACTGCAGCCTGTCCTGATACCTCTGCAGAGCCTTCCTGCCCTCCCGCAAATCCCACTCCCCTTGGTGTTGTGAGTAAACTTATAGAGGGTACACTCAATCTTCTCATCCAAATCATTGGTAAAGATGTTAGACAGGACTGGACCCACTACTGAGCCCTGGGGAACACCACTTTGGGACAGCTGGGATCTCCCATCTGCTGACAAATGATGGAAAGTGGCTTGATAAGCACTTCCACCAGATCCCTCACATCCCATCTGACTCCATAGACATGTCTGTGAATCTCTCTGGTGTGGTTTGCTGACCATTAACCCTTTTATAATGGTGGGTGTCATTCTGCTCCCTGGCCCTGTCTTCTAGCTCAGGGGGAACAGGCTTAGATAGAGTAAACAGGTAAAGCAGCAATCAATAAATTATCACTTCTAATTATCATAGAACTCCAGAATGGTTTGGGTTGGAAATGGAAGGGACCTAAAAGCCCATCCAGTTCCATCCCTTGCCATGTGTGGGGACAATTTCCACTGTCCCAGGCTGCTCCAAGCCCCATCCAACCTGGCCTTGGACATTTCCAGGGATCCAGGGGCAGCCACAGCTGCTCTGGTCACCCTGTGCCAGGGCCTCACTACCCTCACATGGAATGATTTCTTCCCATTATCTAATATAACCCTTCCCTCTCCTTTAGTTTAACCAAGTTGAACTTCTTCATTGCTGGGTGGAGCAGCAAAGAGCACAAGGAACATCCCCTAAGCCAAGCCGGAGACCTGTCATAGTGCAGGGAGCACTCCACCAAGGCTCCCAGCCCCTGGGCCACCCCAAGGGTGGGCAGACAGCAGTTCCCCAGAGCAAACCTGTCAGTGGTGAGTGCTGAGCTGGACTTCAGCATCTGCATGTGAGGAGGCAAAGGACAGGACGAGGGCGAGCGGGTGCAGGCGGCATCGCAGCACGGCTCGGTTCGGGCTGGCACCTTTGGGCAGGCACCTCATCCCTCTGCAGGGCCAGATGGAACTTCACTGAGTGCAGGAATATCCGGACGTGTCTGCCAGCATCAGCCAGCCCGTGCTGCAGCCTGATGTGCTGCTGACAGCGCTGCCCTCACTGCGGGCTCTGTCCGTCTGTCCGCCAGCCCACCCTCGGGCTCTGCCTTTGACAGGTCTGCCAGGGAAGGTCTGACAGCCATTCCAGGGCAAGGGGCCGTCTCCCTGCGGTGCTTGGAACCCCTGCCAGATGCCCCACCTGGCTGAGTGTGTGCCCTGCTGAGAGCTGAGCTCCAGCACCCCGAGAGCCCGAGCACACCCAGCGGCGGCGACCGCCCAGCATGGGCTCCCCCAGCATGGGCTCCCCCAGCATGGGCTCCCCCAGCATGGGCTCCCCCAGTATGGGCTCCCCAGTATGGGCTCCCCAGCATGGGCTCCCCCAGTATGGGCTCCCCCAGCATGGGCTCCCCCAGCATGGGCTCCCCCAGCACCAGCTCCCCCAGCACCAGCTCCCCAGCACCAGCTCCCCCAGCATCAGCTCCCCAGCACCAGCTCCCCAGCACCAGCTCCCCAGCATCAGCTCCCCCAGCATCAGCTCCCCAGCACCAGCTCCCCCAGCATGGGCTCCCCCAGCATCAGCTCCCCCAGCATGGGCTCCCCCAGCGTGGGCTCCCCCAGCATCGCCTCCCCAGCATCAGCTCCCCCAGCATCAGCTCCCCCAGCATCAGCTCCCCCAGCATGGGCTCCCCCAGCATGGGCTCCCCAGCATCAGCTCCCCAGCATCAGCTCCCCCAGCATCGCCTCCTCTGCCCTCTGGAAACGCTGCTCTGAGCTGCGGGGGTGCTGCTCGGCCTCCCCAGGCTTGGAGAATCTGGCAGTTGTCTGCAAAGAGCCCCAGCAGCCTGTCCTGGCTGCCCAGCACCTGCTGGAGCAGGCAATGCCTTGAGGGAAGTTCAACGGCTTTGTGCCAGAGTGGGACAGGCTGAAGATAAAACAGCTACAGGGATATTAATTTTGATTTCCGATCACAATTCTGACTCCAGTTTAAAGCTGTTTGATCTGTGTTGCTGTTCCCATGAACAGTAGTACCTACTGCAGTGCCCTCACACTGCCCTGGGATGATAACTGGGATATCAGCTCTCCTGCAGGGAAGGAGATGTGGTTAGTGGATCCAGCAGAGTCATGTAGAGAGTACCTGGCCCGGTCCTTAACTTCACCCATTGATTTTGGAAACTTTTCCTTGGTGGTGTGTATGTCTTATCCACATTCACCAAACTATTTAGGCAGGAGAAGTGTTCTAGATTAAGTTTAGGTTTGTCTCCTCACAGAAGTCCACTGAAGAAATTGTTCCCTCTGTGGGAGACCCTGGTGCCAGGCTGGAGCCCATCCTTTAGGACATATATGCCACTCGTGGATGTAGGTTTTCCTCATCTCCTCATTTCTGCTGCATGGGAAGTACTCACAGTGTCTTGGGAGCGGATAAAATAATTTTCCAACCCTATGGGGCAGGACAAGGGCATTCCATGTAATGTGTATGTGGAAAATCTTGAGACAGGACATCTGCTGGGCTTTAAGACAAGGCAAGGCAAGACTTGGGGAGTAAACCTGCAAGCAAAGGAGAGAACAGGACCCAGGTCTCTATCTGCTGTGCAAAGGCAGTTCTGTCCTCTCTGTACCCTTCTCTCCTCTTCAGTCATTTTATTTAATAACTTCTGGAACAACAGCCTTTTCTTGTGGGTAGAGGAAAAATATGGTCTGGAAATCTTCAACATTGATCATGTTATGGATGGTCTGCTGTGCAAGACTGAGCTTCCCAGTCAAGCAGGGAGATAAGGTTTTTACTTGGCTGGTAAGAGTGTGGTACAGTTCACTCTCATGTGCCTCAGCTCTGGAAGCAACATTTTGAATGGGATTTTGGCCCCACAAACCCAGCTTGATTGGTGCAATCCACCTTCCCAGTTCAAGGCACCTGCAATACTGCCAAGATGGGCCAGTGTCTTCTGGAACTTGGGAAAAGCAGAGAAGCCACAAATTCTACTCTTTCTAAGGTGTGATCCTAACTCCAGAGTGGTCTTCTGTGTTTGATTTCCACATCTGACCCTCCAGGGACCTTGTTGGGACAAAATCTATCTCTCCAAGCCCTGCAGAAGGATGAGCTGCTGCACGAGGCTCTGTGTTCAAGGCTCACATCTGCCCAAGGGGTCCAGCCATACACCATCTGTGAAGGGCTGGAGCACAGTCTGGAGATGCTGAGGGTGGGGGTTGAATCCTCTTGGGCAGAGGGAGGTGTGACTCTTGTGTCCCCCAGCACGGGTGAGTTTGCTGGTCACTATGCCTGCAGTGTTTGTTCTCCTGACCTGCTGCTGTGTCCTGGGCTCCGTGGGAGGATGCTGCAGTTCCCTGGCATGGGAAGAGAGCTTCAAGCAGCTTTCTCACAGCTACTGGAAGTAGAAGGTTGTGGTGAAAACAAAGGTGTCAAGGCCTTATTTTTGACACTGGCTGGTTCTGAAGCATTTGATTTCTCTGGTAGCATTCACCTGACTGAGGCTGAGGAAGCTAATTACAGGAGTGTGGCACAGAAACCCGAGGCATGTGGGAACACCATGGGAAAAAATGAAACATATAAAAGACATGCTTTAATCAAAGAGGACTGAAAGAGAGGGAAATCTCAGAAGAGCCGGTGACTGATGTGTGGCTGGAGAACTGGCAACTGAGAGGGAGGCAGAGGCAGTGAGCAAGGTGTGGTTGCAGAGCTAAAGCTGGGGCACAGCAATTAGAATTTTCCAGGCAGAAGTCACCCTGTCCAGAGTGACACCTTTGAAGGGTGAGCAGTGTGGAACCTTCATAAACCGCTGAAAACACTTGACACCACCAGAGTGACCCGTGGCGGAGATGAGAGCAGATCTGAGAGCAGGGATGAAGCCAGCACAGCCCCTGAAGGCTGCATGGGCTCTGATAAGCACCCAAAGCAAAGCACCCGCACCTGGGAGAGGCAGCAAATGCAAGAGCCTGTGAGCACCAGCAGATGCACGGGGAGGATAAAGATGAAATTGCCCATGCTATTAGCTCAGATGAGTTCTTCAAAGCAGTGAGGGAAAGAGCTGCTGCAGAAGGCAAACGGACTCTAAATATCCAGGTCAAGGCAACTGGCTTTACTTTGAATACAGATATTTGAGAGCAAAACAGAAAGTATCTCTACAAAAGGAGCCACTCTGAGAGTGGTGAAGAGACTCGTCTCTGCTGTGTGTGAACATCACCTGAGTGTGCCACTGACCAGATAAGAACCTATTTCTGCTAACATCAGCATCTGCGTGCTGTAACTGGAGGACCAAAGGAATTGAATGTGTTAGGGACTGTCCTCCTGCATAGCCAGATGATGGAAACACGGGGCATGGAGTCTACTGCAAAGCTCTCAGTGGCTGGATTGGGATGAGAGACCCTCAGGGCACGACACGGTCAGAAGTGCAACTGACAGCAGAGCTGCCTTCAAAGGGAGCCTATTGCTAAATTAGAGCACCTCAAGACCCCCGGACACGGTGGGAAGGAGAATTACTATGCTCTTGAGAAACACTTTCAATGAGAGCTTAGAAAGAAGGCATGGGCCTAGGGGTGCTGCCTTGGTGCACTGAGTGCCTAAGCAGGAGACAGTCTTGCCTTGTGGGCAGACCAAAGCCTGGGATGGCTCTGGCCAGTGCCTGGTGCCCCATGGGACCTCACACAGCACAACAGGGCCTGTGCCAGGGTTGCTGGCAGTGAGTGAGGAGGTTTGCTGCAGTGTGCTTGGGATGGGGTACTGGAGAGGAGAACAGCCATGTGGAAAGCTGGAGTGACTAAATCAACTCTGGAGCTCTGTTCATTTTGCCTTATGGAGCGACTGTTTCCAAAGATAGAATGGGAAAAAATGTATATATTTAAAAGTTAGAGACAGCTTGCTGTCAGTCAGAGCAAGAGGAAGATGACTGGGGAGTGTCTGTCCTTCTTATTCCTGGGCATTTCATCTCAGGCCTTGCAATATCTGGAGTTTGATGACATTCTCATCTGAAGTCACTTGACTTCCATTTAGCCCAAATTCCCCAAACCAGGGGAGAAATAAACTTCCCCCATGCTGCAGGCTAGGAAAATCTCACAATGTTTGAAAACATGGCATGGGGAAAAGAGCTGCCAGAATCTGGCATTGTGACCCCTTGCTTCTGACTTGGCTGCTGCTCCAAACGCCTTCAGCTGAGCAGGCAGCAATATAACACAGTTCGGTGGAGCCCTTGAAGTGTGTCCAGGGGCAGAGCTGGTCTCTGATGCTGGAGCTGTGGTGTGACCCAGCAGTGGTGGCAGGTTTGGGGGTGAGGAGGCCGTGGGGTGTCAGGTTTGGTGCTCAGGAGGCCGTGGGATGGCAGGTTTGGTGCTCAGGAGGCCGTGGGGTGGCAGGTTTGGGGGTGAGGAGGCCGTGGGGTAGCAGGTTTGGGGGTGAGGAGGCAGTGGGGTGGCAGGTTTGGGGGTGAGGAGGCCGTGGGGTGGCAGGTTTGGTGCTGAGGGGGCTGTGGGGTGGCAGGTTTGGTGCTCAGGAGGCTGTGGGGTGGCAGGTTTGGGGGTGAGGAGGCCGTGGGGTGGCAGGTTTGGGGTTGAGGAGGCCGTGGGGTGCAGCTGGTGGTGCCAGATGCTGCCAGCCTTGGTTCCTGTGGCTGCTCAGCTGCTCCTGGCTCCCCTGTGCAGCTGGGGCTGCTTGCACTGACCCTTGGGAGCAGCAAGCAGCCTCCTGCTGGCCTGAGCAGCGAGGTCCAGAGGAGACTGTGGCCTCTGCCCTGCCCTGGTCACACTCGGTGCTTCTGGGGGGCAGCAGGGGCTCAGCTCCAGGCTGAAGGCTGGGCTTTGTCCACATCTGAGTCCCACACCTGAGTCCTCACAGTGTGAAATACAGGTGTCCTCCCTTACCCTTTTCCACCTTCTGTTAAAACACAGGTTATATTCTGGTCAATTTCCAAGTGAGTCTGTTAATTATTTCCTGAGACAGTATTAGTTGAATACACTTTCTTTCTGAAAGTTCAATTTGTTTTTTCATCTTCTTCTTGAACTGATGAAGGGCTTTTCACTGACCCCTCACTCCCCACAGGGAGTTAAATCTCAGTGACATGAGGTGGAGGGGTGGATGTTTGAAGAAATTAGGCTGCAATTCTGAAAGGTTACCCAAGGTAACCTGGTTATTTATAACTGCAATAGCCAGGGCTGGGTGCATAGCTCCAGTTCTTCCTAAGTATTCCTGCATCCAACATCCCACAAGAGGAAATGCTACTGGGCAGGAGGCTGGCTTCACACTGCATACACAGAGACCTATGCTGGGTAATAAACAGGCCCAGGTGGTGCCATGGTCCCTGCTACACCTGAACTTTGTCATTGGACAGAGCAAATATTAAACCTAAGGCTGCAGCTGGGGATCCCAGGATGTGTAACCAAAACCAGAGGGGAAAATTGTGGTTTTGGACTGTCCTTTACCATTGCCAGCCCCACCTTTGCATGCTGGTGGCCTCTTCCCAAATCCTCTGAAGTGGGAGACAGCACAGACAGAGCCCTGGGAAAGCACAGCCCAGGTAAGCAGGACCTGGGTACCACTCTGTAGGAGCAGCTCCTGCCTGACCAGTACCTCCCTCTGCACAGGGAAACCCTGCCTGGGCTCTGAAGTGGCTGTGGGTGTTCCCATATGTTTTGCTATTGTTTCCCCATTACTCATCCCATTTTAAATGCAGCTTTGTTTGGTTATTTTTGTAGCATCCAAATTATTTTTGGACAGCATCTCATTGTCAGCTTTCAAAAGGATTATGTCTGGGTCTACCCAGCTCTGTAATTAAGTCTCTTTGAAATTTCCACTTCCAGCAGAAACAATGTGCTTGAAGTGAAGCTGACAGTTTCAACAGCATCAGAGCATTCTCTTGGCTATGCAAGGGTCGCCCGAGATGGGGTTGGAGGTATTTTCTGCCTGTCTTGTGTCTTTGCCCCTCAGCACCAGTGATTTGGGTCCAGAGTTCTTTAGCTTGGGATTGCAGAGACTGGGAATGCCAGAGGGTGACTCTGTCTGTATTGTACTTCCAACGCAGGGCTGCAGGACTCTAGAGGTGGCTGGTGCTGTTGTCCTGCTTTCTTTTCCATCTCATGACAGTGTCTGAAGAATTTTGGTCAAGAAACCAGAAGAAGAAGCAACTTTGGGAGTGCCCCGTTTGATCCTGTGGAGGATTTGTATCCCATGGCACAAATATCAGGAGTTTTGGGTGCCCTGGAGAACATTTGTCTCATTGCTGCTGGAGGAGCCTGATGGTGCAGGCAGGGTGAGCTTGAGCTGGGAGCAAAGCAACCTCTGAGCAACTCAGTCTAGGGGAAGGTGTCCCTGCCCATGGCAGGGGATTGGAACAAGATGAGCTTTAAGGTCCCTCCCAACCCAAACTGCTCTGGGATTCTCTGGAAGCAGTGGCCGGCTCTGTGAACAGAGGGGGCGGCGATGGGTGGCAGGGGATGGGGACGGAGGTGCCACAGCCATCTGGCAGGCACAAAGCTGTTCATCTGTCCATGTGGGATAAAGCCTCAGAGACAGGACAGAACAAACCATGCACATGAAAAGAAAGAGCAAGGACAGAAGGGAGTGAAGATAAGTGTGGAGTAAATTGGGAGAAAAGACACACAAGCTGGGTCCAAAGATGCAAGAGGGATGGCCCAGAGCAGGGTGATGCCAGGGTCCTGTGTGGGAGGGGTAGTGAGCTGGGTTGCAGATTCCAGCTGTCCTGCAGGGACCCTGTGTTTTCCCAAAGCCTGAGCATTTCAAACCACCTGCTTAGCCCACAAAGCCATTCCCTTTGGCAATGTCGGAGCTGCTGGGCTCTGGAGACTGGGGTTAAACACATGCCTGGGCTTGTGGCAGCCCCTGTTTTATTAGCTCCAGCTAATTTCTGTTTGTTTGTACCAGCCCTTCTCTAGAGAGCTCTGGGGCTGTCCCTGTGTCCCTTTCTTTTCCAAATGCATGTACACTGGATGGGGGTTGCCTGCCTTCTTCCACAGCTGCTGTCTCTCACAAATGCCATGGGCAGCCTTGTTATTTTCAGATGCTGTCAAGCCCCAGCTCCTGGAGGCCTGTGGTTATAGCAGCAGAGCCTTTGGCCTCTATGACCATTCAGAGCAGAGCCAGGGGCATGCCAAGGTTAGAAACTGGAGGCAAAGAAAAGATATTAAGAGTGCTGAGGTGTACTTGTGGCACTTGTGCCATTTTAGCACCTAATTCATGGCCTTTGTTTTGTGATGTGTCTTTGAAGTGGTTGGACTTGATTGTGTTCCCCCTCTGCTCCTTCAGCCAGCAAAGCATCATTGGGCTGTTGGCAGAGAAATCCAGAGGCTGTCGCAGCCCTGCCTGGGTGTCAGAGCTGCAGCTTTGGCTGGAGCTCCTGCAAGTGCTCAGCTGGCCATGCCAGCATTGCAGACAGGCTTGAGACCCTCTGCAGAGCACCCCAGCCCCTCTGCTGTGGCCCTGTGTGCCCCAGCCCTGCTGCTGACCCGGGCTGTAGCGCTGCGTGCTGCCGTGGCTCCCTCCAACATTCCCATGGCAATGTCCCCATTTGGGAAGCTGAGGGATGGTCTCTGGGGTCATTACAGCACTGTGTGTCCCCAGAGTGGGGCAGAGGTGCTCCCCAGGCCTCCCTTCAGGCACGACACAGAAGCATTTTTCTCCATGCTTGGAATGTCTGGGGATCACCAGGACTCAATGCCAGATACATTTCAAGGGTGCAGCCCATTCCCTCACCATCCCTCAGGCGATGCTTCCACCTTGGGCCTGGGGCTGTTGGGGCGATTTCACTTGGTTTAAACTTCTGACTGCTCATCCCCATCTCCTCTCAGGACCAGACTGCCCTGCCAAGGCATGACCTAACATCTCCTTTTGGGCAATAGGAACATGGTGGGACTGGGATAAGCAGGGACCCAACGCATGATCCCTGGGAGACTCTTGCTGTGCATCTCTGTACAGCCCCAGTCCCTAACAGCTCCAAAGCCACTGTGTGCCCATGTTAGACAGCAGAGACTTAGCTCCACTTCAGCCAGACACAGAATAGGCAAGAAGGCAAGTGCAACCCTGGTGCTCTTGGATAAAAGGACTAATGCTGTTAATATCCAGCAATCAGAATTTCTTAGAGAGAGAACAGTGCTGCATCACCTTCCCTCCTGCTCATCCTCTGCTTGTTTAATGAAAATCAGAGACAGCCCTTAAAGAGCTGCTTAGCATTTCAATACATTTAATATCCTCACTGATAAGGGAACGATGGATATTACCAAAAGACCTTTCTTAAACTCTCCCCTTCTGCAGCTGGTTCTCCTGGCTTGTGTTTGTCTCAATTCCAGTTCCAAACTGTCTCTTTCAATGAGGAAAAAATTATGATGAGATTATTTTTTTTAATATAAAGGATATTAATGCACAGTATTTCTGATAATGACAAGGAGAGGCATGCCCAGCCTCCCCAGCCTTGACCTGAATTAATTGTGTGCTGATTGCTCAGCTGGCCAGTGGTTCCCACAGTCGTACCTCATCACGAGTGATGCCAAGGGCTGGCCCTCTCTGCTGGCATTAATGGAACAACTTGGGCACCTGCTTGTGATAATGAGGAGGGAGCAGCACCCTCCACCTGGCTGTGCTGAAGGACTGGAGGCGATCTTCAGCCGTGGATCTCATGAAAGGTCCTGGCTGAATGGCTGCTCCCCCGGGTAGGAGGCCAGGCAATGATGGGAATACCCGTGAACCCCAGGGAGGACTGGGCAAGCAGGGAAGGCACCTGGCTGCAAAAGGATCTTGGCACATTAGGAAAAGTACAACCCCAAGGCACTGGAAAGGGAAAAAAGCCTGAGTCTGCCCAGGAGGCAGGGAGGAGGTGAGACATGGTCCCTGTGATCCTCAGCCTTGCAGCTGAGCAATCTGTCCCAGCCCTGACACAGCACAAGGAATTACAGTGATTTAGCACCCAGATTGCTTCAGGTGAATTGTTACATGCACGTAGAGAACTTGTCAGCATGTTTGTGCAGCAGATGCCAGTTTAAAGGGCTGTCCACTGGCGTCCTAACATGGGGCACACTGGAGCTCCCTGAGAATTCCTGCTGACGGCTCAGGCTGAGGCAGCAAATGTAAACGTTACTGGGGGATGCTACAGCCACCAGAAGTGCAGAGGGGGATGTCCCACCTGCATGGGGCCAGCACCCCCCTTCTGTCCTGGGACCTCTGGGGCTCTGCTGTGGAGCCAGAATGGAGGGCTCAGGATAGGGGGGGAGGCAGTATGAATCTGACTTCTTAAACCTCAGGTTTTAAAGCTCCTTGGATTCAGGGCTGTTGCCTGGTCAAGACATGGATGGAGCATACTTTAAGGCTATTTGGGTGGAGGAAGTCCCCCAGGAGTCCTGTCCCCCTACTGACAACGATCAGTGCTTTTCTGGGAAGATCCTGGACCTCTGTGCAGTGTTGTTACTGCTCAGGGACATACACAGCTCGTCCTGGTCCTTCTGCAGACACTGATGAGCGGGAAGAGCACTGGGTCTGGGTGAGGGCACCATGTCCCATCCTGTCTCCTCCTCCTCAGGAAGGGATGTACAGCTGGGGACAGATGGATGAAGAGGTGTCAGGGGTTATGGAGACCTGCACCACAGCTCTGTCTCTGCCCTGAGCATCTCCTTCTCTTGCAGGGCTTGGAGCCCTGGCTCTGCTGGTGTCCCAGCACAGAGTGACATGGGTGTGGAGATGGTCCTGTTCCCTCGATGACTGCCAGTAGTGCCTCCACCAGCCTTAACCCTAAGGCACGTGGTCCTGCACATGCTACAGGAGAGCATAAGTGCCTGGACGTGCTGGAACACCAGAGGCAGGGCTGCCCTCCTCAGTCCAGGCACAGATTTGCTCTTTCAAGGCTGCAATGGGGAATCTCTGGGTACAAAGCTGGATGCAAAGGGCAGCAACCACTCAGGTTAGAGCTACCGAGTTACCCAGGAGGCTGTGGCCTCGCTGGTGAATGCACAGCGACGTGGGAGCTGCTGAAAGGGGGTAAATCCAGGCCTGCTTCCCTCCTTTGCTGATCTGTCTGTCTGAGCTGCACTCTCCTCTCTCTGCTGCATCTATAAATATCCTCCCCATCTCAGTGACAGCCAGGTGCAGGACCATGGCTGAGGGACGTGGCCAGAGACTCATCAAGGAGAGGAGGCAGCAGCACTCAGCAAGAAGGGGGAGGCAGCTGGGCTCAGGCCAGAGGTAGCTGAATGGGAGCCTGGGGACAGCTGCAGGTGGGGACAGGGATCCTGGTGTGATGCCCTCCACGCTTCTGTTCCTGCTCTCTTTGGAGTTCCTGGGATGCCTTGTGACCACCCCGTGTGGCTGCACTGGATCCTGGGTGGAAGGGGTCTGCATTCCCAGCCAGGAGCATCCCAAAAGTGTTTGATCCTGTACCAGCTCCAGCACCCCTGACAGTGCCCAGCCTCGATGCACATGCACTGATTACGCACTCAAGGCACATCCTGACCACGAAACCAAGTGTCCAGGGAAAGCAGAACATCTGTCCCTACCCCCACAGCCCTTGTGTGCCCAGTGAGTGTGCACTGTGTTGTGGTACAGAGCTCACACTGACTGCACCCACCTCTGCTTGCAGGCATTCCACAACACCCATCCCCTCTCCCCAGAGCTGACAGTGTAGCTGAGAGGCCTCCCATGCCCTCGCAGGGATTTCAGGGCATTTCTGGCTCCTGCAAAGCTGCTCTACAGTGTGTGACAGCCAGCACAGCTTCTCTGCAGTGCTGGAGCACAGCAAACCCACACCTGGGGGGACATGCAACAGCTGCTGGCTCTTGGCCCCTCTGCAAGCCCCAGAGGACCCACAGTCCTGTCACACATGGGGCTGGGAGAGCCCATGTGGGCAGCTGGGATGTGCTGAAGGTCTGCAGGGTTGGGGGAATGGCACTGGGAGTGGAATCACTCAGTGCTGGAAGGCCAAAGCTGGCTTCTGCCTCCCCAGAGCTTTATCCAGAGTTTGGGACTGAGATCACAGAATCATAGACTTGTTTGTGTTGGAAGGGACCTTAAAGACCATCTCATTCCACCCCATATCCAACAGACCACGTTGCTCCAAGCCCTACCCAGCCTGGCCTTGAACATTCCCAGGGATGGGACAGCCACAGCTGCTCTGGGCACCCTGTGCCAAGGCCTCACCACACTCACAGGGAGGAATTTCTTCCCAATATCCCATCCATCCCTGCCCTGTATGAGTGTGAAGCCATTTCCCATTATCACTCCATCCCTTGTCCAAAGTCCATTTTCTGGAGCCCCTTTAGGCCCTGGAAGAGGCTATAAGGACTCCCCAGAACCTTCTCTTCTCCAGATGAGCACCAGAGCTGGAGGTAGCTCTCCAGGGGGGTTTCAAAAGAGCCAGGCAGATGGTGGCAGTGTGAATATCATCCCTCTGGAATGCCTGGCTCTGCTTGGGCACTGTGGGACAGGGAGCTGAATGATCCAGCACTGAGCTGTGACAAGCCCTTTCAGCAAATGGAAATGTCTGGGTCAGAGTAGCAATGTGATAGCTGGCAGAAAATTTGCTTTCCCACCAGCTGCAGGGGTGCAACTACTGTGGCATCCTGGGGGGCTTCCTGGTGGCTTGTTGTGATTTGGAGGCCATCAGCCCTGACCTTTGCTCTGAGGTCCACTGCAAAGTGCCCTGTGTAGCTGTACCTGTCACCTGAGAGCCCCCTCGGCCTCCGCCGGCTGCCCTGGCAGTGTCTGGTGTCCCCTGAGGCACGGCTGTGTCCCTGCCTGAGCACTCTGCGAGCCCATCCTGTGATCCTGCTGATGACAGGATCTCTCCAGCACTGTCTCTGCACTGCCTGCTTCCCAGGCAGGCAGGGTACACAGCCTGGAGGGACCCGAGGTTCTGTGCTGTTCCCAGCTCCTGGTGATGAGTGGTGCAGACACATCCCCACAGGTACAGCCCTCATCCATTCTGAGTGAGAAATCACTGCCACTACACACTGGGAGGCGGGCAGGGAGCTCCCCTCACTCCTCCACGTAGAAAGCTGCACCATGGGGTGCCCCAGCATGGGCTCTAGCATCGCCAGGGAACATACAGGGTGCACAGAGTGGCATGGAGGGTGTGCAGCACCCCTCTCCTTCCCTGTCCCCACTGAGCAAATCTCCGTTTCCCGTGACAGGCGACAGAAGAGATGCCTATGCTGCCCTGTGTGCCTTGCCCAGGGGTGGCTCCAGGGGCAGGGTAGAGCTGCAGTCACAATGCACTGGCCACGAGTGCATGAAGGAGCAAATGAGTCACTGCACGTGGCGTGGACGGGAGTCAGCGTCTGTGGTTACCACGGGCAGGTATTAATGATTGTTCAGCATTTAGATGGGGAAGCAGTGGTGGCTGTAGGGGGTCTGTTGACAGATGTCGAGTGTTTAATGCTGAGCAAGGTACTCACCTGGCTTGGCAATTCTGGTGGCTCCAAGCAAGAGGGATGCAGAGGCTGTGGGAAGGATGCTTTGTGTTCCCTAGGTAATCCCAGGAGCTGGTCCCAGGACACCCTTGCCCAGTGCCCAGCCTTTCTGCCTCGGCACAATTGCTGTGTCTTCCCAAACTGCTTCGGAGAGGGTTGACCCTCCGTCAGGCGACAGCAAAGAGTGCCTTGTGAGCCCCGTGTGCTGTCCCCTGCTCCCACTGCCACAGGTCAATTGCGAGCAGAGTGTCTGTCCCACAAGGATGTGGCACGGAAAGCATCGGGATGGGGGTGAAGGGCAGCAGTTACAAGGGATTTTCCTCTCCTTGCACACCGAGACGGACGGGTAACCCCATCCCCTTCACACCTGACCCCGGCCGAGCGCAGGGCTCCCCTCAGCGCCGCAAGTTTGTGTCTGGCGGCGGCGGGTGAGGAGAGCGGAGCGGGACGGGGGCACACGGGGTAGGGGGGGCTGTGGGAGCAGGCCGAGGCCGGGGAGATGCGGGGCAGCGGGGGCTGTGGGAGCTGCCCGAGGCCGGGGGACACACGGGGCAGCGGGGGCTGTGGAAGCAGTGGGAGCAGCCCGAGGCCGGGGAGATGCGGGGCAGCGGGGGCTATGGGAGATGCGGGACAGCGGGGGCTGTGGGAGCAGTGGGAGCAGCCCGAGGCCGGGGAGATGCGGGGCAGCGGGGACTCTCGGAGCCGCCCCCGGGCGGGGGTGCGGGACAGCGGGCAGCGGGAGCCCGGGCCAGCCCGGCTCCGGGCACAGAGCGCGTGTGGCGCGGGAAGGGGGGCTCGCTGCAGAGCCCACCCAGCCCATTGGCTTGCGAGCGGTGACGGGCAGGCTGCTCCCTCCCTGCCGCCCGCCCGTGTGGCTGCGAGCAATGTGCGCAAAGTGCCTTTGCATTGCCGGCCACTGCCGGAGCTCCGGGCAGAGGCAGCTCGCTCGCAGAGGTGCTGGGACAACCGAGGTGGCCCTGCGCTGGTGGCTCCCGCCGGACCATGGCATGGGCACTGGGGGATCTGACATCCTCGCTCTCCATCGTCATAACCTTGGCTGCCTGCCTCTCGGCCACCACCAGCGAAGGTAGGAACCGGGGTGGCCCTGGAGTGACGGGGCAGTGTTAGGGGCACCCGCGGGATCGCTGTGGCTGTTCGGATGAGCCCACATGGGCTCAGCCCTGCCGGGCTTTGCTTCTCTGTGCTCCCAGGGGAGTGCAGCTCCAGGTTCTTCCTGCCTGCCTGAGTTTGCTAATCCTGGAGCTTTTGCACCAGAGGAAAAACTTCGGAGCCGGTCAGGAGAACCTGACTCTGCAGCAATGCCGGCAGCCCTGCCTTCCTCCTGTGCCCGGGCTCTGCTGCAGCATGCAGGGGTGGCTGCAGAGAGGACAGGGACACCGGCGCCAGCTCATCCATGGCGATCCCCATCCCTGGAGCTGGCAGCAGCGGGGCTGGGCGCGTTGGCCGAGCAGCGTGGGCTGTGATGGAGCGGGTGGGTGGGCACAGGAAGGTGTGCGGAGGATGAGGGGAGCTGGAAAGAGCATTCAGGTGGGAAACTTCTCGTGAGAGAAAGGGCTGGAAACTTCTGAAGTAGGAAGCAGGGATGCAGCTGAGGATCCTCTCCCGACATCTTGGAGTCAGCCACGTCAGGCCTGCTCTCTCCAGCCGGCCACTCTACCCAGCTGCCGGCTGCCCTCATCCCCGGCCCTCGTCCGTGTCCCTTCTCCAGTATTCCAGGCCCCTCTGGCTTTCGGCAGTGCTGCTCCTGCCACCCACCCGCTCGCCTGTCTCCCTCTGTGCTGGCAGCGGCGGCACGGCTGCTTCCCAGGTCTGCTGATCTTCATCGCCAGGGATCTGCTGTTCCCGCTCCCGAGCGTGTCCTTGGCACCGGCAGCAGCATCCTTCCTGCCTTCTGCTGTGCTTGAGAACCACGGCCAGCACGGCACAGGCTCTGCAGCGAGCCCCGGGGCCGGTGTCCCTGCCCCATGGAGGTGGTGGCATCTCTCCCTTCTCCTGCCCCAGCATCTCTGCCATCCTTCCAGCACACTGGGGCCCAAGGGCTGCCACCCCTGTGCCTCGTGCACTTTGAAGAACCCTGCTGGGTTGGGTCCTTGTGCTTACTGCCATCATCCAACACCCACCAGCATTTTCCTCACTTTTTCCCCAATTTCCAGCTATTTGCTGGTCCTAGCTCTGTTTTCTGCCAAATGCTACTTCCTGGCCTTCTTCCTGCTCCTTTTCCCATCTGCTTTGCTGCCCACACAGGGGGATGCATTAGGGTCTCACTGCTGGGGATGGGCTGTGACGGTGCAGAATGGGGCCCCAGCACCCCGACACTCCCAGCCCTTGCTTGGTCTTTGCTCTGGGATGCAGCAGCTGCCCTCTGCCCCATGCCCCGGGCAGGGAGTGGTGCAGGATGCTGCCTGTGCAGCGCCAGGCTCTCAGTGCTGCAGCCCCGCAAAGCCAAACAGCCCTGCCCGGACTTGGCACACGCTGGGCTCTGACAAGTGAGGCAAGGGCCTCCTTGCTGTACTCTACGGAGGAGATCCTGGATGCTGAGTTGGGCTTTGTGGTGTCTGCATGGATGGCCAGGCCCTGCACTGCTGTCTGCCTGTCGCCAGCTGGGACAGACCTGGCTTTCCCACAAGATTCGTTGGAAAAGAAAGCGATCCTCAATCACAGCCTTGGTCAGGAGGTTGCACAGGGCTGGGGATGTGCTGGGTTCTGGGGCGGACCGAGCAGTCTGGGTCTCAATTAGACCAGACAGGAGGCACTGATTGGCATCAAGAAAAGGTGTGGGAGCCTGCCGAAAGCTGGTGGTGCTCCATCCACCACCACAATGATGCTCATGGATCCTGGGGCTCTGCTGTGCCCTGGCATGGAGCACTCAGTGCCAGCCAGGTCCGCAGCACGAGCCCTGGAGCTGGGCTGTGGCCGTGGCTCTGCCGGTCCCCAGTGCGCCAGTGCTGGGCTGGGAGCAGCGTCCGCGCTGGATCGGCTGTGGTGGCGGTCGTTGAGCACCCCGGCGTGGGGTGGGACTGGAAATGTGGGAGATGCCGCAGAGCAGAGCCCAGCCTTGGTGCATGCCACCCTCCAGTTGTGCCAGGCTTGGCTGCCCCGTCCCAGAGCGTGTGGCGGCTACGGGCACGGCGTGAGGGTGTAGCCTGTTTGCCCATGAGCTCTGCCTGCTCCCACAGCCTCTCCGTGCCCTGCATTTCTGGCTGTGCTGCCGAGCAAACCCGGCGCTGGTTTGGGAACCACAAGGTAGAAAATTACAACCACAAAGCAAATTTCAGGCCACGGTGTGCTACACTCTGCGTGCATGTATTGGGAGGCAGTTGGTGCATAAAAACATGTATTAACCTGTTTAAAAAAACAGCTTCAACCCTAGTTTTTTTCCTTGCCAAGAGCTCCCAGTGCCTTTCTCTTTCCTGAAATATTTGTTCCAAGAAGTTTTAAGCTTATATTTTTTATTCCTTTCAGCCTTGTGTAGAGGCGTGTGCGAGAAATAAGAGGAAAAGGGAATCGCTATTCCATGGGAAATCCCCCATTTCAGCACAGCAGCCATTGCGAAATGCATTGAAAGCCAAAACTCAGATTTTGTTTTAAAGAGGGGTAAAAATTTGCAGGATGTGGAAGATTTTTATATTTTTATTTGGAGTACTGAAAAAAGAATTGTCTGAAATTATTAAATTGCTTTAGAGCAGGGAGGTAGAAAAATTATTTTCAATATATATGATATTTCAATATAAGATATATCAATAATATGAAGTATGAGAGACTAAAAATATTTACACTATTGCAGACTGAGTTGCATAGGTGAAAATATTAAAGCAGGTATTTTATATTATAGCACAAATTGAAGTCAAACAATAAAATACAAAATATCTTCGTTAAATTGGAAGAAAATCAGACAAGCAGAAATCACCACATTTGGAACTTGGGTGGGGGGTAACAAAATTGTATTTTCTGTCAAAAAATGGCACTTCAAATGCTGCTGCTGGGGGTTTGCTCCCTCCCAGGTGGTGCCCCCAGCTCAGCTCTGCCCTCCGTCCATGAGACGGGTGACCTTCCTCCCCATCACAACATGGACCCCGTGGCCCGCAGGAGAGCTTGGAGAGCTCCATGTGGGGACCTGGTGAAGCAGGGGAGGGGGATTTGGGGACATTTCCCCCAGCTTTTGGGGGCACATCGTGCTGGCTGAGGCAAACAGCAGGTGATGGGGACGGGGAGGATGCTGAGCCGAGGAGAGGATGCTCATCTTTTCCTTGTACCACAGTGATGGGGTTTTGTTCCTCCACTCAACAGGGATGGGGTGCGGGAAGGCACCAGAATCCTTGGGAAAACCCAGCCGCTCGCTGCGCTGCTGAAACGGGGGCCGCAGGAAGGGTTCATGGGGGTCTCCCCCGCTAATCTCTCTTTGTAATCTCATTAATTGCCCCTCTGCTCAAACAGAAAAAAAGGTAAAAACTAATCTGCATGTTTATTCAATGCTTCTTTCCTACTTCTCTGCAGCAATGCCGAAGTCGGGGCTGCGGGAAAAGCAAGACATTGAAAGGGAGAGGAAATCGCCTTTTCCGTTTTAAAAAGGCTGTGGGGGTCTGTGCTCCTCTCTGAGGATAGGAAACAAGAGTGTTTAAGCTTATAGACTTTTGATGATGGGGGATGGAGAAGCATTGGTTTAAAACAGGGAGCTAGTTTAGGCTACATTAGTGAAAAAAAAATCTGGGGGTGTTTAATTTTTTGATTGCTCCCAAAATGCTGATATAAAGCAAATATTTGCATAATTTTAGGTAGGCTTACAGGGATATGTTTCTGGTGCCATCTTCATTTCCATCCCTCTTGTATTAATAGCTTATAAAACTTCTGGAAAATCAACCTCCAAAATTTGCAGAAAAATAACACACCTGTGTACGAAACACACCTACTTTGGCAGGTTTTTCATTCTCCTTGAATTCTCGTTTCCTGAAATTGCAAGGGGTTGTTTCCAGTGACAATAAATGAGCACCCATTTTGGTGATGGTGGAAATGGATCTGATGAAGCCAAATTTAAGTACAACTGAAAACCTGATGAATTGCTTCGGAGAGGAAAGAATTCCTTATTTTTTCGATTGCTGAAAGGTGGTTAGCAAAATATTTTGCTCAAAAAAAACCCCTCAACAAGCCAGCAGCAAACCCCAGCCCCAAAGATGCTCGGGAAGGGTGGAAGCTCATCCCACACATGCCAGGTCAGTGCTGGGTGCCGGCGGCAGAGCTCGGGGAGCACAGGTTTTCTGGAGACATCCCGCCACCTCCGCTCTTTGTTCTGCTCGGGTCCTGTGTTCTGCCTGTCCCTGCTGGCCTCGCTGGCAGTCTTCGGTGCTGCCTTTATCTCCAGGGGCACATCCATTCATATGATAACTCTATTCATACCCTGACAGTTTTTGATAGTTCTTATTCTTCTAACCCAGCCAGTTTGCGTGGCCAACGCTCAAAATGATTCCTCTGTCACAGAGGCGATTAACCCCTTCAGCCTTACCAGTCCCAAAGGCAGTGGTCAGATAATGCACTTGTATTACCTTCAAAATAAACAAAACCCCCTGTCCTGCCCGTGTCGGTGCGCGATACTCGGTGTCATAACCAACTGTGTAAAGGATGGAACTCCTTGATGGATCAGATCCAGGCACACCAATAAAGCCTAAGGATGGAACTCCGTAATGGATCAGATCCAGGCACACCAATAAAGCCTAATGAAGTGTATTTGGCCCAGGGATAGCGGCCAGAAGAGTATTCACCGTTTATCTGAAAACATCGGCAAAGGCAGTGCTGCTTTTAATAATCCCTTCCAAGGGTTCGTCAGCCCCAGCCTTTAAAAATCAGGCCCCTCATTCCCTAATACAAATTTCCCTGGCTTCACCTTCCAGCCGTTTGTTCTTGTTGGGTTTTCCTGCAGGATTAGAGAGCCCGTCTTTTTCAGCGGTGAAAGTGGTAAACTCAATCCGTGCACCTCGCAGCCCTTGTGGACACGAACAGATTGGGCTCTGCAGGTTCCCTTCTGTGATTTTTCTTTACCTCCAGCCCTGGTTATCATAGTTGTGCCTACGGTATCTTCTGCTCTATGTCCAGTTTCTCATATTTAAAATGCTTATTTACCACATTAGTGAGTGACAACAGTGCTGGCTGCAGCTGGATAGATGAATCCATCCCAGCTCCATCCCAGCATCAACGATGCCACAAGTTCCTGGGTCTTTCCTTGGATGAAATACCTTCTGTATTATGCACCTTCCATGCAATTATTAAAGACTTTTGTGATATTTAATTACCAGTGGTATGAGATATTCAGCCTGTCCCCTGAAAGGCAGTTAGTGTTGGTATTTTTGTCTGTGAAAATGTTCCATTTCAGAAAGCTATTTTTAAGAGAGCAAAGGCAAAAGCCTTTAAAAGAAATTATCTTGCTTTTAAAATGTCATTGGGGTACAAACAGCTCAGCACAGTTTAGGGTGGCCAACTGGTGCGAGAGCAAAGATGTCCTCAGAGAAATTAGGGAAAAAGCATACGACAGCCTGAAAAACTGCCATGCAAAGCCCCTCCAGATAATCCAGATAAGCGAGCACATTTGTAAAACCCACGTTTCCCTAGTGAGGATTCCAGAGAGGATAACACTCAAAGCTTTACCAGGACTGCAGGGACACAGGGATCGGTGGGAAGGGCAGAATGGCATTTTCAGGGTGCTGCAAGGTTTGCCCTGGCTCTGATACGGGCACAGATCTCCAGTGCCAGGTTTGCCTGGGTGGCATGGGAAGAAGTGGCAGTATGGAATAAGAAATCTTCCAGATCCCAAACAGGCAGGAGATAACTGAGGGGGCACGCAGCTTATGTGTGGGGAGTGAGATAGTCTGGGAAAAGGACTTGGGACAGTGTTAGCAGCATACGTGGCATGAGCTTCAATGTCCAAAAAATGCAGCAGAGGTTGGAAAACATGGTGACTAAAGGTGAAAATGCATTTGTGTCTATTTTATTATACCAAACGGATGTGAGAAAAGAGAAGAAGGAGTCAGGACTAGTGCGAGGACACTGGGACAAACCCCTCTGGACACAGCTCCCCTTTCTTGGACTCTGTACCACAGAGGTGTTGCTGACTGCAAGCAGAAGACGTTTATCTTGTGTTAGAAAACTCCTGTGTAATTTTTAAAGGCTGTCACAATATTGCATTACTGGTACCATGAGGTGTTCAGGCTGTCCCTGTACCTGAACTGCAGCTCAGAGGGAGGGCACAGGTCCATTACCAGTTCCTCAAGCTTCTGGCTTTGGTCAAGGATGCCAGGAGCCACTCTTTGGTGGTGTGGGAGTTGAATAGATCTGTTCTCACAGGGCTTTAGCCAGATGAGATATCAAGGGGTGGCTGTGCCTGGCATGGGCTCCTCTCTGCTCAGGGACAGGGCCGTGTCATTGTGCTGTCCCTCAGGCTGGGGACGTTGTGGAAGGAAAGACACGTGTGACTCCCAGATGGCCAAATCCAGACCTGGGCGCACCAGCTGTGCCTCCTCCAGGGCCACAGGGACCCCAGTTCTCCATCCCCAGCCTCACTGCAGTCTTGCTTCTTCCCCTGTTCACTTTGGTTGTTTCCATGGAATTTCTTGAATCCCTGACCTTTCTCACACCCCTATCCCCAGGGCCTTCCCACCTCTTCCTCTGGCTTCTGCCCTGAATTACAGCGAGCCCAGTCACCCCTAGAGCCTGAAATAGTTCCTTTCCCACCAGCTGCAGGACCAGGGACATGGGAGTGTGGGGTCACCCTCACTCAGAGCCCTGTCCAGCCCCACATGCTCATCCTTGAGCGCTGGGACAGCCCAGGGGGTCCTGACATTTCCAGTTTCAGCTTGCACTGGAACCAGTGAATGCCACAGTGCCAGGCTGTACACCTGTACTGGGGCTGGGTACACACCTGTACCAGGGGTGCACACCTGAACTGGAGATGGGTACACACCTGTACTGGGGATGGGTACACACCTGTACTGGGGATGGGTACACACCTGAACTGGGGATGGGTACACACCTGTACTGGGGCTGGGTACACACCTGTACTGGGGCTGCACACCTGTACTGGGGATGGCTGCACACCTGTAGTGGGGCTGGGTACACACCTGTACCAGGGGTACACACCTGTAGTGGGGATGGCTGCACACCTGTACTGGGGATGGTTGCACACCTGTACTGGGGATGGCTGTGCACCTGTACTGCGATGCACACCTGTACTGTAACACCCTGCCCAGTGGTGGGGAGTGTGTTTAATTTGGGTCTCCTACACCAGCATGCCCAGTTCTCCCTGTCTGTCCCCCTGCACACAAGCATTGGGAGTCTCTAAGCCAGGAGGATACATGACCATTTTACATCTCTATTTTCTCACCTGTAGTTTTGAGAGGGAACATCTTTTTGTTGTTCGGCTTTTGATGTGCCTTTTTTTTTTTTTTTCTGGGAAGAAAAAACCTGCCCTATAATTTCAAGGGTTTTAGCCTTAGAAATACTTTATTCAGGGTGTTTTGTTTGGTTTCATTTTTTGCATTATTTCACAACACCTCAGTCCTACCACGGGTAGGTAAGGTGCTCTTGCACTGCACATTATCTTACATGATATCATGCAGGGGCTGGAAGGATCAGGTTGATAATTTTATTTTTAAAACCTGAACTGAGGCTTTTTGTTAGCACTGATTGAACAAACAAGCTTTCTTCCTACATCAAAGTATCTCCTGCTCTGGGTATAGTGAAAAGGGGTGACCCTCTGGGCAGTCCTTATGGGCATTGCCGCTCCTGATGCATTACAAAATGATATAAAATTAAATGCAGAAAGTTCACAGCAACAATCTGGAGGTCTGAGAAGAAATCCTGAAATGGGAATTAGGGCACAGCCAAAAAGCAGCACTGCTTTCATTTGAAAATGTTTCTTTTTAGCTTGATGGGTTGGTTTTTGGTGTTTCTTTTTGGTGTTTATTTTTTATTTCTTTGGTTTGTTTGGTATTTTTCTTCTCTGGTTTTTTTTTTCCTTTATTTTATTTTATTTTATTTTATTTTATTTTATTTTATTTTATTTTATTTTATTTTATTTTATTTTATTTTATTTTATTTTATTTTATTTTGCTTTCTTTTATTTTGTTTTCCAGCCTGATTCTGGCATTTCCAGAAGTGTGGAAATCCAAAATTCCTGCCAGATTTGATGATATTTCCTGGATCTACCCGCACTGCTTTTCTAAACTCCTTCTCTGGGCAGCCGAGGCCGGTGGGTGCCGAGGGCAGCCCCATCCCCGCTGTGTCCTGAGTATGTGCAGCCTTGTGGATGAGCAGCTGCCTGCAGGAAAATCCTGCCTGAATCCGGCTGCTGGTCTGGCAGAGCAGCAACCCAGTGCTGGCCTGGATCTGTGGGGAGCATCCCTGCACAAGCTCCCGAAAGGGGGGATGTGATCTGCCCTCCAGGCAGGCTGCTCCTCCCTCTGAGCCCTCCCCGTTGGCCTCATGTCTTGGGGAATAAATGGCTGGTTTTCATTCCTTAAAGATAAATACTGTCCCAGGGATCAGGAGGCTGAAAGCAAAGCTTCCCATCCTGTCCTCTCGCCGTGTTCCAAGGCCAGTAAGACTTGACTTTGTGTCTCAGCTTCGCCTCCTGATTTGGAAAGGTCACAGCTGCCTGTTCAGCTGGCCCCTGCATTAAGTGGTGGGACACAAACAGCTGACCCACCCTGGCCCCACCAAGTTCTGCCCCAGATCACAAGGAATGAATGCCACTGGCTCTTGTTCCCCTCCTCTCAGGAAGCCTTTTGCTGCCTCTCTTTCCCCTGTGGATAACCGTCCCTGTGTCATTCCCCCATGAAGAGGGGCTGGGGCTGTGGGGCTGTGCAGAGTTTTGGAGCTGAGCCTGCTGGTCTTTGGGTAGTGGGGAGCAGCCAAGCTGTGCTGGTAAGAGTTTAATTATCGATGCAAAAGGCATTGTTGCATGGCGGGGGGGGGAGCCTTGCTGTGAATCTTGGGAGGCCTTTGAAGTTGTGATGGAGAGGAACTGAAGCCCAAGGGAACAGGGCTGCTCCCAGTGACCCTTCCTCCCCACGCCTGCGCTACAAAGCCCCTGCCTAAGAGGGAGATGGTGGAGTAATTAGAGGGAGGACCACAGTGAGTTAACAATTAGTGAGGGTGCTCAGAGCCCTCTTTGGTCCCCCACTGTTTTTCCAGAGGCTGGGACTCAGCACATCCACCAGTGTGTCACCCCCAGGCTTGTTCCACCACCCCACCATGAACCCGGGGTGGGCTGAGGATGCACCAGCTCCCCTAGGTACCACAACCCCATTCCTGAGCCCAGGATGCTTCGATGTGAGATTCCAGTGTGTCCCCACATCTGTTTGTAGGGATGCAATACATCCCTGCAGGAGCTGTGGCCAGCAGTGAAAGTGTTGGGAAGGGTATGTAAGCACTCACTCTTTATAGATGATATAGATATATATGATACAGATATAAACATAGATATTGATATATAGAGATAAGCTAGAGATATACAGATGATATAGATATAGATATAAATATAGATATGGATATAAATATATAGATATAGATGATACAGATATAAATATAGATATGGATATAAATGTATAGATAAGATAGAGATATACAGATGATATAGATATAGATATAGATATAGATATAGATATAAATATAGATATAGATATAAATATATAGATATAGATGATACAGATATAAATATAGATATGGATATAAATATATAGACAAGATAGAAATTTACAGATTATATTGATATAGATATAGATGATATAGATATATATGATACAGATATAGATATTGGTATAAATATATAGATAAGATAGAGATATACAGATGATATAGATATAGATGATATAGATAGATAGATATAGATATAGATATAGATATAGATATAGATATAGATATAGATATAGATATAGATATAGATATAGATACAGATATATGGCAAGAGATACATGGTCCCAAGTAAAACTCACATCCTCTGCATGCTAGTTGCACTCTCAGGTCCCTCACTTATCCCAGGCAGGATATAGGATTTGGTAGATATGGGTATGGAAATGGATACAGATATAGATCCAACAGCAGAGATATAGGTATAAATACAATACATACATAGATCATATACTGATTTGCACACTTTGACTCCTGCCTAGTCTGCCTAGGCTGCAATGTCCACTGCTCATGCACCATTGCACGATGCAACTTTATGCAGCATGAGGGTCCGCCCTACGTGAGGCTCTGTCTGCAGACCCCAGTTGTGCTGGGAAACGACCTGCTCTCTCCTAGGTGCTTACATTTGAATGGGCAATCAGGCTTGACAGCTTTTCCACCAGGGCGAGAATTTCCCCTGACACCTCCTGGTGTTTTGGCTCAATACCCGAGGCAAGGCCAAGGCACAGAATGGGGAAATGACAAAATGGTGCTGAGAAAAACAAAATGGAGCTCACGGTTTGAGACTGATACGTGCAGACAGTCCATAGCATCAAAGAGAATTGCCCAGCTGTAGGAGAGAGGTCTCCCAAACCAGCACATTTTCTGAAAAAATGTTTGAGCTGAAAGGGGTCCTTTGTGGTGGCCTTGCTCACTCTGCGGCTTCGCAGGGGGCTCAGAGCATCGGCCCCGAGGGCAGCGCGGCCGGGGGCTCGCTGCACGGGGCACAGCGGGCACTGGGGGTGGCAGCTGCCCTTGGAGCTGGGCTGGAACCTGGGCTGGGACCTGGGCTGGAACCAGCTGGGTTTGGGGAGAGCGTTGGTGTCCCCATATAGGAGCGTGTCACGGTGCTGCTGGATGGACACTGGGATCCAGTGGGTGGGCTCTCCATGAGTTAACAGGAGCTCTAGGACACACAGTGCCTTTGTGTTTGTGCAGTGCTTGCTGTGTGGGCTTAAAATGCAGGGCTCTGAGCACTTGGCTGAAGTGAGGGAGTAAAAGAAACTTATCCCTCTTCCTGCAAAGAGGAATCTGACGATGGGTGGGATGCAAGCTGGCATAGGTTGTCTGGGAACCAAAGCAACTGAAAGGAGAAGACTCCTTCAGGTCATGACAACATCTCTGTGAGACTGGGTGATGACCATACAGTCAGGGTGGTGGGATGAGGTGTAGCAAGCTGGCTCCAGGTCCCACAGGCTGTTGGCAGACAAGTCTGGGGTACACCCACTGTATGCTCTCAGCATCATTCCTCACAATGCGATGATCCCGCTGGACCCCGGTTCATGCAGGCTCCTCCTGCTGCTTGCAGAGCAGGGGGAGGCAGCCACATCCATTGCTGAGCATCCCAGCGTGGGAAAGAGGGTGCAGAGACCACGGTGGGGGGGAGAGAGGGTCTGCAAAAGCTGTCCCCTCCGTGCAACCTGCCTGCTGAGGGTCACCAGGACTGTGGTCCTGCACTGTGAACAGGGAAACTCCCAAGCCTGGGCTCCTGCTGGGTGAATTACCCAGGGAAAATAGGCAGAAAATCTTCAGATTAACAATAACAAATAAAAATGGATTTGAGATCTCTGAGGTAATTACTCTGTGCTGAGGGCAAGGGGCCTCTTTAGCAGTGGGAGCAGTGCTGCGCAGGGAGTGGAGGGGCTTGGCCTGCTGTTGGGCCAATGGAACCACACAAGAAACCCTGGAAATTCTTTCAAATTGTTCTGCTAACATTAATAAATGCCTCAAAAGCTCCTAATCTGCTCTGTCAGGAGCATGACGTCCGGGTGTTTCACAGCCAGCTCACGTCTCTGCTCCTCTCTCCTCCCCTCTCCTTCCCTGCCTGGTAATAGTAAATGAAAGTGGCACCCGTTCCTCAGGCTACAGAGAGCAGCCTCATGCTGAGCCCAGGCTCTGCAGGGACTGGAGACACTGTCCTGATATGCCCTGTCCCTGCTGTGACGAGCTGGTCCTGGCAACAAGAGCACCATCCCTCCTGAGCCCGGGGCCAGCCCAGCCCTGGTGCTGCAGAGGGATGCTGTGACCAGGTGCCTCCAGGTCCACTTTGGTGCTCCTCAAGGGTGAGGAAAGGCAGCCAGCAAGGATGAAGCTTCCTGCGGCATTGACCTCACTGGGTGGCTCCAGGATAAAGGGAATGGGGAAAGCTGGAGGCACTGGGGGTCCCTGTGGGAGCCTGGTGCTCTTGGAGGTGTTGAGGCATCAGGGTCCTGGTGCCCACTGCTCCAAGGGTCAAGGCACCTTGCTGGCAGCCTCCCCCAAGCCTCCATCCCTCTGGGTCTGCACCACGGAGCTGGGGCTCCTTCCCCAGGTGCTGAGCAACTCGAGCTTATCAGGCAAGGCAAGGCTGTCCTCTGCTTGATGCTGTGGGGTCTGACCATGGGGCTCAGATGGCTCAGAGGCAGCAGTTCCATGGCATCCTGCTTTCCTCCACTGCTGCCACTGCACAGGTTTCCACAGGAAGCTTCTGAGCACACTGGAAGGCATCCTCACCTCTCCTACCACACAATCTGCTCCCCTCTTCCTGCAGTTAGCCTCTGTCTCCTCTTTAAGTCGGGCTCCTGGTGGTGGCAGGGATTTGGATGGGCCGGCTTTGATGGACTTCTCCCGTGGGGTGTCAGCCAGGACCACGGGGAGTCTCTTTGTGCTGGAGCTGGGCACTGCAGTGTGCAATTACAGCAGCTGCTGGAGTGCAGACTTCAAACCAGGGATGCTGAGAGGGAGCTGTGCCTAAAGGGCTTCCAGAGGAGAAGTGTCCAGCTGAGAAATGATGCTCCAGTTGCATCAGTCTTGGCCCACGGTGGGACTGGTGGACAACCTCATGCTGGGAATTTGTTTCCACAACCCTTCCTTGCTCTGCATTCCCTCCAGCCTGCTCTTTGCAGCTTCCTCTCCCCCAAAGGTCACACTGCTCTCAGTGCTGGGGCCAGGACTCAACTCTATCCTGAACCACCAGCTCTGGGGAGCATCCCTTATTGCCATCCCCAAACTCCATACCTGACTCATATCCAGCCAGGCTATCCCTGAAGAAAGATTGATGGATGGGGGGCATTTTCAAGGAAATGGCGAGTGAAGAGGCTTCTTCATGGTGGCTCTGTTCCTTGGGGATGGGGACAAAGCTTTCTAACACAGCTTTTACTCCTGTGTTTTCCAGTGAACTTGCTAGACACGTCAACAATCCTGGGAGACTGGGGCTGGATGACTTATCCCTCACATGGGGTAAGTATGAAGTGACTGTTGGCAGGGGGACCCCAGTGGGATGGGTCACCATGGGTCACTGTGGCAGGAGTTAGGGGATGAGTAGGGAATGGACATCTCAGCCCCAAGTCAGTGCTGATGAGGCAAACAGACCATGTCTGTTGGGAAAATGCCAGCCTGATAGACTGGCAGAGGGATACAGCTGTTTGGGAAATGCCATTTCACCTTCCGTGTGCCCTGGTAAGGACCAGGCCGTCACCAGGTCCTGAACTCTGAAGGGACTCAAGAGCTGGGACATGCTAAGAAGTGTCTCATTCCTCACTGCACTGTGAGCATCGGGGGAACAGCCCCAAATGACCAGGAAGGTCCCAACCAGCTGGAATCCAAGGAATTTCTGTGAGCACTGGGCAAGAGGGGCAGGGCAGCCTCCCCTGTGGATGGCATCCTACAGCAGTGGGGGTGCAGAGGAGGGATGGTGGCTGGTGACCTCACCCCCAGCCTGCCATCTCCACCAGCTGGACCCTTCCCACACTCTCCCTTCATTTGCATTTCCATGCCCAGGTTTTCCTGACACAGTAGCTTTCTGGAAATAGTAAGTTCCAGATGTCAGGGTGACCTGGCTGGAAGGATTTTTCTCATTCATTTAGTGAACAGAAACAATCCCATAAATACCCACAGGACCAACTGCAAGGCACAGTGGGGCTTTCTGCAGGCACAAAACGTGCAAAATTGGGGTGCCTACCTGGCTGTTGCTGCTGTGTTGATTTTTCATGTCCATTCTTTTTATCCTCTCTCTGAACTAAATGGTCCTAATCTTTTCAATTCCACCTCCCACAGAAATCTTCCCAGGTCTCTAATAATTTTCATTGATCTGTTGCTTGAGACTTTCAGTCCCTGCACTGCTTGAGCAGGAGTGATCAGAACAGTGAATTCATAATAATACCAATGATCAGATTTCTATCAGACTTTATCATATATGTAAATATATTAAATTGTTAACTCAAGTCTAATTTTAGCAGTTAGTTGTTGCAATGATGAGTATCCTGGGAATGTAAGAGATTGAGAGGTACAAGGTCAGAGGGGACTGTGGAACTAATGTAATGTGATCTCCTGCATAAATACGGGCCTTCAGACCTGTCAATTCATTCAGCTCTGAGAGCAGCACAGCTTTGAGGAAAAAACATCCTTGGCTGCAAAATTGCTGGTGCTGGTAAATGCTGCGGGTCCTGTGGCGAGGCTGTTAACGTGCCCCCGTTAAAAGCGATCGCTGCGAGGGTTTGCCTGCCCCTGGTCTGCAGCCAGGGGACTTTCCTCTGCCTCTGCCTGCATGAGGCAGATGCTGTCCTGCTCATGGCTGCCCTTGGCTGTCACTGCTGTCCTGTCACTAATCAGCTGTCATCTCATCCCAGCCCCGCTGCCAGATTGTGGCATCCTGGAGGAGCCTGACACACATTCGGGGCTTCCTCTGCTCTCCTGCAAGGGAGAATGTTTTTGGGATTTTCTGGGAAACAGGGCTGTTTTCCATTGTCCACATCTGTCCTTAACCCCTGCCCATGGTCAGGCCACAGCTGCCTGCAGACTGCCCAGGATTGTCCTTCTGGGTGCCCAGCCCTTGGTCCCTGTCAGGAGTGCAGGTGGAATCCATTGCATCGCTGAGGTGCCTTGGTGAGGGTGAATCCCCTGGGCTGGCTGTGCTGGGCAGGGCCTTGCACTCCCAAAGCAGACAAAAGGATTGAGCCTACAGGAGCCTCATTCTCAGCACACCAGGGACTTCCTTGGCCAGCTAAGGTGCAGTATCCTGTGCAGGACACTGACAAATCCAGCGAAGAATCCAGAGCCCCTCCCCATTTGGACTGTCAGCTGTGACTGCACGGTGACCACAGGGGCTGGGGCTGAGTCTCAGGGCTCTCTGCAGCAGATGCCCAGCAGTCCTTCACCAGCAGCTCTTGAACACCAGTACATCTGAGTTCCCCACCTTATTGGTGATGTTTATTAAAAATAAATAATAATATAATGAATAATCTATATAATAAATTAAATGATATGTAATGAATTAAACAGTAGGGAAATTTTAAAAAGAGTAAATAAATGTAACAAAGAATAAAACAAAATTATAGTACTGGATGCCAAAAAAGTAAAAGAAAACCAAAAAGGCTCACAACATTAAATGCTGTGTACCACCCAACACCAGAGCCACCTCTTGGCCATGCTGCTGAGTCCTACAGGACCTTAGTCAGGCGTGGGGTAACTCCACTGTGCACTTACCCTGTGCTTATGCCCAAATTTTTGCCCTGTTACCGACAGGATGACCACATACCTGCGTGGAAACTGTCTTGAACACCCTCAACTTTTCATATATTTTTCCAGCTGGATGTTTTAATGGCTCCCCTAAACACCGGTCTGGACCATGGTTTTTCCTCCATGGGCCATTGTATCACTAATCTGGAAACCCCATCTCACTCCTTTCCCTCCCTGCTGGTCCTTCACCTCCAGGCCCTTTCTGAGTAGGAAATTTGCTCTGGGATCTGTTTGCTGTCAGCTGCATTGGGGTGCTGGTGTCTCAGGGGAGCTGGGGTAGAATTCCTGCTGGCAGTGCCAATGCTTTGGCTCTGAGCAGATGCAGCCCCCACAGTGCAGTTCAGGCTTAGGTGGGAGAGATCTGGTGTGATCCCTGCCCTAAGGAAGGAACTCCCTTTGCTGGTCACCATCTGTGCCCAGTGCTTTGGGTGTCCCTGGGGCTGTCCCTGTCCCTGCCCCATGCTGTAGCTTTGGGCTGGGGTTGTGTAGAGGCATTGTACTGTGAAGCCAGATTTTCATGGAGGTTTATTTTTACTGCCATTTCCTTAATTTAGATACTCTAGCTGAAAGATTGATGGCAGTGGCCCCCCATTCCTGCTGCCTCCCAGCTGTCCTGCCTGAGCCACAGTGCAGGATTTCCCCACAGTGTGTCAGCTCCGTCCGTGGGCAGACACAGACAGCATCCTCTGCCAAGGGTCCAGCACTGCTGGCTGGAGTCATGTTCCTTGTGCTGTACCCACACCTCCATTCCACCAGGGCCACCACATGGGTGTGACAGACAGTAGCAGGTGGGTAGCTCTGCCTGGGTCTTTTCATGGCACTAAGCAGCACAGAGCCTTGGTCCCCAGCCTGAGGAACTTCTGAAGAGGATTTGTGTCTGCTGTTTCACTGCCTAGTGCCCTATGGCTCGCCCTGTGGCACCTGCAGGTCCTGTCACCCCTGGGGATCCAGAGGAAAGGCAGCAACTTCAGAGGCTTCATCCTCTGGCCGGGAGATCCCAGAGCCACCTGCACAGCCAGGGCAAAACCGGACGGGCACCATTCATCACACCTGTGGGCAAGGTGAACTTCTTCCCTCACTGGAAGGTTACTTGCCTCACTGGAAGGTTCCTTCCCTGTCTGGCTTTGCCAGGGCCAGCAAGAGCAGAGGAGCAGGAGCTGGGAGCAGTGGGCACAGTGAGGGTCAGCAGTGCCGTGGGCCCTGGGGAATGTCAGGCCATCAGGGAGCCGTGCCTGGCCTGTTTTGACATTTTCTCTTGACAGACAATTAACTGAGGGGTAATTGGCTGTAATTGCTGCTCAGGGGTTTAATTGCATCCCCCCCCTCACCTCCACCCCAGAGACACGTGCAGGAAGCAGAGGGGTCACCGGGAGCATCCCTGTCCCGCAGGCTGCGGCTCCTCTCAATTATAACTTCAAAGGGCTCCCAGGAGCTTTGCAGCTCGCTCCTTTCCCAGAACAATTCCCTTTGCATTGAAAATTAAACTGTTATCAGTGTGGTCAACCCCTTCCCTTGCCATGCCTCCTGTATCCCAGTTCTCCCCAGCCAAACGCCCCAGTGCCCCAGTGCCCTTCTCTCCCTTCTCCTGGCTGGGCACATGACCTGCTGGATCAGAGGGAGCTGATCGGCCCTGCTGCAAATTGCCTTTCTACTGACTAATTAAAACACTGATGAGATAAGTCAACATATTATTAATAATTATTGTGTCGTCTACTTTGATTTACAAAGTCAAACAGGAAATTATTTTGTTCAGACACAGGGCATCTAAGGAGCTTGAATGATGCCTTGCAAAAGCTAATTAGAATGGGAGCACCTTGAGTGCTGGAGGAAGGCCCCCCATGCTGCCCATGACCTCCCCATCCACTCCCACCAGCACCTTCTGTGGTGGCCCCACAGTTTCCCTCTTGCAGCAGGGGCTGGGGTCAGCCCAGAGAGCTGCTGGGCACTGCCACCCAGGCAGCTGCCCCAGCATCTGTCACAGAGTCATGGACTGTCCTGAGCTGGGAGAAGCCACAAGGGTCATCAAGTCCAGCTCCTGGCCCTGTACAATCCCACCTGGCATGCTCCATGTTGGCTTTGTTGATGGGAACGAGGAAAGAACTACAGAGGGCTTTGGATCTCCCCATCCCTGCTCCTTTGCTCCTCAGAAAGGAATGCATCCTGAAGCCCCTGGGCACAGTTAGCCAAGGGTGCTCCTCCTTCGTCCTACATACCCAGAGAGAACCCTGTCAGAAACGCACCAGATCTGCTGAAACCCCCAGCTGAAAGCACAGACACTCCCAGCAGTATTTGTGCATTAAGAATGGGGATTTCAGCCCTGGGACTGAGCTATTTGCAGAGCCATGCCTACACATCAGGAGACTTTTTGTTGCCTGGGTCTGATCCTGCAGCCAGCAGCCAGTTCATGGCTGGGATGATCCTCATGTGTCATGAAGCAAGGTCTCCCTTTGCCCCAAGCTCACTCTGTAAAATCCCATCCCCTGTGTGAGCTGTGCTGTGTCCTTGCTATCCCATCCCCCTTCAGGTTCATCTCTTCTCAGACCACCAAGAGATATTGGGGCTCTCCCGTGTGCCTAGGCCATGTCTCTGCTCTCCTTCACTTTGATGTCCCTGTTGTATTTCTTGGGTTTCTCTTCCAAGCTGGAGCCTCTACCTGGGTCCAAAGTACCAGCAAGTTACAGCTCAAGCTGTGGTGAAATTAATTTTCTTTGGGGAAAAAAAAAGTGTAGGAAAGGAACATTAGAAAATAAAGATTTAGACTGGTAATTGAGATAAAAGCTCATCTCCCAGTGCTTGTTCAGTAAATCCTGGGTTATTGCTAATTCCCCAGATGCTGGTCACTAGCAGTAGTTAATCACCTGCAGTGAAGCTCAGGGTAGTTAACTGCCTGACAAATCCCTCCTTAGGCACAGCAGTGACTGATTTCATGGGGATTATCTCCATTAAGGCCTCCCATCTAATGATTTATAGCTTCAATAACAGCCTTCTCTTTTTTTCCTCTCCCAGTGACAATGGTGTGAGAAGGTGCCATGGCGTGCTGGGAAGGAAAGTGCTGGATGTCTCAGTGGCCACAAAAGCTTTGCTATGCCAGGCAGACCTGGCATCCCTCCTGGAAGCTGTCCCAGGGCTGGGGACACTCATTCCTTTGCACTCTGAGGATGGTGGGAGGCTGAGCTGCTGCCAGGGGGACACAGCCTCTCCTCTGCTCCTCCTTCTTCTCCTCTGCTGTGCCACACAGGCCCTGGGAGACTTATAAGACCTTACTCAGCTGCCCAGATATCTGGTGTTTGCATCTCTTGCCTTTCATAATCTGGCAAATATTTTATAACTGGTGTTGACTTTAATTTAAACGATTAGGCAAACTCCTGAATGCAGATGCAATCGCATCCTCCCCAGCGCGCGCGCTCACCGCGTTAATTATGATGTCCTCATTTCCATCTCGCTGGGGGATCTTATCACAATGGTGGGGCCCAGCTGATCTTTGGTTCAAAAAACCATCTCAGCCCGTGAACGGAGAGCCAGCAGTGCCTGGGGTGTGCATGCTGCCTGCGTTCCTGAACCAGCAGTGCCCAGTGTCGCGGAGGTCCCCTCCTGCCCACAGAGCCTGGAACTAAGGTGAGACAGAAAAACCCCTCCAGTCATGGGCATTCCTGAAGCAGGTCCTTTCATCTCCCTTCCAGTACCTGAAAGGGCCTACAGGAGGGTTGGAGAGGGACTTTTTGCAAGGCTAAGCAGTGATGGCTTTAAGCTGAGGGAGGGTATATTTAGAATGGAAATTGGAAAAAAATTCTTCCCTGTGAGGGTGGGCAGGCCCTGGCACAGGGTGCCCAGAGCAGCTGTGGCTGCCCCATCCCTGGAAGTGTCCAAGGCCAGGCTGGGCAGGACTTGGAGCAGCCTGGGATAGTGGAAGGTGTCCCTGCCATGACAGGGGGTTGGAACAAGATGGTCACTTCCAATCCAAATAATTTCTTGGATTCTGTGATCCCAAAGGCCCTGTAACTCCTGGGACCTGGTAGGGCCTATGGGACCTTGGTTGAGCTGTGACATGCTGGGAGATGAACCTGTGGCATGTGAACCACGAGCTCAGGTAGCCTGCCTGCCCCATTCTTAGTGCACTTTCCCTGCAGGCCAGGTGTGGCATTTTGGGCTGGTCTCAGACTGGGATCCCAAGGGACCGTGGGACAGAACTGACAGTGCAGCTGCTGTGCAAAACAGCCCTAAGTTTGAAAGAGTGATGGTGCATGTGCAAACTCTCCAAATTCACCCCAGAGGCTGGGGGTGTGGCTGACACTGACTGTTGCTGGTACTTGGAGGTGAGCATTTATCTCCTGCTCTGTCAACAGGGAGGATGCTGCCTGCTCTGGGACTGCCACATGGGGACTGCCATGTGGGGACGTGGCATAGGGAGCTCCATCTCCTCTGCCAGATTTAGGAGAGAATGTCTGGAGACCAAAACCAACCAGATGAGCTGGATCCAGAGCATTTTGGTGCTCACAATAACCTCATCTTTCCCTTGCCAGACCCTCGCAGAGAGCCCTGCTCGCCCAGGCAGTGCCGAAGGGGGATGGCTGTGCATTGTGGGGACATCCCTGCTCACCCCCACAGCTCTGCCCTCACACTGTGTGGCTCCTCCCGTGCACAGCTCTGCTTCCCTTCCCCCGGGAAACTCAGCAGGGAAAAGACAGGAAACAGATGTTGTGTTAATTTGTGCTCAATTAATTTCGACAGCGGCTTCCACCCCCTCGGAAGCGCCGCAGCAGCAGCCTGAGCGCCCCTGGGAGTGGGACTGGGGCTGCTCTGCTCTGCATCACCGCCAGGGCTGGCACACACTGCCAGGGGCTGGCACACACTGCCAGGGCCCCTGTGCAGCAGGGCAGGGTCCTGGGTGGCACAGCACCTTTGACAGGCTCATCCCTGGGCTGCTGCCCTCCTCCCTCTGGCCAAGCTGACCTGTAGCCTGGCCCTTTTCCACGTTGTCCACCTGAGTACTGGAGTGCAGGGCATGTTCCCAGTGATCCCAGGACAAACCTGGGCTTTTCTGGGAATTCAGAAGGCAATTTTTTTAAATGTATCACAAAACATTTTTTTTTCCCTGGGATTTGATTTTGACCCCCTTTGCCAGCATATTCCCCTTAAAATGAGCTTCCATTGTAGTTTGCACCTGGAGCTGCTGCCTTTTCCATGTTCCTTTAGGCTCTTTAGGACAGAGAAGCAGGGTTTTCTCCTAAATGCAGGAGAGAACTGAAGATGCTGGAGAAAACTGGAGATGTACATGAGTGCAGTGAGTGCTCTGATCACCCTCACACGAGCAGAAGGCATGACAACACATCCCCAGGAGCAGCAGGTCAGGGAGGTCAAACAGGGAAGGACATTCCCATCTGAGAGGGGAGAAGGGAGTGGACTGCTTTACAGGTATCACTGATACCTCTTTCCTGAATCTCTTATGTTCTGGAGGTGTGCTGCCCTCTCCTAGCTGTGCCCTGTCCCTGCACTGCTGGCAGCACCCAGCGAGGCTGGCGGGCGCAGGTCCCAGGGATCTGCATCCTTGTCAGCTCCCACACCACCAGGGTGAAGGCTGCAGCTCACCTTCTTGGAGCAGAGCATCCTTCTCTCGGGACTGCTGGTTTGTGTCTAATGAAACACAAGTCACCACTCGCATAAGAAAACACCATTTTTGCCCTGTCAGAGCAAGCCTAGAGGTTTAATTTAAGGTACTTAAAATCCTGCCTAAAAGATTTGTTTTCCTGCTCTGTGCAGCATGGCTGGGGATTTACCTGACTCCCCCAGCTCCCACAGACAGCTCGGTACACACAGGTGCCCAGGTGGGGCTGCTCCCTGCCAGCTTCCAGGCACAGCCAGGACCCCAGGAAGGTGCTGGAGGGGGATGCTGAGGCTGGGGGTAGAAAGGTGGTGATCATTTGGAAGGCAAAGGAGCAGGAGTGCCAGAGCCTTCCCCACTTTCTGCAGCATTGCCTCTGAGACTGTCCCTTACGGCTGGGCTTGGGCATGGGGGTGGGACTTCAAAGCCTGTTTCTAAGTTTGGGAAGAAGCCACATGGTTTGAAGTTCTCCTCTGCTCCTCTTTCTCCTCCCTTTCTCTCCTAAGAATTCAGGGGTCCCTGGCCCATCCATGGGGGCATGATTGGATTACCTGGTTTGAGCAGAAATGTGAGCTAAAGAGGTGGTGAGAAGCCCCCAGTGCAGTGTGTCCTGGTGAGGCATGTGGGGAGAGTGGAGAGGGAGACACCAGGCAAGACTGAGCCTCCAGAAGTGTCATGTAGCTCTCAACAGCTAAGTTCTACTTGTTCCTCGCCTCTGGAACTCATATCCAAAATGTCACTGCTTCTTCTCACTTCCTATCACTTAAACCCATGTAGCATCCCTCCCTTGTGTGACGCCCATGTCCCTGTCCCTCTAAACTCATCCAGACCACCCTCCATTGCAATCCTGCCTGCTGCAACCTGCTTTTGCCAGTATCCCTTCCCCAGGTTTGCCCTGCAGCCACAAGTATATGGAATTTTCACCCTGGAGCTGTCAAGCCATGAACATTCTGGTTCCCAGAGCCAGCCCTGATCCAGCCTCTCAGCTGGGTTGGGCACTGTGGGCTCACACTGAGGAGCCACACTGGCACCACCTTGCAGGGAAGAAGAGACCTCTGAGCCCCCATGAATCCACATTTCTTGCTGACAGTGCTGTGCTCAGTACAGGCTTCCCCTTCACCCTCTGGTATCCACCCAGAAACTCCTTCTCCAGATGGAAAGCACCCAGTTTAGTTTGTGCATGGGCAGTGCACGAGCCAGTGGAGATGCAGGTGAGCACAAGGCAGGTGGTTCCTGCTGCTGCTGGGAATGATAGGCTGAGCACCAAGGAAAGGTGCTCGCAGACATGACCTGGAGGGTTTGAGCCCTCCCAAACACACATTGCCATCAGCTTCTGCCAGGACCTCAGGTAGTGTTCCTTTCTCCAAGCGTGCTGCACCTCCCACAGTGCTACACCTGGGTGTCACTGCCCAGATCAGTGCAGCTAATGAGTACTCCTCATTTCCCTTTGCTCTGGCAGCAGTGACCTCCCATCCAGACACAGCAGCAGAGATGGCACACAGCCCTGCATGCTCCCTGCTCCCCCAGGGGTTGGGAGCGTCTGGAATGACCCGTTTTCTCTGTCCTGCAGTGGGATTCAATCAATGAAATGGATGAGTTTTTCAGCCCCATCCACACCTACCAGGTGTGTAACGTCATGACCCCCAACCAGAACAACTGGCTCCGGACCAACTGGGTGCAGCGGGACGGGGCGCGGCGCGTGTACGCCGAGATCAAATTCACGCTGAGGGACTGCAACAGCATGCCAGGCGTGCTGGGCACCTGCAAGGAGACCTTCAACCTCTACTACATGGAGTCCGACCGGGACCTGGGCACCAGCACCCGCGAGAGCCAGTTCCTCAAGATCGACACCATCGCTGCAGACGAGAGCTTCACCAACGTGGACCTGGGCGTGCGGCGCCTGAAGCTCAACACAGAGGTGCGGGGCGTGGGGCCGCTGAGCAAGAGGGGCTTCTACCTGGCCTTCCAGGACATCGGCGCCTGCATCGCCATCGTCTCGGTGCGCGTGTACTACAAGAAGTGCCCGGCCACCGTGAGGAACCTGGCGTCCTTCTCCGAGGCCGTGACCGGGGCAGACTCGTCCTCCCTGGTGGAAGTGCGGGGAGAGTGCGTGGGCCATTCCGAGGAGAGGGACACCCCCAAGATGTACTGCAGTGCCGAGGGAGAGTGGCTGGTGCCCATCGGGAAGTGTGTGTGCAGCGCTGGCTATGAGGAGCAGCGGGATTCCTGCATGGGTGAGTGCCTGCAAGGGAAGGGGTGCCTGCCAGGGGCTCTTGCCTCTTTGGGGAAGGGCTGACGACAGAAGCCTGCTCACAGAAACTGGGACAGCCAGTCTCTGTGGAGGCCCAGGGCTGTCCATGCCTTTGCTGGCTGGCTTCATGCTTCCAAATATGTGGCTGGTATGACTGACAAACTCCCTGGGAGTTCCTGTGGCTCTGACAGGTCCTGGTGCACAGGGCAGGGCTTTGGGATGGGGACTGGCTGGCAGCAGGACAGCGGCTGCTCTGGTTCTATCTTTCTGTACCATGGATCACTGGCCCAGAGATCCCAGCTCAGTGCCCCCAGCAGCTCTGACTGGTGCTGAGATCTCTGGTGTGCTCCAGCAAGGCACTACTTGGCCTCTCCAAAACACCCACTGCTGGAATGGGTTTAAAAGCGAGAAAAGCAAAAAGGAAAACACTGAGCTTTCATGGAGCAAGGTCGTTGCCTCCATCTCTCACCTCCCAGGGCTGCTGCAGAGCCCCTCGTGCAGGGTGTGGGGAGCCTTCCCAGGGGCCCTCAGTGCCACTGGGCAGCTTTGAGCTGCCAACTGAACAAACTGTGATAAGGAACTGGGGTGACCAGCAGCAGCACAGGGATGTGTGCATACAGAGCACGGGCTCCCCAGGAGAGCCCTCCACACAGATTTGTTTGCTCTCTGTTTCTTCATGGGATGTGTGGAGGGGGAGCAGCACAAATATGAGTGCGGGGCCTTTGTTTGAGTTTCGTGGTAACGTCAAGTTCGGGAGGCTTGGCTCAAGGTCAGGACGTCCAACACCAGACTGGAATGGATCCAGGGGCTGCTGGGACCCACGCTGGCTCCTGCAGGTCTCCAGTTACAGAGTGGGAAGGATGGGCAGAATAAATGCTTTTATTTGGAACTCCTTCTGTCTGTGACAGTCGATTTGAAAGTTGTCCTGGGATAGATCTAATAACTCAGGAAAGGTCTTCCATCATGTTAAAGAGTGGGTGCAAGATGTATGTGGGGCCGTGTAGTGAGAGTCCTGTGTATTGGATAAGTGGGTCCTAGCTATTCTAAATGAGTTACAGCTGCGAAGTCCTTAGTTGGGCAGCAGCTGTGGCTCATTTAGAATAGCTAGGACCCACTTATCCAATACATAGGACTCTCACTACAGGGCCAGGCGTGTGCTGCTGCAGGATGGGACACTGGCATGGGCCTCCTGGTGGGCTGTGCCAGCCCCACCACTACAAGGAGCTGCACGTTGGCTCAGACAGACAAAGCAGCCCTTCCTGCTGCTCCGTTCCAGCAGGGCTGTGCTGCACACTCTGCCCCAGGACATCCCCGCCCCAAAGGCAGGAGGCTGAGCAAGGCTGTGGCATTGGTGCTGGGCTCTGCCTGCCTCATTTTCATGTGGTTCCTTGGATAGGTTTGCTCTCTCCTGCAGAGCCCCTTCTCTGCCCTCCTGCCTGTTTCTGGTGGGGTTGCTCCTACCACAGGCATGGCACAGGAGGAAGTGTGGTCCAGCAGGTGAACCCAGGTGGCCCCACAGACGGACTCAGACCCAGTAATGCTCTCTGGTAAAACTCTCCAAGCCTTGTGGCATCAGAAACAGGACAGAAATGTCACTGGGCTTTCTCTGACATGGGTGTTGTCTCACTCTCCTGCCTTCCCTGTACCATTTTTCTGGCTCCAGCACAGTTTGATCACCCAACATCAAGTGAACAGGGGCTCCTTTGCTGCATCTCCTTTGCTGGGGCAGCAGGACGTGTATTTACACATGAAGGCAAACAGATGCAAATCTCTGATCTTGTGCCTGATTGGGGCAGAGTTCATTTTTCAGGCTGAAAAGTGCCCTTTGGGGATGATTTATAAGCCCAGCAGATCTGTTGGAGTTGGAAATTAGCCGTTTTAATTGTCAGGCGGATAAAAGCAGGATTCCAGTGGCTGTCGCCCCAGCAATTTTTCATTCTCGGTCACAGGGATGAGATGGTATAAATCACTCCTTGTGGCCCTAATAATCTTTCTATAAATATCAGGGAAATTCATTTTTTGCTTGGGGAGAGGAGGTGTGGAGGGGGAGAAATTAGAGAAGATACTTTGCCTCTATGGCAGTGTTTAAAATATGATTCCAAATTAATTTCCTTCTGCCTTTCACAGCCAGACGCCTTATTTGTCAAAGCTAAAGATATTTGAACAGTGGAGGTTTCTTCCCCTCCTCTTTAACATTCATTTTCCTAAGGGCCTGCCAGAGTGATGGAAGACAGCTCAGGAAACCAGACCACAGCCAGGGCTGTTCCCAGCCCTTCAGAGGAGAAGTAAGGCAGTGCCACAGACCTGGGAGGGAAGGGGTGAGGTGGGACATGGTGAGTGATGTATAGGAACATTGGGAACTTCTTTGCCTTTCACCCCCATTACAGAGTTGTAGAATCCCAGAGTGGTTTGGGTTGAACGGGATCTTAAAGCTTATCCTGTTCCACCATCTGCCATGGGCAGGGACATCTTCCACTTGACCAGATTGCTCCAAGCCCTGTCCAGCCTGGCCTTGCAGGGATGGGGCTTGGCTGTCATCTATCATGTTGGATCCTTCTGCCCTTTTTGGTGGCTGGGGTCTCTTGTTCCTGCACTCATCCCAGCAGGATCCACATTTTGCCTTGCTCCGATGTCCTGCTGTTTGCAATAAGGATGTGAGGGGCAGTTTCCATGGGACTGAGGGGGGCAGATCTCAGCCCAGGGGCACTGGGATTGTCTGAGGATGCCAGCTGGCTTGGCATTGAATCACAGCCCCCAGAATCACACACACCAGACATTTGTCCCCAGATCTGTGCCTAATGCCTCTGCCAGATTCCCCTCCAGAGAACCCCCTTCCCCAGCTGGACTGGGCACATGTGCTACAGCACCTTACTGGACAGAAATGGGATTTGAGCTGGAATTCCTACATCTGTTGATGACATCCTGGGGTCTGCCAGCTCCTAACATTCCCAACATTTAGCCCCACAGTATCTTGTGCCACAGCCACCCCAAGGATAAAACTCCTCCTGGCACAGCACAGCCCGCTTGTTTTTCCCTCTGTTTTCAAGGTTCTGAAGGACTTTTCTTCCCTCGCCCCCTAACCCACAGCCTCGGGCTGCTCTTTCCTCCTTGAAATGCAACAGTCCACACACAACACATTAACATCTCTTACACACAGCAAATAGCAACTGCTCTGCCTAAACAGCAGAATAAGCAAGAGCAGGAGGGAAAGGGATCTGTCCCAGCAATTTATCAGATAAGGAGACAATCAGCATAATTCGCCTTATTGATATGCAACTGCTGTGCAGGACACATAGATACCCATTTCAATAAGGTCAGTGCAATTGGAGGGATGGGAAAGGGGAGCCTGTTTGTGCTTCTGTGGCCCGGGAAAGGCACATAATCCACCTCCCCAAAGGCTGAGAGCTGGGCCATTGGTACCCTGTCCTGTGTGTGGATGGATGGATGGATGGATGGATTTGAAGGGTCAGGCAGGTGAGGGCAGTGGCTCTTCAGCCACAGCCCTCTACCAGCCTTGGTCAGCCCCTCTTGGGGAGGGCTGTCAGGCTCCTGAGCCACCAAGACCTTGGGTTTTGGTGGTGGTCCTTGGTGGATAGACCTTGGTCCTTGGACCATGTAAATCCATGGTCCTTGCATCACAGTCCCCCTTTTGAGTCAAGTCCCAGTTATTCCTTGGGCTGTATCTCTCGCCAGCTATCAGTGAGCAAAACTTCAAGTTGGGCTAAAATCTGTTGAGCTGCTCACAGGTTGTACATGCAGAGGGAGTTTGTTTGCAGCAGCAGCAGCAGCAGCAGTGCCATGGCCACAGATCATGGTGCTGCTCTCTGGGAGCTGACACAAACCCATCCAGCATCCAGTCATGGGGGACCCCCAGGAGCACAGAATCTCCCAGGAAGGGTTTTTGTTAATAATCAAGTGGAACAGAGGGCAGGCTCCCTTTCCTGTTGTCAGAGTGGGTGGATGAGCCTTTGGCAGAAATGCCACTCCCGAAGAGCTTCTTTGTTGAATATCCATGGCTTTCAGGAGCTGTTCAGACATTTCTGCCTGAAGTTTGGAAACAGACATCTTATCCTCTGGGTGTTCTGGTTGCTCTGGCTGCTTTCCCTCCATTCTTGGGACCTTCTGTTTGGAAAATGGTGATGAGGGAGCAGGAACTGAGCAATTCCTAATTCCTGCTCCAGCAGCCTGTTTGTACACGAGGATGGGTGTTTGCAGCCTGAGTGAGAACAGCCACCAAACACGGGTCTGATGTGTGTGGCTGAACGAGGATCTGGCCCTGGGTTAGTTGTACCCAGCTCTGCTTCAGCAAGAAAATGGCCTTTTTCCTCTGGGCAAAGGAGAGGGACACTGCCACTGCTGGGACCCTTCCCCTCCAGCCCCCAAAATGAAGGAGAGGTGGGAACAGACAAAGGACTGCTGAGCTCTCTCGTGCCTCCTGTGGCACACAGCTGGTGGAAATGGATCTGGAGAGTCTGGTTAGCAATCTGGAAGCCAGTTAATTTTTTCCAGTTGGTGGGATTCATGCTGATGAACCAATCAGCAGATTTAATGTACCTTAAAACTTCCTTGTGGGCAACTTTAATCGAGCAATTAAAGCACCACGGCATTGCTAATTAAGAGGAGAAAATACCCAGCTTGGTAATTATGTGCTTGTGAATACAGTTTTGTATCCATGGACATTTATGAAGGAAGTCCCACAGCTGGTGGGGCAAGGGGGGTGCAGAGCTGTGTGAAAGGAGGGGAAACCCTTTCCAGCTGCACCCCAAAGCCTGGGACAGGGGCAGGGAAAGCCCTGGAAACACCTGAGGAGAAACGTGCCAGGAGAAGGCACTGGATGGGGATTGGAGCAGCCTGGTCTACTGGAAGGTGTCCCAGCCATAGGTGGAATGAGATGGGCTTTAAGGTCCCTTCCAATCCAAACCATTTGGTGATTCCATGATCCTATGAGAATATCCCGTTATGGCAGCTCCAAGCAAACATCTTGGATGATGTTTCAGTTTTCTTGGTGTGGATTTCAAGAGGAATTTCTGTGCAAGTCCCAGCACACACATGGCAGGCCCAAGCCACAGCCTTACCTGCCTGCAGCATCCTCTGCCTGCTGTACCTGGTACCCAGAGCTGGTGGCACCAATGCCCCAGGTGTCCCACACAGAGGGGCTCTGCCATGAGTGTACCAAGACAAAGCTTCCAAGGCCAGGAGCAGAAACAGTTCCAAAGTGGTGCTGTGGGAGTTATGCAAAAGTCCTTTCTGTGATGCCAGACAACAGAATAAAAAAAAGTTGGTGACTCACAAGATTTTCATTGTGGTTTGCAAGGCCATCAGCTGCTCTGTAAAATACAGGGAATACTTACTGGTGAGATCATGTCACCTCCTAGTTATCCCAAAGCGAAGGAAGGAAGGAAGGAAGGAAGGAAGGAAGGAAGGAAGGAAGGAAGGAAGGAAGGAAGGAAGGAAGGAAGGAAGGAAGGAAGGAAGGAAGGAAGGAAGGAAGGAAGGAAGGAAGGAAGGAAGGAAGGAAGGAAGGAAGGAAGGAAGGAAGGAAGGAAGGAAGGAAGGAAGGAAGGAAGGAAGGAAGGAAGGAAGGAAGGAAGGAAGGAAGGAAGGAAGGAAGGAAGGAAGGAAGGAAGGAAGGAAGGAAGGAAGGAAGGAAGGAAGGAAGGAAGGAAGGAAGGAAGGAAGGAAGGAAGGAAGGAAGGAAGGAAGGAAGGAAGGAAGGAAGGAAGGAAGGAAGGAAGGAAGGAAGGAAGGAGCCAGTTTGTCCTTCCAAGACACATAAGCTGTGACTGTCTAGGAGCACAGAATCATGGAAAGGTTTGGGGGCTGGAAGGGACCTTAAAACTCATCTCCTTCCAAGCCCCTGCCATGGCAGGGACACCTTCCACTGTCCCAGGTGCTCCCAACCCTGTCCAACCCAGCCTTGGGCACTGCCAGGGATCCAGGGGCAGCCACAGCTGCTCTGGGAAATCTGTGCCAGGGCCTGCCCACCCTCACAGGGAACAATTTCTCCCAATATGCCATCTAAACCTGCTCTCTTTCTTTTTTCATTAGGAAAGACTTCTTCCTGTAGAGGCTTATCCAGCCTCGGGGGGACCCTTGGGTTCACACTTGTCTCATACCAGGAGCTCCAGCTCACTGTCACAGACCTGGCTTCAGGCAGGGAGCCCAGGGGTGCTGGGCTGTGTGTGTGGCTAATTCAGCCCAGTGAGATCTCTGGAGAAGGCAGGAGGCAGCACAGAGTGATCCCAGGATCCCTAGCATCACTCCCACGTCTAAAATGTAGTGGCTAATTGCATTTGCTTGGAAAACAAAACAAAGCAGAACCCCAACATCCCTTTACTTATTTCTCTGCTAAGGAACAAACAAAAAGGATGGAGCTGCCTGCAGAGCACCACTGTATTTCACCAACACAACAATATAGGGTTTGTCCTTGGCTGAATATTTTGTGTGCCACTTTTCCTCTGAGTTTTCTGTGTTTCGGTGCTGACAGAAATGAAGGGTGAGAATGATAGTGAGCTGGAGTTCAGGGTAGTGATGGGGATTAATCAAATTTTATTTGTGCTTAGCAGGTCTCTGTGTCCCTCTGAGAAGTGGTGAGGAGCAGCTGGGCTATGATGGATGAGGACATTCACCAGTTTGGGAATGTGGATTTTCAGGGGATTTTTATTTTGAACTCTTCCATAAAACTTGGCTGCCTTTGGGTGATGAACACAGGCTGTTCCTCTGGATTTCCAGTGTGCAGGTGCCTGGGAAGCTGTTGTTGGGGAGTTAGGACACAGAACACAAGAAAGACCTGGAATTTTGCACCAGTCCTTGCACTGGGGATAGTGTAACACACTGAGGGGCAGGAATCTCAAATTCCCCACCAGCAAGTTCAGAGGCTTGGTGAGACTGCCTTGCATGGAGAAGATTCTCCTCATCCCACAGAGCAGGAGGGCCCTGCCAGAAACCTGTTCTGCCCTTGGCAGGAGCTCCAGATGCCACTTATGTCACTGTTTGTGTCAGGGCTTCTTCCCCTTCTGAAAACTGCTGCTGCTGCTGCCACTTCTGCAGGAAGGAGAAAGACCCCGAGGCTGGTGGAGCCCGGCAGAGGAGTGAGGACTGTGCTGGCCCTGCAGGTCTGGGCACCCTCATCTCACAGCTCAGCCCCTCGACACATCCACAGCCACGGGGATGCCAGGCCGTGCCCCCCAAACTGCCCTGCAGCTCCTGCCAGGGATGGGATGGAGCTCTCGGTGTCCTCTGTGTCCTTTCCTCTTCCTTGCCTTGCCATGGACACAGAGTTACCTCCAGCACTGTCACCTGCAGGTGTGACACCCCTTCCTCTACACTGTGCTTTCTGTGTTTGCTTCTGGCCTGGTGAAATCTGTGGGGTTTTTCAGAAGCTTTGGATACTTCTGCCTGAAACTCTTTGACAAGACTGAGTTTGGGAAACAGCTTTCTTCTAATTCTGGCACTAGGCTGCCTGTTTCCATGCTACTCCAGCAAGCTGTAGCCTTTCTCTGGATAAGCTTTATAAAAAAGCCTTTGCTCTGAGCATGTCAGGGTGTCTCACCTACACAAATCTTCACAGCCTCACCTCCACTCCCACAGGAGATGTCTGCACCAGGCAGCAGAGCAGCACTCAGAGCAAACTGGGACTTGGGTGTTTCCTGCTTTTATTTTGCATTTTTTTTAAGATGTGGGAAAGAGAAGAGTGTAAGGTGTGTGCCCAACAGTACTAAAATCAGGCTGAATGGGCGTGTGAGCAGTCTGTCTAGCAGAAGGTGGAAGGGGAGCTGGATGATCTTTGAGGTCCCTTCCAAACCAAACCTCTCTGGGATTCTGGAATTCTGTGCTAGAGGTGTGGCTCTGAGTGATTCTGTGACTCTGAGACCTGCTGATTTTTCTATGGCAGCATCATGTAGATTTCCAGTTTGGGATGCAACCAGTCTGTACAACTGCAGTTCCAGCTTTCCCAGCACTACAAGTGCAATTTACTCCACTTGGAAGACCAGGACCCTCCTAAATACAGCTTGTTCTGGTGGCAGTGAAATCCGGGTATCACCAAGAAGGATGCAGGGTGTCCTTTGCTGTGTGTGCCATTTGCTGGGAGCCACAAGCACAGGGTCCTTCTGGCTTTGCAAAGCTTTCATGGGTAAAAAATTCCTCCTGTTTCCCCCTCTGAAAGACTCAGGGGTACAGTGGGGTGTGAAGTGGGTTAATTGTGGGAAGAAGGGCCAAGAAGTGGGGAAGTGATGGGAGGTGGAGTCTGGGGCAGCAGGAGACAAGTTCAGGGGTGTGTGGTGGTGAGATGGGTTGTGTTGGGGATGGGAAGATCTGTGAGCAGTGCAAAGGGGCTCCAGGGTGGGAGTGGGGCTGTGGACAGGCCAATGTGGTGCTCAGGGCTGAGGCAGAGTGGAGACAAGCAGCACAAGGAGGGTCTGTGAGCACCAGCGGGCCCTGGGGCCAAGCATGACCTCTGCTCCAGGAGATCACTGAGAGCTCCAGCCCAGCCAGGCCCCCAAACTCCCTCCAGGCCACAGAGCCTGGGCTGACCTGGATTGCAGGGAAACGGGAGCACAGCCCTGCTAAAACAGAAGATTTTGGGCAGTGAGGCAAATGTGTCATTTTAAGACATGACTGAGAATAACTGGCTTCTGTTTCAGTGTCTGTGTCATATGGGAGCTGAGATTTGAGGCATCATGCTGAAACTGGATTGAAAGGAGGCTGGGATTTTCTGTGCTGGCTTGTGCAGCCTGGGGGGCTCTGGGACTGGTGCCTGTCTCTGGCTGTCACAGTGGCTGTGACACCTTTATTTCCATCTCTATCTCTTCTCAGCATGGCCAAAGGGAGACACATGGCTGCTCTTCTGCTGCTTGCAGATGCCCAGATCTGTTGAAGGGTCAGGAAGGGTGGCACCAGTGTCACAGGGCTGCCCCATGTCACCCTCAGCCATGCCCTCACCGTGCCCAGAGCTCCTGGGCAGAGGACAGAGCCAGGAGAGGCTGACATGAGGGCAGTGCTGGCATTTGCAGCCCTGCTGGAGCAGCCCTTGGTGGTCCCACCAGGGCCACCTGCAGAGCTCTGCTTCCAGGCAGCACTTGAGAGGGAGAGGAGCAGCTCCTTCCCTGCTAGCGGATCCCTGACAGCTCCATCCATCACCTCCTGAGCTCTGCCAGCTCATTAGCAGATGTTGTCCTGTCCCCAGAGGATGGAGGGGGAGTGAAACAAATGGACCGAACTCCAGATGGCTGGCAGGGCCCTCCACGTTCCCTGTTCCTGAGACAAACCTGCTGCTGCAGGGTCCTTTGGGCAGGTGACACGTGCCAGTGGGGCTGGTGGGCTGGGCAGACCGGCAAGGTGGGCAGGGCAGGGCGGGGAATCAGTGCAAGCCCCACGGGATAGACCCAGAGGGGTCTGCAGTGATCGCGGGGGACTCACCTGTGCAGTACAGGGCTGGAGATGTGCTCTGCCCACGTTCAGCACCGGGTTTGTCGGCTCTGCTGGTGACACCAGGATCACCCAGGGGTCTGGGCTGCAGGGAGAATGCAGGTGTACAAGTCCTGGGCTGAGTGGCAGGTGAAGGGCTGCTCCTGTCCCACTGTGCATGTGAGACCAAACTGCAGGGACAGGCAGCTGGGGCTGGCACCAGGACATGGCAGCACTTCTGGTGGCTCACAAAGAGGCAGGACCTGAGATCCTCAGATTCAGAGCAAGGATGTCAACTCCATAAAATAATATGAGTAAAAGATACCCTCACCTTCCCCAGGGCTCCAGGGAGGGCACTTCTGGCAGGTGGCCATAGTTGACTGCCGTGAAAACAGCAGAACAACCACTCTGCACCTCTCTGCTGGCTGGCTGCAGACTTGGGAGGCTTCTGTGTGTGCCACAACCACGGCTGTGGAGCCCAGTGTGTTTCAGACCTGGTGCATTTGATTGAATTTTTCCTACTGGTCAAGGCTCTGCTGTTTGCTCTTCCCAGAGCTAACCTGGGACGTCCTGGCCTTCCACAAGTCAGTGGCATGGCATGAGAGAGCTCAGTCCAGAGCAGGACATGCCTGGCGTCCTGTACTGAAGGTGTCTCATACTGTGTGCAGGCTGGAGCTGGTGTCCTCTCCCGTGAAGGCTTTGCACATGTCCTGCTCCCCTCAGAAGTGGGCACTGACCCCCTCAGCAGTGCCTGTCCCAGCACCAGGTGCTCCCCAGCCCTCCCTGCCTGCTCACGCTGTCCATGTGCTGGGAACTGGCTCCTGATGGCTCTGCCCTGGTGCACAAATTCACCTGTAATTTGTCATTTAGTATAATTTTCCCCTTGAGTGCGTCTAAAATAATTGTGACTCGTTGCTACAGGTAATTAATGGGTTTTTTACAGCATTAAATGCTAAGTGATTACAATTGCTCTGTGCAAATCTGCTGTGCTTCGTGTTCCCATCCTTCCTGCTGCCTGTCTTTTCCTACCTGAGGTAGCACTGATTTCTCTGCCCTTAATTAAATAGTGGTGGAGGGAAGCACTCCAGTGCCTCTGGAGCCACAAGTGGCTGCTTGCTGCATGGGTGGAGGTGATGGTTTGCAGGTCTAAGGGACATTCACAAGTTAAAGGCAGCAGTTCCTGTCCTGCACCTGCCCAGCACCAGCTGGGGCTGTCCCATTGCTCAGCTCCCATCTGTGCTCATGCAGTGTTTTCATCCTTTCCCACACAGGAAAACTGGGAAATTTTCTTTCTTATGATTTATTTTGGGAGTTTGGTGGGGTTTTTCCCACCACTTGCTGCCTCCCAGGCTTGTCCCCACATGAGAACAGGATGTATCCATGCTCACATAATGCAGACTGGAGGTGTTGCATCAGGGGGCACTTGGCAAGGGCAGAGTCCCTGAATCTCTTGGCATCCTCAGGACCAGTCAGCATCAGAGCCTGCCAAATGTCTTGGGCTGTCCTTGGGAGGACATGAAATCCCCTGAAAATCTGCATCCCCCGTGTTCTCTCCTCTCCTGATGCCCTTGAGGGGGTGAAAGGTGCCAGAAGAGCTGGGGAACAAAACCAGCCCTAAGCTGCTGCAATTTCACATCTGCCTTCCCTTGCATCCCCAGTTTTGGGCATTTCTGCTCCTTGCCCTGATGCCCTTTGGGGAGTGCAGAAGCAGAAATTTAGGAACAAAGTCTGGAACTGCTGGCCTTTGCTGTACCAAGGTGTGACACCAGCCTGTGCCACCACCTCTGGCACATGCAGCACGTGTCCGTCCTGCCAGTGGTATCACTCCTGAGCATTTGGTGTGAAAGTGCCACAGAAACTGCAGACAGAGCCCAGAGAGGGACCAGCAAGTGCTCCCCACACCAGGGATACATGACTGGAGCACTGCCTTCAGCTGCCGTTGCTAGAGTGGCTCAGTTATAAAAAGGCCCTTGTGTCACTGGACGGTGTGTGAGAGGTGGAATGTGCTGGTAGCATCAGTCCAGGGAGACCTGCGGCAAGGAAAGGAGTGCTATTAATAAGAAAACAAATCAGCACCTTGAAACAGAACAAACAGCATGGAGGGACACAGCCCACTGAGGATGCTGGATCACAAAAAAAAAACCCTTTTGCATGGCTGAAAGCAAAGATTGAGGCTTGTATGCAAATCTGGCCGCTGGAGGTAAAGATGAGAAAATGAAGGTATTACTACCTCAGTGGGAAAAAACAGAGATGAGTCAGAGTCAGGAATAATCCTTGAATCACTAGAACTGGTCCTAAAAGTGCCTCATGAGTACAGGGACCCAGACAGAGCCTGCTTTCCCTTATTTGCAATCTGAGTCTGCAGGAGAGGGCAGATCCTTCCACCCCCAGACAGATACCTGACATGCCACATGTCGCTCTTGAAGAAATCGATTTTTAACGAGAGACAAGCTGTTTGTTTGTGTGACAGATGATCTACCTGAGGGGCTGCTGGGAGAAGGGGTAGGATGAAGCAGAGCAATGGGTGTGGGATGAGCTCCTGCGTCAGGAGGAGGCAGAGGAACTTCCGGCAGGTTGTATTGTCAGAAAAAAACTTTTTTCCAAGGCTGTCTCATCGGGCCTGAGTGTACCTCTGCCTCCAGAGGGAGGGCAGCAGGCATGCAGTGCCTTTTTGCTGTGCTATGCAACAAGAGAGGCTCTTTCCCCATCCTTTTGTGTAAGAAAACTCATTGCTCTGTGTGGCAGCTCCCCAGGGTCTTGCAGAGGGACATGTACCATGTCCCAGTTGTGGAGATTTAATTTCTGAAACTTCCCAATAGATGCTTTTGGGAACCTGGGCATAGCCAGTGTTTGTGGCAACCCCCGTGAAGTGTGGACTGTGTTGTGAATTTGCCCCATAAATGGTATTTTGGAGTAGTTGCCAATAGATTTCCAGTGCTTCCATGGTTTGATCCTTGCAATGGTCTCTGTCCTGAGGGCAGACAGTGTGGACAGCAGGCACAGGGGCAACAATACCTGGAGCTTTGCAGGCAGCTCCTGAACAGCAGAGGCACCCAAGTTTGCTTGTGAAGCAGTGGGGAACAGGTGTTGGGATGGCAGTAAGTGCAGCTGGGGGAACAGAAGCTTCCACAGAGCCGAGTTTCCAGACGAGCAGCTGGAGGGGACTCGCCCAGGTGCAGGGGAGAAAGGCTGGTTTGCTGTGCACTGCGTGAGAGCAGAGCTGAGCTTTGTGCTGCTGGGATCTGCTGAGCCGTGGGATGCTCCTCATCCAGGCACATCCCTGTGACCTGTGCCCCTCTCCCTGCAGCCTGCCAGCTGGGATTTTACAAATCAGCCCCTGGGGACCAGCTGTGCGCCAAATGTCCCCTGCACAGCCACTCGGAGAGCCGGGCAGCTCGTGTGTGCCACTGTGACAGCAGCTTCTACCGCGCCGTGCAGGACCCGCCCTCGGCCGCCTGCACACGTGAGTACCCCTGAGTACCGCCTGAGTATCGCCTGAGTACCCCCTGAGTATCCCTGAGTATCCCCTGAGTACCCCCTGAGTATCCCCTGAGTATCCCTGAGTATCCCCTGAGTACCTCCTGAGTATCGCCTGAGTACCCCCTGAGTATCCCCCGAGTACCCCCTGAGTATCCCCTGAGCACCCCTGGCTGTCCTGTGCCCACTGTGCTGCCCTGGGGCAGTGTCACATCCTCGGCTGGTGCTCCTGCCTGAGCCCCCTTGTACCTGCTGCCCAAGGTGCTCCACCAGCCCTACAACCCCGAGCATCTCTCTGGCGTGTGAGCTGAGAGCCCTCCTTAGCTGCACTCCCTCGCTGCCTCTGTGCCAGCCCTCTCCTGCTGCTCTCCAAACGCAGCTGAGCGGGCTCAGAGTCACACAATCATTAAGGTTGGAAAAGCCTCTGTGTGTGTCAAGTCCATCCATCAGCCCAGCACCACCACCATGCTCACCCCTAAACCGTGCCCCCAAGGGCCACATCCACACATTTTTTTGAGCACTTCCAGGGATGGTAACTCCACCTTTTCCCTGGACAGCGTGTTCCAATGCCTGAGCATCCTTTCTAGAAGGCAATTTTCCTTTCTAGAAGGCAATACCCAATCTAACCCTCTTGTGGCACAGCCTGAGGCCATTTCCTCCTATCCTGTCACTTCTTACCTGGGAGAAGTGATTGACCCCACCCCAGCTTTCCCTTCCCAGAAGTGCACCAGTGGTCAGACACCCCTGGGAAGCCATGGGGTCCGTGCAAGTGTTGCTGTGCTCTCCTCCTCTGTGGGTGACACCAGGGTTTGTCATACTCAGCTTTGCAATATGCTGCTTTGAGGGGCCCAGTGCTATTAAAAGGGGACAAGGACATCCCAGGGGGGGTTCTCCTTTCTGCAGTTGGCCCAGGAGGACAGACAGGTGTGGCATTGCTAGCTGAGGCCAGGGTGAAGGAGGGATAAGCAGCACCTGACTTGTGTTTCCCTAAGGAATATCCACCCAAGTTTATTAATCTGCCAAGGAAATGTGAGTTCACCTTTCCCTTTAGGTGAGCATATCCAGCTCATCAGCTGTGGCTCTCCCCAAAAAACTTCATGCCTCACCATTGCTTCCTGCTTCCCCCAGAGCTAACAGCAGCTCTTACTGTCTGGCATTTGGCATCCTGATCCTGACTGTTTTACCTCCAGGGCATTTCACCCTGTGCCCTGCCTGTGTCTTTGCTGTCTTGTGTCCAGCACATTCGCTGCTCTGGGCAGTTCTCTGTCCCTTGCAGCAGTGTTTGTGAGCTCAGGTCCTGCTGCCCAAGGCACATCTCCATTTGACGGGGGCTCTGGTGCCGAGATGACCCCGAGGTGTCATAAAGCCTCTTTTTCCCAGCCCCGAGAACAAAGAAGAAGACGGGATTCCTTGGCTCTCGTTCTCAAGGTTGTTTATTTTTCCTTATCTATAACATTTCTTCTCTGACCTGCTGAAGACTGTCTGGCAGGTCGGGTTGAGGCACACTGACTGCCCTCAGGCCGGTGTTATCTTTTTATCCAAAAAACTACGTGTACTTTATTTACAATAATTTTCCAATACCTATCACCTATGTTAGACAGTCTGTCTCTACTCTAAACCAATCAAAAAGTGTCACCATCACAGCAGAAGATGGAGGCTAGGAAGAAGAAAGAAAAAGACAGAACACGCCCAGATTCCTCCATCTTGCCTCTTGAACTCCCTTTCTAAAAACCCCAAAATTCTACTTTTCCACCCTGTGGTAAATTCACTATCATTCTACTCAAACTCTTGTGGCTTGTACATCTTCATACAAAGTTGGGAGTTTTTTCCAAGGCACAGGTGTCTTTGACCCCGTGCCAAGGTCTCTGAGCCCCCTGCCAGGGTCTGGAGTCCTCCAGGGCAGCCAGAGGAATGTCCTGGGTTCCGAAATCCATTGGTCCCACGCTCCACCGTTTCCAATGCTCCAGCAGCCCTCGCCGTGCCTGAATCCCCGCCTGTCTTGCAGGGCCGCCCTCAGCTCCGGTGAACCTGATCTCCAGCGTGAATGGCACCTCGGTGACGCTGGAGTGGGGCCCGCCGCTGGACAAGGGCGGCCGTGCGGACGTGGTGTACAACGTGCGCTGCCGGCGCTGCGCGGGCGCCGCGGGGCCGTGCGAGGCCTGCGGCAGCAGCATCCGCTTCGTGCCGCAGCAGATGCGCCTGGTGCAGGGAGCGCTCACCGTCACCAACCTGCTGGCGCACACCAACTACTCCTTCTGGGTGGAGGCCGTCAACGGCGTCTCCGACCTCAGCCTGGAGTCCAGGAGAGCCGCGGTGGCCAACATCACGACAAACCAGGCAGGTAGGAGGAGCAGACCCACCCCCAGACCCGGCCTGCGCGGGTGATGCTGATGTTTCTCCAGCATTGCTCCAGGCAGTGTCTGCAGGAGCCAGAACCTGCTCCAGCAGTGAAGGGCTGGTTTGGTGATGGGCTTGGGACAGCCGAGAAATAGGACCCATGTCCTTTATGCTGCTGGAGGTGGGTTCAGGGAACTGGAATGGGCTGGGGATAAATTGCTACCCAAGGTAACTCTTACCCTACTCTGCTTCTGCTTCATGGGATCCTTTTCCCTTCTCCATTCCCCTCACTTCAGCTTGCAGACACTGTTGGTGGCTCCATTTCTGCAAGAGACAGGGTACACAGAGAACACTTGTTTATTGACAGGAACACTAAGGGGAGTATGACTGTTTCAGGCTGATCCTCCAGCCTTTTGTCCCTTCCCAAAGGGCCAGGCAGCAGTTCATACTTTGCTCTTATCTTACACCAATGCCATGCATGTCTCACCTTTGCAAATCCCTCACTGCAAAATGATCTTTCCTCAGGAAATTCCTCAGAGCAGTGCTGTAGCCCAGGTAAGACAGGACTTTGGTCCGTGGCATTTTTCCATGGAGCACACTGTCAGCAGAAGGATCAGGGCAGGGACTGACCCTCCTTGTCAGTCCTCCCAGTTTGAAATGAGCCCACAAGAACTTCCCGTGATGCTGAGCCCCTTCTGGTCTCATGGCAGGGGTATCAGTGGGAGAAACTTGGGAGCCTTGCTGGTTAGTTCATGGCTGGCATGAGAACAGGTCCCTTTGTCACTAATGCCAGCCTGTAGCACTTCTGCAGCATGTGGAAATGGCTCAGTCCTGCTGGCTTGATCCCTCACAATCCCTCCAAGTGCTGATGAGCTGCCTCAGCCTGATGTCTCAGACGGATATGCTCTCAGGAAGTGCTGAGTATTCCTATTTTGACCATTCAGCTGCAAAATGGATTCTGAGCAGGTGCTGTGAAAGCAGCGGGGTTGGGAATTTAGTAGTTCAGCTTCTGTGCTCCAGCTGCTGCATGTGACAGAGCCCCCTGCCCTCCAGGTGGCTGAGGGACCCCAACACTGCATGAGGGAACCTCCTGGCTGCTGTTACCCTTGCCCCCAGCCCCAATGGCTGAGGCAGTGCAGCACAGATTCCCTGGGCTGTTTGGAGGAAAGGCATTGCCCATGCTCCTGCAGTTTAACTGATTCGCACCACTCCACCCTGTCCCATCTCCCCATCTGGTACAGGGTGCTCTGTACCAGCAGCATTTTCTGCTTCTCAGAGGAGCCATCCCCAATGAGCTAAAATTGCTGCTGCAGTCCCCGTGGCCTCTTTTGGTCTCTGTGCTGCCCTGGTGACACCCCTGCACTGCAGCCATGGCCACTGCAGCTCTGTCTTCCCCAGAGCTGCCACATCCCATTTTTCACCTGACAACGAAGCTCCCAAGTGGGGCCCGAAACCTTCCCATGAGTCAGACCCTATGACTGCATCCGGCCATCACAGCACCCACCACACTCTGGGGAACTCCTAGTGGTTATTTTCCCAGTAGGAAAAGAGGCTGGTGAGTTGGTTCCTTCAACTGTGACAGCTACAGTTCAGGCATGCCTACAGGTACAAGAACAGAGTCACAGGCTCCCAGCTCAGGACTGGGAAGATGACAAATATCTCAGGGCAGCAGAGCACCCCCAGGCACTTTTAGACTGCTGCTCAGACCCTGACCACACTTAGCATTTTCCCTTTCCCTCTTCCTCTGCCCTTCTCTCTTTACCACAGGTAGAACAAGAGGGGACTGTGCAGTAGGGATCTCCTGTTGTGAGCCGCTGGCCCGTTGCCAGTGGCGCGAGAGGCAGCGGTGCCCGACCTTCCAGAAAGGTCTCCAGTAACGGAGCTGCTCGCTCGGTGGCACAGGCACACACACACAACACAGTCACAGGCACACACACACACAGAGTCACTCCAGCACACACATACACCGTCACAGGCACAGTCACACACACACAACCATTGCAGCACACACACAGTCCCTCCAGCACACACACACAATCACTCCAGCACACAAACACCATCACTGCAGCACACACACAGTCACTCCAGCACACACACACACACACACACACACACACACACACACAATCATTGCAGCACACACACAGTCACTCCAGCACACACACACACAATCATTGCAGCACACACACAGTCACTCCAGCACACACACACCATCACAGGCACAGTCACACAAGCATTGCAGCACACACACACAGTCACAGTCACACACACACACCGAGTCACTCCAGCACACACACACACACACACACTGTCACAGGCACAGTCACACAAACAGTCACTGCAGCACACACACAGAGTCACAGGCACACGCACACACAGTCCCTCCAGCACACACACACACAATCACTGCAGCACACACACACAGTCACTCCAGCATGCACGCACACACAATCACTCCAACACACACGCACGCAGTCACTCCAGCACACACACATAGAGTCATGCCAGCACACATGCGCACGCACACACACACCCACACACACACAGTCACACCATCACAGGCACAGTCACACACCATCACTGCAGCACACACACACACACAGTCACTGCAGCACACACTTCAGGTAGCTAGCTCTTGTAGAATCACCAATGACAAAGAAGTGGAAAGGGTCTTTGTATAGAGCTCTGAGGAGGAGATTTATTCCAGCCATGCATGAAAGGGTCCAGGGACAAAGATAAAAGAACAGTGAAGGGTCCAGGTTTAAATATGAGGGAGGCACAGCAGAGCATCAGGGCCAATGGGCTGAGGGCTCAGGGCAGTACAGAGGCAGGACAAGGGGTGGCAGCCAATAGGGTAAAGGGGGCAGGACACTGTGGCCATAGGGGGTCAATGGGTCAGCAGGGAAGGGAGAACACTCTAGGGCATATACATATTAGGAAAAAGGGGTGGAGAGGCCAACCAGGGAGGAAGAACTGGGGCATATTTGCATACACAGCAAAGCATCCTGGGAGAGGCTTTGCTCAGTTGCCTTGAACAGAGATTTTTCTGACTTAGGGTCTCTCCACCCAAGGAACTGTAATGGACCCTTTTTGTGTAGGCCCAGCAGCCTCCACACTCTCCATGACCTGCAACCACACTGGTCCTTCCCCTTTCTGGCTCCAGATGACAACAAATCACCCATGTCCCCTCCTGCCTGTGCTGGGACAATTCCATCCTCTCCCATCTTCTCAGAGCTGCCTTACTCCATGGGAAAGAGACTGATGCAGCCAAAACAAGGAAAAGCCTGTTTGCAACCCCCATCACAGCCCTCATCTCCACATGGCTTTAATTAAACCAGAAACCTGGTTTAAGCCTGGGGTCCTGCCTGGGGCTCTGGTTCCACCCTTCTCTGTTGCTGTCTCCTGCTGCCCCCCTCAGCAGGCACCTAACCCCCTGTCTGGTCCCCAGCCCCATCACAGGTGGTGGTGGTGCATCAGGAGAGCACAGGCCAGAACAGTGTCACCTTGCTGTGGCAAGAGCCGGACCAGCCCAACGGCATCATCCTGGAGTATGAGATCAAGTACTATGAGAAGGTAACACTGAGCTTGTTTCTCAGGGAGCCCCCTGCTATCAGCCAGCCTTGCACAAGGGCTTCTTTGGAAGACCACGTGGTTGCCGTGCTAATGCAGAGAAGGTTTTGTTGTTGATTTTCTCCAGGACAAGGAAATGCAGAGCTACTCAACTCTGAAATCCAAGAGCACCACTGCCACCATCTCTGGGCTCAAGCCTGCAACCCGCTACATTTTCCAGGTGCGGGCTCGCACCTCTGCCGGCTGCGGGAGGTTCAGTCAGACTGTGGAGGTGGAAACAGGGAAGCCAGGTGAGTGTGTGGACATGTGGGGTGTGGGAAGTGTGGGGCAGGGAGCCTGGGGCCTGTTGATGCCTTTCTCTGTTGTATTTATATTTCTAGACTCCCAGCTCTTGGCTGTCCTGTCTTCTATCACGTCGGGGTCACCACTTGTTATATTCATATTTCTAGAGTCCCATACCTTCTCTGGCTGGTTTTCTCACATGCAACTCTTCACAGCAGTATTGTTGTTGCTTTTCAGTCAGGGCTCCTCTCCAGCTCTCCCTGGCTGCCCCACCCCCTTTTATCCCAGCTACCTCCATGGGCTACAGCTGCCACCCAATTAAGGACATCACACCTGCAGCCCATTTACAATAACTAGAATTGGGGCAGGGTCACTTATACAACACAGAGATCTTTTACTACAATACATATATTTACTCAGGCCCCTATACTTCTCCATGGCCACTGTTCCTCTGCCACACAGGGAGGGGACCTGAAGGCACATCCCCCCAGTGTTTCAGCTTGCAGGGATTGCTACAGGTTGCATTCCTGACATGTTTGGAACAAGAGGAAACAGACTCAAGTTGAAACGGGGTTCAGGTTGGACAATAGGAAATATTTCTTCACTGAAAGAAGATACTGGAACAGGCTGCCCAGGAGAGTGGTAGAGTCACCATGCCTGGAAGTGCTCACTCAATCTGTTGATATGGCACCTGGGGACATGTTTAAGTGATGGCCTTGGCCATGCTGGGTTAATGGTTGCACTCAATGATCCTAGAGGTCTTTTCCAACCTTAATGATTCTGTGATTCTATGCTTATACATCAGAAAGAAGAGGGAGGAAGGATGGAACAGTTAGGGCAGGGAAGACCTGGAGAGGTCCTGAGGCTCCAGTCTCCTCTCTGTACTGGTTTGCTGTGTCACCATGGCTTTCTCAGATCTCTCCTTGATTTCCCCACATGTAAACAGTCCCTGTACACTGGGAGAGGCTCAAAACTGGGAATAGGTGGGACAGTGCTTCATCTTTGAAGACCATTACCGCAATGCCAGCCCAAGGCTTTGTCTTTGACGACCATGGGGTGGGTATGTGCCTGAGCTCAGCAGTGAATTCCAGCCCAGTCCCTTCCTACCCTGCTTTTTCCAGTGTCTCTCCGGTACGACACGATGACGATTGTCTGGATCTGTCTGTCACTCATCACTGGCCTTGTCACCTTACTGCTGGTTCTGATCTGCAAGAAGAGGTAAGAGTTTCGTTGAGGCTAGTGAGGCTTCCTGGAGGTCTCCAGCAGGGACAGGAGGGAGGGGAGAACTTGGGCACAACTTTTCTCCTTTCAGTTTGTCCAGAGCATCTATAGGTCCAGGGTTAATAAGCAGCCAAGAGACTTCTTTTAAGGGTCACCACTTTCCCTGAGGCAGAGCCAGTCTTCAGATCTTCTCCTCATGCCAGCAGGCTGAATAGTAATAAATCAGTGTGTACATTATAATATATGATATACGGAATGTCAGTAGCACGAGCAATAGCAATACCAGTGCCAGAACCACTACCAGTACAAGAGCTGACTGGATGGACTGGTGGGTAGGTCAGGGGTGGAGAGATCTTTTCTACAGCAGACAGATCCAAGGGAGACTGTGTGCTTTGTATGAGCATGCTGAGCCAGGCACGTGGAGCACACTTGATTTTAGCACTGCCAAGCCTTGGAGAGCACCTGGAGAGCGCCCAAGTGTCAGTGCAGTGAGATGCAGGGATGCAGCTGGTGGATGGCCAAGTGTTTTCTCTGCCTGCCCACAGCCCCAGCATGCACTGCCTTCCACCCTGCTTTTGGAATGCTTGTGGGGGTGACGGATGGGGGCTTCTCTTCTGACCCTTGTCCTCCTGTGGCAGGCACTGTGGGTACAGCAAGGCTTTCCAGGACTCTGATGAGGAGAAGATGCATTATCAGAATGGGCAAGGTAGGACACACTCTGGGAAGAACTCCAGCCCCATGGATGGACAGAGATGGACTGTTACCCCCTGACAGAGCTGTGGTTTCCAGGGGGAAGGGTTTTGTATCTTGCCTCCTTCTGGGAACCTGTCTTAGGAGACTTGAGTGATCTGATCCCAGGGGCATCCTGGTAATGGGGTTTGAAATGTTGACCACTGTGCACTGAATGTGCAGCAGGATCATCCCAGAGAGCAGCAGGCCAGGGGCAGGAGTGGGGGAGTGGGACAATCATGTGGAGAACACCTGGGCAGCCAGGCCCTGAACTGCTCTGGGGACCCTGCTGCACCAAAGCGTGACTTAGGGTTCCTTGTGCTGCATCTCCATGGCTCCTCAGCCTGCCCTGCCCCTGCCCACCCTCTGCCCTGTGGCTGGTGTCCCTCCTCCCAGCAGGGCTGCCTGAGAGTGCTGATCTCCTCTCTCCACTTTGCAACCCGGCAGTGAAGTTCCCCGAGTCCAAGTTCTATGTGGACCCCCACACATACGAGGACCCCTGCCAAGCTGTGCACGAGTTCACCCGTGAAATAGAGGCCTCCCGGATCAAGATTGAGAAGGTCATCGGGTCTGGTGAGTGCTGGTGCCCAGCTGCCCCTTTGCTTGGCGTCTGCTCAGGGAAATCCATGCTCTGAGGCTGAGCTGTGCTCCTGGCCCACTGGGATCAGAGCCGTGCTCAGCAGGGCTTCATCTGCTCCTGAGCCTTGTGAGATCAAAACCTTGGACAGAGTGGGGGTTTGCGGGAGTGAAATAAACCCTTTGGAGCAGCCTGGTGCAGGGGCTTGCTCGTCAGCAGGTGTGGGGCTGGTGGCTCCGGCTGACACAGCAGATGGCTCAGCCTGTCCCCATGGGTGTCCCAGCATGCACCCATGAAAAAACCTGGGTGACAAGATGCAAATGAAATTGCAAGCAAAATGGCACATTTTCAGAACAAAAGGGAATTTTGCATAGGAACAGGGACTTTTTGAGAAACACAGTGCAGAGCTGGAGCTGGAACTTCACCAGCAGCACCCTGAGGGCCGAACCCAGAGGAATGATGCCACTGTAATCACTGCCCTTGGCCCATTGCCTTCAGTGACAGGCACCAGAGAGAGGTGGTTTCAGATGTTCCCACCCTTCCTGAGCTAGAAACAAGAGCTTATCAATCCTTTCAGAGGATTGAATCCTGGAGGGGTTGGAGGGGATTGAAATCCAGACTGAAACCCAGAGGGACTGAGGCATGCTGTGAGTATGCTGACAGGCTGGATGATTCATGGTGTTGGTGGGTGAGCACAAGAAGCTGAGGAGCTCTCCATGCTCCCGCTTTCCCTTGCCTTGCAGGGGAGTCTGGAGAGGTGTGCTACGGCCGCCTGAAGCTGCCAGGGAAGAGGGAGATTCCCGTGGCCATCAAAGCACTGAAGGCTGGCTACACAGAGAAGCAGAGACGGGACTTCCTGAGCGAGGCCAGCATCATGGCACAGTTCGACCACCCCAACGTCATCCACCTGGAGGGGGTGGTCACCAGGAGTACGTGGCTGGCAGGGGAGGGAGTGTATGGCAGAGCAGAGCTGGGATGCATCTCCCTGTGGGCAGCCTGGGAGATGTGGGTCAGGGCTCACTTTGGGTGCACTCCAGCTTTCACTGCCCCAGTGGCTTTTCAGATTTGTGCATTTACCTGGGACAGCCATCCCCTTGCCTTCTCTTCCAGAGCAAAGTTCCCCATGGCAGTTCCACACCGTGCTCTGCAGCGTGCTCCAGATCACTGTTGGTTTGGGAGATGTCCTACTCAAAGGCATTTATTTTAAAGGCTGCCTGTACTGAATCGTAATTTGAAGTCTTCCTCCAAAAAGGCACATTCTGATGCAAAGACTCACACTAATGGCATGCAAATTTCAGCAGGGTAACAAAACTGACCTAGCCATGTCAATAGCAGCTGGAGGGAGGGATACCTGTCTGGGTTGTTGCCATATCCCCGTCATTGGGCCAGTCCTGCCCACTGCAGGGGTGACACCAGTCTGAGGGGCTGCAGAAGACCCACAGACCTGAATTCATGTCTCTCCAAGTGAAAACCTGGCACTGGGCTTCTTGGAGGAAGGTGACTTCTCTGCTAACTTGACCTCCCTTGTCTTCTGCAGGCAAATTGGTAATGATTGTTACTGAATACATGGAGAACGGCTCGCTAGACACCTTCCTCAGGGTAAGGAGTGAGTTTGTATTTACATTCACTGCACATCCCCTGGGGTTGGTTCCTGCTCCTCAGCCTCAGAGCCAGTGAAACCCCTGTTTTAGAGAGAGCTGTGGGTGCTGGGCCCTCACCTCTCCAGCAGACACAGGCTCCAGGCATTGTGTCTGGCTCCCTGAAGTGACACTGCAAAAGCTGAGCACGTGTCACAGGCACTGCGAGGGCAGGAAGTGGGCAGGGGCACAAGCAGGAGGCAGTGGGGTCAGAGGATGTGCAAAGCCAAAGATGAGAGGCACTGGGGGCTGGTTTAATGACAGGAGCACCAACAGGATGGTGGTGAGCACCACAAGCGAACTCTGGGTTATTTCCTTTCCAGAAACACGACGGGCAATTCACCATCATCCAGCTGGTGGGGATGCTGCGGGGCATTGGGGCAGGCATGAGGTACCTGTCTGACCTGGGCTACGTGCACCGGGACCTGGCTGCCCGCAACATCCTGGTCAACAGCAACCTGGTGTGCAAGGTGTCTGACTTCGGCCTCTCCCGCATCCTGGAGGACGACCCCGACGCTGCCTACACCACCACGGTGGGTGGCTCACAGAGCTGGTCCCTGCTGCTGGTTGCTGCCCCAGACACATGGAAAAGTCAGAGATTCTCAAGTGAGAATAGGTAGGGCAGGAATGGCAGTGTCACTTCCTGCTGATATCTGAGCCAACAGTTCAAACCCAAAGAGCTCCTGAGCCTTAAAGCAGTGTCCTTCGCACAGGGACATCCCAGAACTGAGTGTGCAGTGAACAAGGAACAGCAGGACGGCAGGACAGGGAGTTATCAAACATCCCCAGCCAACTGCTCCCATGGGTGTGTGTGGCCTCTGTGTGCCCACTGGAGTCCTTCCCTAGGCTCTGTAGCTCCATCCACTCCACAGTTGTCCTAGAGCCCTCCATCCATAGGGGGGTGTTCTGGTCTACCCTTCAACACTGTGGCCACACACTGGTTTTTCCATGTGACTGTGCCTCATTCATGGATGTGGGAAAGGTGGGAATTGATTTTGCAACCTGTGGTTCTATTTCATGCAGGACACTTTTGTCTGTGAAGCCCTGTTGAGATTTTTCTGGCCAACCTGGCAGCTCTGTTTCTTGATGTCATCCTCCATGGGAGGTCAATAGGAGCAAAATGAAATACATTTTCATGAAATACATAGAATACGTTAAATAAATCAAGCTCTCTTTACTCTTCTCTAGCCATGAAAAGAATTAGTGTGCTCCCCTGGAACACATCTGGTAGACAGACTGTTCCTGATGGAGGCCAGTTTGGCGCTGTAGCAGAGGAGTCTGAGCATCATTTCTCAGAAGGACCAAGACTAAGAAGCAGAAAGAGCTTCAGGCTCCTTTGGGGTGGCTGATGCTGAGCATGTCCCAGAGCAGCTGTAGCTCTGAGGGATGAGTGCACCATGGCCCAGTATAAAGAACGTGGCCTTTCATGGTCTTTGCTTGGCTTCAGCAAAGTGGAGAAGCTGAGCCAGAGGGGCTCCCTCTGTGTGTGTGTCTATGCATTCATCTGCTCCTTCTGGTATCTCAGGAAACCACATGTCATTCCAGATAATTTCACTTTGGGCAAGGTTCCTGCTGCTTGGTTTCTGGTGCTTTGAGGTACCGTGGTGCAGTGAAACCCACCAGAGGTGGTTGCTCTGGAGGAAGATTGGATAGTGCATAGTGTGGGCAGAGCTGAACCCCAAGGATGCAGTGCCAGAGTCAGATCTCTGGTGAGGTCTCAGTCAGGGTACCCCACAAACGCGGTTTCTTTTGTGTTCAGAAACTTGTATTCCTCCTGTGTTGTCTTCAACATGCTCAGGATATTGCTTCACCCAAGGAACTCTCCCAAAAGACACATTGTTCATCCTCAGTTCTTATCGAGGCATGTGCCTGAGCAGGCAGGACTCAGCTGGGTGGAGGAAGCTCTCCCTACACAGGTGTCCCTCAATGGTGGTGGCACACCATTCCTGTCCCAGGGCTCTGGAAGCCCACCCAATGCCCCCTACGCTGCACCTTTCCTCTTCAGATGGCTGGCAACCGCATTTCCAACTTAAAAGCATTCTTAGTCCATATATTGCCAATTTTTGTCAGCATGGTCCTTGAATTGAATGCATCTGCCTTTTCAGTCCTTGCCTGTCAAAGTGGGGAAGGACAGGGAGCACATCCCATCACTCTCCCTGTATGCTCAGATCAGGCTCTCTGCTTGCACACAGAGTCAGCTCTGTGCTTGTGTGCTCTGGTAGCCCAGGGCTCCTCTTCATCACTTTGAATTCCTTGTCTCTTGAGCACCGGGGAACCAAATTGTGCATGAAGACCTTGTAAAAGAGTACAGTGTTCTCCTTGCTCTGCTGGAAACACCTTGAAGTTGTCTTTCACATACCCCTCTGGGCTTCTTTTGGGCAGATTCCCTCCTCAGTCCTTTTTAGAAGATGCCACCCCAGCTTGTCCAAGAGCTGTCCCAGCTGAAGAGCTCGGGATGCTGAGCTCTGCCCGCTCTGAGCCCCCACTGTCGCTCCTTTTCCAGGGGGGGAAGATCCCGATCCGCTGGACGGCTCCCGAGGCCATCGCGTACCGCAAGTTCTCCTCGGCCAGCGACGTGTGGAGCTACGGCATCGTCATGTGGGAGGTGCTGGCCTACGGCGAGCGGCCCTACTGGAACATGACCAACCGCGACGTGAGTGCCGCCAGCTGCCCCTCCTGCCCTCCCAGCCGGCCTGGGGCTGGCAGCAGGGCCCAAGGATCAGCTCTTGCCTCTCTAAACATCCCCCAGGGCCGTGCACAGGGTGCATGTCCCCTCTGTGCCGACAGCACTCCATCCCTGCACTGCACAGCCTTTGCCTTTGCGGCCCTGTGGCACCCAGGAGTGACCAGAGCTCATATATGGACCTACCTGCTGGCCCTTCCCAATCCTGCCTCATTCTGGGGACACTGACTTAAGTTCCCAGTACAGATACAGGCAGGGAGATCGCTGCCACGCTGGCTGTGTGCTCTGTGGCTGTCTGCAATCCTGCCTTTCTGCTGGCTGGAGAGAGCCAGCTCATGTTGTGCCACATTTCCCAGTCCCTGGGAGGGGTCAGGGCTTCCTAGGATCACTGCAGCCCCACTGGACCAGCCTGCCAGTTCCACTGCTGGGCATCCATCCCTTCCACTGTCCGAATGAGGCTGCTGAGAGCCTCAGCCTAGCACCACCCAGCTGGAGGCTTTGGGCTTGTCTGAGTTGTGTGGAACAATTCTCACCTCAAGAGTAGCATAAAATCTGAAGGAAAATGTAGGTTATAATCCTGACCACAACCTGAGGGCAAAATTTTCAAGAGGAGGCAGTAAAATGAGTATTTTGGCTCTGCAGAACCACAGGACTACTTTTTTTACCTATGAGTACTACAAATGTCCCCCTGTGCTGGGAGCCCCCTCTCTTCCTATTTTTTTTTTTATTTTGTGGTGGCTTTGGTGACAGTAGGGCATGAATGCAGTGGCTTACACTACCCCCTCCACAAAATTTCTTCAAGCAGCATTTCCTCCAGCCTTGCTGACCAGTGCCACACCCCAGCTGTAGAAAAACTGAGTGTGAGTGCAGCCCTCATGGCTTGTCTGCTGGAGGGAAGCTGCAATATTTGAGGCCACTGGACCACTAAACAACTCCGTTGTCATAGCACTGATTTCCTGTGTGTGTGTGTGATGCCCAGTAAAGGTCTCCCCTGCCTGCAGAGCAGGCTTTGCCCCCAAGCAAGGCAGGCCCATCCCTATAGCTCAGTCCCTCTTGGATACAGAGTGCCCGAATGCCCAGGCTGCTCGTAGCCACTGCTGCCTTAAGCAAGCTCAGTGGATTTCAGCTCTTTAGTGATTATCAGCTCTCTTATGATTTCAGCTCTTGGCTTGCTTGCTAAGGTGCCAGAGGGCTGTGGGGAGAAGCAGACGAGAGAGAAGAGAAGGAGAGGTCCTGGTGGTTCCACAGCGATGGTTTATTGAGGGGTCTGTTCCAGCAACAGCTCTTCTTCTCCTGAATGGGCTAAAACAGCCCCTTTTTATAGGGTAAAGGGGGATCCAAACTTGCCCAATAGTAAGGGTTAGGGGAAAGTGACCTATAGGGTTACAGAGATAAGCTGGGGTCTGAGAGGCAGAAGACAGGAGTTTATTTTGCTGTCTCATCATGACTCAGCAATTCCTACTGTTAAGTCTCAGCCCTCCACGGGGTCTTAGACAATTCTATGGGGTCTGCTACAGTCCAGCCCGCTGCCAGCTCTGCACAGAGCCTGCAGGCAGCCACTCACTTGTTTAGCACGGAGCTTGTGCACATCCCTCTGCTTCCCATCCCGCGGCCCCAGCAGCTTCCATGGACCTTCCCATCGGTGGGGCTGGAGTGGGATGGGGTGCAGCCCCACTGCAGCTGTGGCTTCCTTGCAGGTCATCACCTCAGTGGAGGAAGGCTACCGCCTGCCAGCACCCATGGGCTGCCCCAGCCCTCTGCACCAGCTGATGCTGGACTGCTGGCAGAAGGAGCGCAGCGAGCGGCCTCGCTTCTCCCACATTGTGGGCATCCTGGACAAGCTGATCCGCAACCCCGACAGCCTCAAGTGCACAGGCACCATCAACAGGTGAGGGCTCCCAGGCGCCTGTGTGAGCAGGGCCCAATGACCTGATCCTGCTCAGAGCATGTGGGCTGCAGTTCTGACTGGCTGTAGCACCAGTGGCTGCCCTTGGGAGCATGGATGTGCACAGGGCCCGTGGACAGAGGCTGTGGTGAGTAGGGAGGAACTTCCTGCACTTCATCCCCTTGCTCCCACCACGGCATCCCCATGCCAAGGCCAAGGAAGTGCAGCAGTGCCCATGCAGCAGCATCCCTGACTTTACCTGCCTGCTAGGGCTCTCTCTGTCCTGCTCTGCACGATCTGCAGATCAGCTGTGTCACAGCTATGTGCCCACGTGGGCAGGAGAACAGTGGCATCTGGAGTAATGTGGCCAGCAGGACCAGGGCAGTGATTGCCCCCCTGTGCTGGGCACTGGTGAGGCCCCACCTTGAATCCTGGGGTCAGTTCTGGGCTCTTCATGACAAGACAAAAATGGAGGGATAGAGTGTGTTCAGAGCTGGGGAAGGGTCTGGAGCACCCTGGCTCCAGACTGAGGGAGCTGGGAGGGGCTCAGCTTGGGGAAAAGGAGGCTCAGGGGGACCTTCTGGCTCTCCACAACTCCCCAACAGGAGGGGTCAGCCAGGCAGCAGTTGGCCTCTGGTCCGGGGAATGAGGACAGGAAAAGAGAAAATGGCCTCAAGTTGTGCCACAGGAGGTTTAGGTTTGATATTAGGGAAAATTTTTTCCCACAAAGGCTGGTCAGGTCCCGGCACAGGCTGCTCTGGGCAGTGGTGAAGTCATCGCCCCTGGAGGTGTGGATGTGGCGCTTGGGGACATGGTTTAGTGGCAGCCCTTGCAGTGCTGAGTCAGCAGTTGGAGTTGATGTTAGAGGGCTTTTCCAACCTTAATGCTTTCCTGATTACATAGCTGCATTCAGGTGGCCCTACAGCCTGCTCACCTTGGACCAACGTTTCTCATCTAACCCCTTCTGTACTGCTCCCAGGTTCACCCAGACACGCCTGGACAGGGGTCTCCTGGACCTGAGCAGCTGCCTGACTGTGGAGGACTGGCTGGACTCCATCCGCCTGGGGCACTACCGCGACAACTTCGCCATGGCTGGCTACTCCTCCCTGGGCATGGTGATGCACATGAACCTCGAGTGAGTAGCAGGGAGCCAGCAGTGCTGTCTGGGTGTGCCCAGGCACACAGCAACTCCCCAGCCCCAAACAGTGACCTCCTGCCTCTGCTGGCTCGGCCTGGTTGGTCCCTGGGGCTGGAGAGGTATCTCCAGGCACAGGGTGGTGAGACCTGGGACAATGTCCAAGGCTGCACTGAGCTTTGAGGGAAGGTGTATGAGTTGTACTGAGAGGCTGTGAGCTCCAAGTCACCTCCAGTGCTCTGTGGTGGCTCTCCAATGTCACCATAGGGCCATAGGAGGTAATTCAGGTTGCAAGGTGCTCCAGGTACCCAGCCTCCTGGTCAGAGCAGGGTCAGGCAGGGGGTTTCTGTCTTCTTGTGCTTCTCATCTTTGTTTTCCCTGCAAAAGGCACCTCTGGACTAGAGTGTGGCTGTGCTATTCTGCACAGCTTCTCCAGGATCACTGGGAAACAACCTTAGCTGGGCATTACCTTGGAGCTTTGTCAGAGCCCCGTGCACAGGACTGGCTCCCTGCTCAGTGCAGCCAGGAGTGAGACATCACTGGAAGGTCATTCACACGTTACCAAGGGTGGGTTAAGTAGATAGAGCTGGAGAAGATCTGTCTCATCACCCTCCTGCTGTAAGGAGCTTGATTTCCCACCTGTCTGGGGAGTTTCCAAGTGGAGCATCCAAGCAGTACCAGAAAAGAAGGCAATTATGCCAGCTCCTGCCCTTACATCTGCTTACATCTCTCATCCCTTGCTGTTACCAGCAGTGACAGCCTGTCCAGCCTCTAAGGAGCCTTGTTCCCTGTCCAAAGGCAGGGAGCTGCTGGACAGGGGTTCCTGTGGCAGTGAAAGGGAAGGCAGAGAGATACAGAGAGTTGTCATGTGCATTGCTCAGGGCTGTACATGAGCCCTTTGCTCTGGGATTGAGCTGATAGGGATCCTTGTTTGTCATGCACATCAGAGAATCTTTTGAATGGGGAAGGCTCATCATCCATCCTCCTGACTGGGTTATCTGAGGGCATCTCACTAAAACTGAATCCAATTTCACAGCATTGATCTTGTCACCTGTGAGCCTGTCAGGAGTGATGCTGCTCCTGCTCCCACAGGGCTGTCACAGGAGGGCATGTCCAAGAGAATGGCAGTCTGTCTGTCCCTGGGAGAATGCCCATGGACCCTGGGCAGGACCAGCCTTGTGCTGATGTGCAGGTGGAGCAGAGCCAGGCACAGGCTGCTCCATGGTGCAGTTGTCTCCCTGGGGCCTGGCTCAGGTGTCTTTGACAGTGTCTTTGTTCTCCAGGGATGTTCGGAGTCTGGGCATCACCATGATGGGCCACCAGAAGAAGATCTTGAGCAGCATCCAGGCCATGAGATCCCAGCTGCTGAACACAAACGGCCCCAGGAGGCATCTCTGACCAAAAGCTCTGCAGAGCTGCATCAGGCACTCCTTAACACTCACCCTGGCAAAGGGGCTGCAGGGGGGTGAGCAGGAACAGGGGTGCCAGCAGCTGGAGCCCTGCCAGCATCTCTGTGATTTCAGCATTGGTGGAAATGTGGTGTTCCAGATACCTTGGGGGTCCTGCTGCATCCTTGCCCCAGGGGAAGGGGGGAGCAGCCTTCCAAGCAGGCCCATCATGATTCTGCCATTTCCCTGTGGGACTGGGGGTATCCCCACAGCTGTGCAGGACTGGAGACAACCCCTTCACCCAGTGGGATGGACCTTCTCCTGCAGGTGCAGGAGCATCAGCCACATCAGCAATAAGCAGGAGCAGTGGGCTGGGCTTGCCGTGGCACACAGCTCCTGTGGGTCAGGCAGCTCCTGGGATCTCTGAACTGAGCAGGATCTGCACCCTGCACACAGCAGGGCCTGCCCTGCTCCCTGCACCTCCCAGCACACTCCAGCCTGGGCCTCCCCAACTGCACCTGCCTGAAGGTGACTCCATGGCCCACCTCCACCGAGAGCAGGAGGCCAGGGCACAGAAAACAAGGTGGCAGTGCCAGGAGCACCTGGCTCTGCCCTCAGACCATCCTGCCCAGCTGGGAGGAGAGTTGTCCAGGGCCTTCTGCCTGGAGACTCAAGAAGCCCTGGAGTGCTGCAGGACACTCTCCACCTCTTCAAGCCACCAGCACTACTCCATGGATCCAGCACAGCCCTCCAGGCAGCCCAGGCATATTTTCTAGGGCCACAAGCTCAGGTTTCTTTGCCAGCAGAATCGTCCTGGCCTCCCCCAGAAGAGAGAGGAAAGGCAGAGTGTGCTCCTATGTCACATGATAGAGGGACAGAGAAACAGCTCTGCTTTGTTCTTACACTGTCCTAGAGAGGCCCAGGAGCTGTGCCATCACCTGGCTGCCAGTGCCCAGGGCTGCTCCTCACCTGCAGAGGGGGGGTCCTGGCCGTGTTTCCAGCTGCAATCACAGCATCCTGTGCTGGGGACAGAGGCTCTGGGCACAGGATCTCCCTGCTGGTGACCCTGGGAGAGTGGTCTGTCCTCCACAGGAGCATCTCTCTGGGTGAGCTTGCCTGGTGCTGAGCAGTGGCCTCCAGAGATGTGTGGAGCTGGTCCAAGAGGCTGAGCTGGGTGCAGAGCTGCACGTGAACGGGGGAGTGGGGCAGGCTGTGGGCTGGGAGTTTCCTTTTGGTGTAAATACAATTTTCTATGGGTTTGGGAGCTGTTTTACTGAAGTAGGATGTTAGGTACACAAAATGGTCTCAAAGCACAGAAGCCTCAGTTGTGGGGCTGATCTCACTGCAAAAAACACCTGCTGGGAGCATGGCTGGGGGTGACAGGAGGGGAGGGACACTGGGGAGGAGCCTCAGTCCCTGCAGGGTCCAGCCTGACCACAGCAGCCTGTCCTTGCCACGGCACAGCAAAGCCAGCAGCACTCCAGTGCAGGTGCTGTGGGATGTGGCCTGGGGGCTGCTCCTGCCAGGCCACAGGGGCACGGGGGGGTGGGGGGTGGGTTAAAGCCATTTCTCAGCTGCAATAATCCTGGCTAAACCAGCCTGTCCGGGGCTGGCTTGGCTGTCCATGCAGAGCACTTGTGTGCTGATGGATTCTCTGACTATGGTGGGTATTTTACTTCTTCCTATGGAAGCTTTTTGTGAGGGGGACAGATGCAATGTGTTGTTTCATTTGTATTGCACCCTGCATCCTGCACTCAGCCCTGGCACACTCCCTCCCCACAGCCAGCGTATGATGAAGCTCAGCCGAGCCCTGCAGCACAGGGGGCTGGTGCTGGCCCTGCCCTCTCTTCCCAACATTTGGGACTCTGTCATGGACACCTGTGAGAGCAGAGGCCAGAGCAGTGCCACACCTGTGTCCTTGGGGTTTGCTGGGCAGCCCCAGCCAGGTGGGCTGCAGGATCTGAGGCTGGGAGCTGCCAGATGGCCCCTTTGCAGGTGGTTCATGAGTCAGATCCTGCAGTGTGGGGTCCCTGCGCTGCTCCTGGCTGTGGGGATGGTGGGGCAGGGTTTGCCTTTTATGTTCAGAGTGTGTGCTTCCCCCTGGACAATAAAAATCCCTCTTTCCGTGATCCATCTCCTTGCCTGTTACTGTCACTGGGCTGCACAGAGCTGTCACTGTTGCAGTGAGGACAGGGGACACCCCAGCTGCTTCAGGGGGAGATCTCAGCCAGCCACCAAACCCCTGCTCCAGAAAGCCTCCCACAAGTGAAGGATGCCTCTCTGCTAGGCAGGAGCATCCATGGGATGGGCCCACAGGGAACAGCCTGGAGGATGTTTGCAGGCTCCCAGAGGGGGTGCTGTGGGCTGGAAGAGGACACCCCAAAACCAGAGTCATCGCTGTGTAGGAGCATCTCATGCAGGACATGATGCAAGAACAAGGTACCTCATGTGCAAAGGCTGCTCTCAACCTCAGGGGTGTCTTACAGGTTTCCCTAGACTCAGCCTTATCTTGTTCTGGAGATGCAGTTTTTTATTTTTTTAGAAAGAACAAAAATTAACACCAAAAATCCAAACCAGTAAAACCTCAGCTCTCATCTCCTGAAGTCTGAGCTGAAGTATATTGTAGGTCTGCTTGCAAAACTCTTCCTGAAGGTGTTTAGCTGTGCTCCAGCTGCCCGTCAGAGAAGGATTTACCAGCAGATGAGCTGCAGGACAAAGAAAGCCCCATTTTCAGGAAATGCCCTCTAAAAGCAAAAGGGCCCCACAGCGCAGGGTGGGGTTGGCTCTAAAGCTGTCCCTGCCTGCCCTTGTGCTCCCAGCCTTTGCCACACTTCAAGGACAGACAGTGTGACTGTTCACTGCCCCCAGCTCTGCTCCCCAGCCCAGCCATGGGGAAAGGCCAGCCCAGGGCTCTGTCCTGGCCCTGCACACTGCCAGGTTATCCTGCCAGCCCACCCAGAGCTTCCTTCCTCACAGGCCCCCTCCCTCTGCTCTCTCTGGTGCCCTTCACAGCAGCACAGGCCCCAGCTGGACAAGCTGCTCCTGCTCAGTGCCCCTGTGCTGAGGCTGAGCTTACAAGTCCTGTGCTCTGCATTCCCCTTCACCTATCCCATTTCTGCATTTACATCTCCCATCACTATAACCCTGACTCTCTCCAGACCCTTCTCCTGTGGCTGCCCCATCCCTGGAAGTGTCCAAGGCCAGGCTGGACAGGGCTTGGAGCAGCCTGGAATTGTGGAAGGTGTCCCTCCCTGCCCATGGCATGTGGTGGGGAACAGGGGCTTTCAAGTCCCTTCCAACCCAAACCATTCTGTGATAAATATGGTTAGATGGAATCTCTGAAGGTCACCTCATCCCACCCCTCCGGGTGCCTGTGCAGTGCACACACCTGTGCAGGCTCTGCTCAGAGCCCCATCACATCATGCAGACAGGGGCAGCAGCTGCATCACCCCTTGCTCGTGGTCCAGGGCTGCCACTGTGCACAGTGGGACAGCCTGGGCATGCTGGAACTGTTACTGTTCACTGAGGACACACACACACATTTCACTGCTGTATCTCAGTTATTAATAAAGCCGCTGTCCACACTGTGCAAAACGTGCAAGACTTCCTTACATTTCTTAGAGCAAACCTTTGGAAGGGTGGATGATGCTGGTGCCTGGCTCCTTCCCTGGGCAGGGGCACTCAGCCAGGCTGCTGTGCATGGCTTTGTGTGGGGAGGGGCCTGGCCACTACAGCATCACTGCCAAAGCCTGTGGGCATCACCCAGGGCATCACCCTGCTCACAGCCCCAGGAAGATGAGGCACAGTTGTGTCATTTTTAAAGAAATTGCCAGGGAATTGCCATCCTGGCAAAGGCCCATCGCTGGAGACACTTCTCCAGGACACAGAGCCAGGTTTTCAGACCTCCTGCACTCCCATCTGGCCAGGCTGGGGCCAGGATCCTGATGGCTGAGAGAAACTGGCTCAGCAGGAAAGCCCTTGGGAAGAGGATCCTGGGGCTGGTCCAGAGGCAAAGTCTTCCATCCAAGGAGAGGTGATGGGCATCCTCTCATACACACCAGCAAATGAACCCCTTCCTGTACCAAAAGGGACCTCAGGATTTTCACACCTACTTAAACGTCCCCCAAGAGGATTTCATCCCATCTTGCACACTGGGAGCTGGTCTCTCCCTGGTCAAACAGCTTTTCTTTCCCACTCACACCAGCACTACCCCAGGCTTTCAGTAACTCCTGTGGGCAGCATTTCCCGGCTGGTTTGTGTGCCATCAGCAGGGAGCTCTGTGAGCTGCGAGTGCCTGGAGGTGGCAGTCTGGCCCTGCTGAGCCCTGCTGAGCCCTGCTGAGCCCTGCCCGGCCCTCCCCTCGCTGCCAGCCCCTGTGCAGGGTCAGACGGCTCCGGGGCTGCAGGAACAGATGGTGAACTCGGCTTCGGATTTCCTGCTACGATTCCTGTCTGATCACACACCAGCCTCCTCTGCCAAGAAGGCTGTATTCCCAAACCACCTCCTCTCCTTGCTTTTAGCACAGTCGTTTAGCATCACGTCCAAATAAATTACTCAGGATAATTTGATGTAGGATAGAAATATCAGCCCCAGCTGCTGCTTTAACTCTTGGAAGGATTATGGGTCAAGTTCTGCATGGGTTTTGAAGTGTTCTATAGGTCATATCTTGAAAGCCACCATAAAGGAACTGAGATTCCATCATAGCTCATCCCAGGATGACAGAAGTGCCTGCTCTGCCACCAGCCCAATGTCTCCCCACCTCAAGCCAGCCAGGCTTGGGGAGAGATGAGCAGGGACTGCAGCCACCCTGACTTCTGCTGCAGGCCTGGAATAGAGCAGAGAGGCAGGTCTCACATCAGGAGAGCGGGTCTCACATCTCAGAGCAGTCCCTGCTGTGACAGGAAGAAGGAGGAAGGCAATGGCCCTTCATCCCCTCTCTCCTGTGGGTGTAACCCGGGACTAAGGAGCCTGGCTGAGCCTGCAGGCACGGGATGCACATCCCAGGCAGCCCCACTGCTCCTGCAGCATCCACTCCTCAGGGAGTGCTGGGGCAGCCCCACAGCCCCGCTCCTCAGGCAGCAATGTCCCAGCCCCAGAGCCTGGCATGGCAGGGTCTGCTGTGCCTGTGAGCAGGATCCTCATCTCTGCACCCTCAGCACTTTGTCGGGCCCTCTTCTGAACAGGCTGTCTGTTATAAATGATCAAATCGATAGCCAAATTTATGAAAAACTGAACAATTATTTATTTGGTCAATTACAAAAAAAAATAGAATTTCGAGCAACCACCACAATCCAGACAGCATCGTCCAACAGAGTGATGGCTTCCCCTCAAAGGTTCACACTGAGTGTTTGCAGCTCCAGTTTATATACAGTTTATTGTGCCTGAGGCAAAGATGACCACATCTTTCTATTCACTTCCTCGATTGTAAATCCACTTCCATACAAATGTTGAAATAGACAAAGACGGATCCTGGTCTGCAGACAGAAGTCTAGGTACACAGGGGAAGTTTGCTTTCGCATGAAATAAGTTGGTATCAGTCCCTGAGTAGTCAGGTGCAATCAGGACGTGTCTGAATCTAGTGAAATCCTTGGGACACTGCAGTTTATCACGGGCCAGGAAGGCCCTGATGTTATCACCCAGGTACAGGAGACAACAATGGGACAGGAAGGTCCCATTCAGACAGGCCTGATGCTATCCTGAGCTGCCAGGAATTAGCTGCAATCTGAATAGAACTCTGTTCCTGGCTGGGGAGGTTAAAACATAATTTCTACAATATTTTATACCCACACATATCTGTTTATACAGCATGAATTAACTACATTACATATCACACTGTCAAAATCTCCAGTATCCAGTCAAACAACAAAGCCTCTTCACTTTCCTGGGTGAAAACTCCTGGCAGTTGTGTTTTGGGAAACCCCAGTGCACATCTCCTGCTTATGATGGTCTGTCTAGAATAGAAGTGCAGATAATCTGCAAGTGCCAGAAAAGTTTCTGGATGCAGAGCAGGAAGTATTTCCCTACATACCATCCTACTCATTTCAGGAAGAAAAAAACAAAAAGCAAGAATTTGTTTACTGAGTTAAAAGGGCAAAGGGGTTGCACACCACATGGGAAATTTGTGGAAAGGGTAAAGGCTTTGGAACTTGTTGATCTTGAATCTCAGCCATGACAAGTTTTCTATTTTGCTAATGCTGAAAAAAGGTGAAATTGTCCCAGCACTCACTGTTGTCTGCCTGACCCCAGAGCCTTTTACTCTTAAAGATTTCTTATTACTCATCATGTCTCTGATTTCCTCCCTGCCTTCCAAACCTCTTCTCACAAAGTTGTCCTGAGAAGTGGTCCTTGCAGGGAGTGGGCAGGGGTGGCACTGAGCAGGTAACAACAGGCAATGTTCAGGTATATTCCTTCCCAAGCACAGAATGGTGCAGAGGATGGGTGAACCGAGGACCCAAAGGAATGGCAGAAGATGTGCTTGGGGAGGTTTAGGCTGGAGATCAGGGCAAGGTTCTTCCCCCAGAGGGTGCAGGCACTGCCCAGGCTCCCCAGGGATGGGCACAGCCCTGCCAGAGCTCCAGGAGCCTTTGGGGCAGCGCTCTCAGGTACAGGGTGGGATTGCTGGAGTGTCCTGGGCAGGGCCAGGAGCTGAGCTGGATGATCCCCGAGGGTCCCTCCCAACTGAGAATGTTCCATGATTCTGTCATTCCATGATTCTAAGGAGAGGTGAGGGATGTGGTGCAGGCCATGGGGAGCAGTGGCCTTTGTGCCTGGGCAGGAGCTGAGGGAACACAGCAGGACCAAGGCAGTTGGGATGGATGGGCTTTGGTGGCCAACGGGATGTGAGCCTGGGGACCAGCAGGTGAGGCAACACAGGCAGGGATGTCCCAAAGCCACCAGGTGAGCTCACACCTCAGAGCAGAGATGGTGAGAGGGAGAGGCAGGAGATGGCAGAGAGGCAGGAGCAGCAGGATCACAGTCCCTGCCCAGCAGGACTGATGGCATCTCACAGCAGGAACAAGTGAAACCCCATTTAATGCCTGGGTCCTCTAAACCTGTTATCAAAAACGAGGTTCCTCATTACAATTCCTTTATTTCTCTCACATTCAGAGTTGCCAGTGAAGGGTCAGCAGCACTTATGAAATTTTCAATTCTTGCAGGTTTTGAATTTACATGTTTTTTCTGTATCTGAGCTGGAAGAAGATTATGAATAAAAGATTAAAATTGGAGGTCTCCAATCATTTAAGAGCAATGCAATGAGCATTTATTCCAGGAACAAGCAGGAGCCAACCACCACTCCGTGCATACCAAAAATTAGCAGCAAACTTCAAACAGGGCCTAAAGGAAAAGGCTGTGCTCTTTGATGTGACACTGCTGTGGTGTGGGGAGAGGTCCCCACTGCGGGGGAGCTGCAAATCTCTGGGCTCTGCAGGCTCTCAGGAGCAGAGCAGCAGCCTCCTTAACTCCAGACACTTCAGAGGAGACACAAGTCCACCAGCAGCTCCATTGCTGCAGTCCTGTCATTGAGAGGTGGAAACATTGCATGGAAGCACCTTGCCCAGGGAGTGGAGCTCTTCAGGAGACACGGAGGGATGGGTGGTGGGAACAGGAAGGTGGATAGGACAGATTCAGGTGAAGTAGGATGTGGCTGAGGCAGGAGGAGGAGGAAAGGGAGACAAGGAGCACAGGGAAGTCAAGGTAGGCCTGAGTGGGGCAGTAGATGAAATAAGAGCCCAGGGCAAGCTGTACCTGGTGTGGAAAAGGGCTTTTCATGAGTAGAGGCAAAAGTTTACTGAGCACAGGCTTTGCAAAGGAAACAAAAGCTCTAGTGAAATCTTTGGTGTCTCTGCTCAGAGAGATGAAAACAGGATGGGACTTGCTGGTGTGTGGCCCCTTCTCTGCCCATGGACACATTTCTGTGCATGTCTCACCAAGAAAACAAACCCCAGCCCTTGCTCCTATCAATACCTGACCTTCCTCCCTGAATCCTTGCTTTTCCAGGTCCTTTCATTTATCAGTGCTCTGGTACTTCAGGGAAGGGGCACAGACGTGGTTTGTCATTGCCAGCACAGCCCCTCTCAGGCTCTGACAGGGTAAGGGACATCCAGCCTGAGGGGAGGTGTCAATCTCCTCAGTGCTGCTCCTGCCTCTGCTTCCTGGTGCTTTCTGAGCCAGAAACCGAGCTCTTGCCCCTGCATGCCTCAGCTCCTTTGCCTGCACTGTGTCTGACAGTGATCAGCACACACCTGTGCTTGCAGTGGGCTGGGACTGCCTGCTCAGAGAGCCCCAGGGCTGGGCTGCCAGGGAGCAGAGGAGTTGTAATCAGGAGAGGCTGGCAGGACCCCTGCATGGGACACACAGTGCTGCAGGACAGCCTGGCCTGTGACAAGGGACAGCGACACCATAAACATGATGCAGGCCAGGAGAACCTCGAGGCCCCCGTCACCAGCCCTGCTCCATCCTATGAAATTTCCAGGCAGCGAAACCTCTCTAAGCAGCAGAACCCATCGATAAATGCTGCCCATAAAGCACCTAAATGTCATCACACAGCTTTCTGAGACATTTCCCCACCTTCATCTTTTTCAGCAGCAAGGGCTTGGCCCTTCAGCAGCAGGAGCATCCTGTCCCCCAGCCTGTCCCACATCCCCTGGGTGCACAGGCAGCAGCAGGAGGGGTGGCTGTGGGCTTGCCCGAGCTGCAGGAGAGCTGACAGCCTTGGGGCAGCAGTGCCCCCACAGAGAAACGGTGGCAGGCTCAGCCTGTGTGTGCACATGGCAGAGAAGGAATGGAGCAGGGATTGCAGGCTGAGCCTTGCTGTGCTCTGAGCCTGGAGACGCTGTCCTGGAAGAAAGCGACCACGAGACTTCTTGTAGCTCACCTGCTCTGGTTTCCATACCCTTCCCTTGCCCTGTGTTCAGCTGCTCCTGAAAGCCTTCCACCTCCTCTCCTTCAGCTTCCTCACAGCCCACTGAGGGCAGTGGGCAGGGTGGGAAAACATCTGGGGTGCTCAGGGATTCCATGGTGCTCACTGGGGATAGGAGAAGGGGGAATGGTTTGAAAATTAAAGAAGGCAGGGTTAGGCAACGTGCCCACTCCTGATATTAGGAATTAGGATGTTAGACATTCTGATAGATACTAGGATGTTAGGACTAGATATTGGGAATAAATTCTCCCCTCTGAGGGTGGGCAGGCCCTGGCACAGGTGCCCAGATCAGCTGTGGCTGTTCCATCCCTGGCAGTGCCCAAGGCCAGGCTGGATGGGGCTGGGAGCAGCCTGGGACAGTGGAAGGTGTCCCTGCCATGGCAGGATCTCTCCCAGTCTCAGACTCTGTTTCACCTCCCTGAGAGTGTCCTGTGAGCAGGGCAGTGCCCACGGAGGACAGCTGTGACAGGGACAATACCCTGCCTGCAAGAGGATGGCAGCACAGAGCTCCTTCCCGGCAGAAGCACAGTTGCAGCACATTTGAGATTCCCTGCACATGTATTCAGGAGGGGCCTGGGCTGGGTGGAGCTGGGTTTTGTTTTCTCTCTGCAGAGAGCCTGTCAGAGACGCCCCCCTCTGGGAGGACAGGATGGACAGACAGACGTGGCTGGGCTGAGCAATGCTCGGGGTGTGCTTTGGGAGCTCGGGGAGCTTTGATGAGCCCTCCAGAGCTGACAGCTGCCAGCTCCCTGCCCCTGCAAAGCCGTGCCTTCAGTCTGATCCTCTCCCCACCACTGACAAAACCTCACCCTCAGCCTTTGCACACCCTCGTTTTCCCTGACATGACAGCTTTGGAACAGGGACTGAGCCCTCCCGCTCACCCTGCCCTTGCTGAGAATCCACAGCTGGATCCTGTTCCATTCCAGAGCTCTGGTGCAGTCTGAAAAAACCTTTATTCTCACAGCCTCTAACTGGGACATCTCATTGTGGCCTTCCAGTACTTAAAGATGGCTTTAAAAAAAGAGGGATTTTAACTTTTTTCATGGGCAGAGAGTGACAGGACAAAGGGGAAAAACTTCAAACTGAAAGACACTGGGTTTAAATGGCATATTGGGAAAAACTCTTCCCTGTGAGGGTGGGGAGGCCCTGGCACAGGGTGCCCAGAGAAGCTGTGGCTGCCCTGTCCTTGGAAGTGTCCAAGGCCAGGCTGGACAGGGCTGGGAGCACCCTGGGACAGTCCAGGTGTCCTGTGCACAGCAGGGAGTGGGATGGAATAAGCTTTAAGGTATTTTCCAACCCAAACTTCTCTTTGGTTCTGTGATGCAATGGGGAGGGCCTGTGTTGAGGATCAAGCTGTCGGGGTGAAAAGAAGCAACTCAAGGATGAGCAGCACCAGGCCCAGTTCTCCAGCAGCCTGATGAAACAGCCTTGGAAGACAAGAGCTCTGTACCAGCTGATGCTCTGTAGTCCTGCATCATTTGTTTCAATTTTCCAGGTCCACCACCATGTCTGTATCCACATTTACTCTTCAAGCCTCTCTACATCCCAGAGCTTTGCAAGGGCTGTTGGGGGGCTTGGGGGACACTGTGGAATTTAGGAGCAGTGGAAAGGGTACACTGGTACACAGGGTTGGCACCTAGGGCAGGTTTTCAAGGGCCAGCATCACAGCTGGGGTGACATTCCCAGTTTTCAAAGAATGTTCGGTGTCCATGGGAGGCACCTGTGCTGACTGCCCACGGATCCTGCTGCGGCTCTCTCTCCCTGTGCCTGTGTGTTTGTGTGGGTTTGGAAGCTCAAGTGTAGGACATGAGAGCAGACACGTCATGAGTTTACACTCAGTGGGAAGAGGAGGTAGGGAAGGCTCCATCTGGAGAAGCCATGCAGGAAATTGCTGGTATTTTTGTTTGCTTGCACTGAATCCTTCTTCTCCCTGTTGTGGTTTCAGTATCTTCCCTTGGGGCAGAGCTGGGGATGCAAGCCTGTGTTGGTGGTCACAAGGGTTGCAGGTGAAGAGAGAGGCAAGAATGTTCAGAAGGCTTGATTTATTATTTTATGATATATATACTACATTATAACTATACTAAAAAGAATAGAAGGAAAAGTCCTCAGAAGGCTAACTAAGCTAAGAATAGAAAAGAATGATAAAAAAGATCTGTGTCCCAGCAGAGAGCGAGAGCAGCTCTGCTGTGAGTGGTCAGTAAATCCAAACATCCACCCGAGACCAATCACGGATCCACCTGCTGCATTCCACAGCAGCAGATAACCATTGTTTACACTTTGTTGCTGAAACTTCTCAGCTTCAACAGGAAAAAATCCTAAGAAAGGATTTTAATGAAAAGATGTCTGTGACACAAGCCTGCAGCTTATGGGGCCAGGACAGGTACACCCTGCCCTGGTCACCCACAGGAGGTTGGGTTTGCCCTCAGGCGAGCCCCTTGCTACATGTGGGGCTGCTGGTTCCCAGTTCCAGCCCCCTCCCTGTGCACAGGTCACAGTGTGGGATGCTGCCTAACACCCCAGACCAGCGGGAGCCTGGAGGGTTCAATCACCTTTTCAGCCACTACCCCTGAACATTTTAGCATCCTCTGGGGCCCTGGGAGGAGGGTGAGGGATGCCACAGCCTCGTGGCAATCCCTGATGAGCCCCAGCCTCGGTGGCTGCCCCTGCCAGTCCTTCCTTTGCTCTTCCCTCGATGATATCTCCCTGCTCCTGCACAGCTCTGGTACCCCTGACTGGCAAAGTTCCTGCCTCAGTGTCTTCCTGATGTAGGACTGATCTGATCTGTCTCCTCTGCCTCTGACCCACTGGCACCACAGAGCTGGGGGGAGCTGCCTGGCAGTGCCCTTGGTGCCCAAAGGAGCCGTCAGTTTTGGCTGGAAAGCTTTGGGAGCCCAGGAGGTGCCGTCTGGCTGGAAGCAGCTGCAGTCCCAGGGAGACAGCAGTCTTGTGCAGGGGTGCCCAGGTTTTTCCCTGGCACATGTCTGCACTCTACTCTTGGAGCTCACACCCCATATCTGGCCACAGCAAGGAGCCTGGTCACCCCTGGAGCACAGCTGGAGGGCTCAGGACACACCTTGGGGAGGGCAGGACCCACCAGCTGCCACTGAACTGCAGGAGGATCTCTGCTGCGTTTTGTGCTCCTGACAGAGGCGTGGAGTAGGGGTGGAAGTAAGGCAGGGCTGGAAGGGGCTGTGATGGGTTTCTCCTCAAGCCAGCTTTTATGAGCTCTCAGAGAACCCGTAACACCCGAGACAGCCCATCTACCCCAAATGGCACAAAGTTAGCAGGATGGCTTCTGAGGTAGTGTTGGAAACAGAAAAAGGTTTAATAAAAGACAAAATAACAAAGCTCTTACAGAGGAAAACTGAGCCAGAGGCAAGGGGCTCTTGCTCCTGCTAAAACACCCCACAAAAGCAATTATTTCCTTTGTTCTCTTCCCTTTCTAGTGAATTACCTAAGTGGGACCTTTTGGCCTCTGTCTAATTGGCAGCCCCAGGTCTGAAGTCCCAAAGGTCCTATGAGGTGTCTTTGTACCAAACTGGGAGAGAAACTTCTGGGCTTTTTGCCTTTTTAAGCAGACAAAGAATAATTTAGTCACTCTGTCAACAGGGGGCACATTCCTACAGTGGTGGGACGGTTGGAATGTCCTGCAGACAACCACGGGCTCTTCTAGGCCAGCACCAGTGATATTTCCACCAGAATCAGCTGCTTCTCCACACAATCTCCATGGCATCCCTGAGCCACTGGAAGGACAGGATATGACAAGAGGAAACAACCTCAGGTTGGGCCATATCCACTTAGGTTGGATATTAGGAATAATTTCTTCCCTGAAAGGGTGGTGAGGCATTGGCACAGGTTTCCCAGGGCAGTGGTGGAGTCAGCATCCTTGGTGGGATTTAAAAGATGTGTGAATGAGGGACCTGGGGACATGATTTAGTGATGGAGTTGCTAGTGCTGGGTTAATGGTTGGACTTGGTGGTCTTAGAGGGCTTTTCCAGCCTTAATGATTCTGTAATTCTATGAAAGGCCAAAGCAGAAATACTGCTGGGAGTTGGGAACCTGGCACAGGCAAGGGAAAGGCAGCAGGCTCTCCCAGTGACAGGCTCACCAGCTGCCACCAGCTGCTGTACTGGTCTGGGCACGCTGGGGAGAGGCACCAGAAATGGGCCAAGTGGAGCTAAAATGGGACTTTCCTGTCTTGTTCCTCTGTGCCTTCTGTCAGAGCTCCAAGAGGAGTGGGGATGGCTCCCTGCCCGTTTGTCTGACTTCCAGCTTGTGTGTTCTTTAATCCTGCTTTATCTCTTCCTGCTCATCAGCTTCCCTTCATGCCTCCCTCCACCATTCCTGCTGGCAGTTTGCAGCCAAGTCCCCCCACAGCTACTCCCTCACAGAAACTGCTCTGCTGCTGCACAGCAGAAACTTTGCAATCATAGAAACACTAAGGCTGGAAAATCCCTCTAACATCATCGAGTCCAGCCACTAAACCCAGCACTTCCAGGGCCACCACTAAACCCTGTAGCCAAGTGCCACCATCTGCAAGGTTTTTGAAAACTTTCAGGGGTGGTGACTCCACCTCTGTCCTGGGCAGCCTGTGCCAATGCCTGACAGCCCTTTCAGTGAAGGAATTTTCAGTAATATCCAGCCAGAACTTCCCCTGGGAGCACAGGTACCTGGGAGCAGAGCCTGACCCCCACCTGGCTCCAAGCTCCTTTCAAGTACATGCAGAGAGTGATGAGCCCCCCTGAGCCTCCTTTTCTCTGAACCGAGTGCCCGAGCTCCCTCAGCTGTTTCTGTTCAAACCTGTGCTCCAGCCCTTCCCCAGATCCACTGCCCTGCTCTGGATATGCTCCAGCACCTCAGTGCAGCTCCTGCCATGGGCTGAGGCTCCTGCCTGCAGTCTGCCTCTCCAGCCCCCGCAGGGTCCCTGTGCCTGCTGAGGGGATCTGTGCCTCACACCCCACCTCACGTCAGCAGGGTGCCCCCAGTCCCTTCCGGACAAGGGTAAAGCCCCTAAAGAGATGCCTTGGAGGCAAACAGACCTCAGTCATCGCCTGTCATAGAGGCTGCCTTCTCCTCACCTCGCTAGCCACGATCTGCTCGGACTTCTTTGGGCTCTCACCCACCTCTAGCAGCACTGAGGAGCAACTGCCCAAATCCAGGGGCCAGGAGAAACCTGCAGCAGCCACAGACTCCCACTCCATTCACTTGCTTTGCTGACCTGCAGGGCCCAGGACCTGAAACGGGCGAGCACTGTCTCGATCTTACCCAGGCCATCAGGGACTGGCTGGCAAGGCCCTCCCACAGCCCCGGCCCACACGAGGCTCAGCCCTGGGCTCCCCTCTCCCCTGGCCACTCCTCATGCTCCTGGGCTCTCCCATGCCAGGCAGGGCTCCCCCGCCTTTTGCACCGTGCTTTCTGCTGCCAAAGCAGAGCAAGGCATGAAATATGAATGAGGCAGCGTGGTCTGTCGCGTGCTGCTGGGCTGGACCCGGATTCAATTAGCCCTGATGTTTCTTTCATGAGGGAGAAGCCTTTTCCTCTCTGGAGCTCTTTTCTGTGAGCTCGGAGCTCAGTCACGGAAGCAGCCGGCTGATTAACCCCCCGCTGCTGCTGCAGGCAGGCCTGTGCTGCCCTGCCCTGCCATGCTGTCCCCTGCCAGCCCTGCCTGAGCTGGCACCTGCGGGCAGGCCTGTGCTGCCCTGCCCTGCCCTGCCCTGCCACTGCTGTCCCCTGCCAGCCCTGCCTGAGCTGGCACCTGCGGGCAGGCCTGTGCTGCCCTGCCCTGCCCTGCCCTGCCCTGCCCTGCCATGCTGTCCCCTGCCACTGCTGTCCCCTGCCACCCTGCCTGAGCTGGCACCTGCGGGCAGGCCTGTGCTGCCCTGCCCTGCCCTGCCCTGCCACTGCTGTCCCCTGCCAGCCCTGCCTGAGCTGGCACCTGCGGGCAGGCCTGTGCTGCCCTGCCCTGCCCTGCCACTGCTGTCCCCTGCCAGCCCTGCACGAGCTGGCACCTGCGGGCAGGCCTCTGCTGCCCTGCCCTGCCATGCTGTCCCCTGCCACCCTGCACTGAGCTGGCACCTGCGGGCAGGCCTCTGCTGCCCTGCCCTGCCATGCTGTCCCCTGCCAGCCCTGCACTGAGCTGGCACCTGCCAGCTCCCTGTCCCTCAGCTGGCATTCCCAGCGCTCCTCCCAGTCAAATGTAGAGGGGTTTTCCCGTGGCTATGCTCGGGAGGAGCTGTGGGCCCCTGCCTGGCGGAGGCTGCAGTTCAAGGTGTGCAATCAGAGACCTCCTGCACCAAGGACAGCTCTTGTTTCTTCTCCAGGGACACGGGGGCAGCTCCCAAACAGGCTGATAAATGCTCTCTCTTCAGTAAGATCCTGATGATTTTCCTAATGACCAGGCCTGGCTCTGGAGAATTCTGCTGGGCTATTTCAGGCAGCTAATTGTACCTAGCAAGGACATTCCTACTGTTCAAATTTTCACTTATCTGGGACAACGTGAGTGCTAGCAGCTTCCCAGAGCTGCTCCGAGGAGCTGAGAGAAGGGGACACAGCAGAGATTGCAGTGCTCCTGTGCCTCTCTCTGTCCCTGTGCTTTCCCAGGGTAACCTTGGAGCTGATGTGTACCTTCAGTTCTGAAACTCTGTGCATCCAGCTTGCCTCAGCTTTTCCATTTCTTCCTAGCTCCATCCACACACCTGAGAACATGCCTCATGCATGGCAGGATCTTGGTAGTTCTTCTTCCCAGGCAACCAGCTGCAGGACACATCCAAGGTGCCAGAATACTGCACAAATGTAAGTGTTCAAGTCTCTGAAAAAGGATGGGTAATTCTGCAGGTGAGGTGAAAACTCTCCTCTGCCTTTGACCCCCTGAAAGGCACCGGTGCTGTTAATTGTGTGCATGTGTAAAATTTCCAAGGCAGTGCTGGTGAGGGCCAAAAAAACTGCACTGGTGAAGACTTTCAGCTCAAGGGCAGTCTTGATCTAGTTTTGAAGTAGCTGTGCTTTGAGCTGGGGGCTGGACCGTGGATCTCCAGGGAGCCCTTCCAACAAAAATCTTTGGCTGAGTCCTGTTTCACAGACCAAGCACCACAAAGCCCCTGGAGTGTGTGATTTTGCTCTTTCCCTGCTGGAACAATCCAGTCCATCCTCTCTAGGGTTTCTTTGCTCTGGGAAAAGCTCTGGCCTTTCTTACAGGTTGACTCATTGGCCTTCAACAAGTGTCATTCAGAGACTGTCCCTTGGCTCCAGGGATGGTTTTCCAGTCTGCCTGCACATGCTGTGACAAAAGGTGCAGCTCAAGACGTGGCAGTGGCACCTTTAGCAGGGGGCATCATGTCCCCCAGCTCTCCATGCCCTCAGCCAAGGGCACAGGGGTTTCCACGACCTCTTGCCCAGGGAAGGCCATGTGCTGGAGCAGGAACGAGCTCCAGCACGCTACAGGTGCAAGGCAGCGAGCAGGAATAAAGGGAGTTGTGACAGCCTGAGAGCAGAGATGAGCAGCCTGAATGCACTGACCCACTTCTTCCCCCAGCTCCCGCTGCCCCCCTGGCTGGGCTGGGCGGGTTTTGGGAGCATGTCTGCGGTTTGGGGAGCCTGGCGGTGCCCGGGCTGTGCCCTCCGTGCCCGGCAGGTGGGCTGCCTGCGGAGATGCCGCTCGCAGCCCCTTTCCGCCGCTCTGCCGTGCCGCGGCCCCGGGGAGCGCCTGACACGCGATTGCTCTCGCACGGGCAGCGCTTTACACGCTATTGCTGCCACAACACAGCGAGCGGCCGGCGGCTGCTCCCACACAGCCCCGCTCGCCCTGCATCCCCCAGGGCTGCTCCTGCTCCGGGCACCTCTGCAGGCAGCGGGGCTGTGCCGGGCAGCGAGTGGCAGCAGAGCAGGGCACAGCGTCTCTGGTGCCGAGATGACCCCGAGGTGATGGAAAATCTCTTCTTCCCAGCCCCAAGACTGAAGAAGAAGACGGGATTCCTTGGCTCTTGTTCTCAAGGTTGTTTATTTTTCCTTATCTATAACATTCCTTCTCTGACCTGCTGACATCAGTCCGGCAGGTCAGTTTGTGGCACGCTGACCACCCTCAGGCCGGTGTTATCTTTTTATACTAAAAACTACGTGTACTTTATTTACAACAACTTCCCAATACCTGTCACCTATGTTAGACAGTTTGTCTCTACTCTAAACCAATCCAGAAGTGCCACCATCACAGCAGAATATGGGGGACAAGGAAGAGCAGGAGGAAGGACAGGACAGGCCCAAATCCTTCCATCTTGCCTCCTGAACCCCCATTCTAAAACCCCCAAAATTCTACATTTTCACCCTGTGATAAACTTACTATCATTCTATTCAAACCCTTGTGGCTTGTACATCTTCACACAAAGTTGGTCATTTTTTCCATGTGCTAAAATCAAAGGCACAGGTGTTTTTGACTCCGTGCCAAGGTCTCTGAGCCCCCTGTCAGGGTCTGGAGTCCTGCAGGGCAGTCAGAGGAATGTCCTGGGTTCTGACAAGCAGGTTCTTCACTCTGCCTCTCACCCCTCACTGCCCACCTGCCCCAGGCCACTGTGAGCTTTCATGGCTTTGCTTCTGCAGCATCTCCTGGACTGGCATCACTGGTGGGAGAAGACTGTCCCAGCCATAGCAATCCCACCTCATCAATATGGTTTAGAGAATCTTTTTCAATTTGAATCTTAGGTCTTGTGGCCAGGCTTTAGGGTCTGTCTGTCTTCTTCCAGTTCCAGCTGACAGTGGCTGGCATTGCTCTGGGCCAAGAACCAGAGCAACTGGGTGCAGTGCTCCTGCCCTGGAAGCTGCAGCTCCTCATGGTCCCTAACCCATTCTCTCAGATCCAGCCTCAGGGGTGGCAAAACTCTGTCACACAGTATTCCTAAATCCAAGGCTATTTTTCCATCTCCTGCACTTCAGATTGGTGCCATTTACATGCACAGAGGGCTCACTGTGTGGTTTTTTCTCTATTCATTTGTGGTGCAGTTCATCTGCATGTGCTGGCCATGCACCACACTCAGCCAGGGCTCCCCAGCAAGCTCAATTTGGGGCTTAGAATTCCAGGGAAGAGAGACAGACACCCCTGCAGACAGAGTGAGTGACTCTGCCAGGAAGCCACCTCTCCATGCTACAAGTGCTGGAAGTGAAGGACAGCAGACACATTGGTGAGGCAATACCAGCAGCAGCCACCCAAGCACAGGAGATGCCCCAGAGGTTCCATCTAGGCAAGAAATTCAGGGGTTTGGAACGGGGAATGTTCTAACCAGAGGGGAAGCACTATCCCATGTGGCTGAGGTTTGTGTACCAAAGGGGAAGGCTGCTGTGTGCAAGGGGGTGACAGGGGGGCACCTTTGGTTACCCGTGTCCAGGCTATCAGAGCAGAGATGTTCACCCTGGGGACATGGAGGACCCTCCCTCTGTGCCCTGCTGTGGTCAGGGGGATGCCTGGCAAGCCCCACACAGGCTGTGGCTGCAGAGCATCCCCCCTCTCCCTCTCCCTCTCCCTCTCCCTCTCCTCTCCTCGGACTCCATCTGCTGTAACAAAAGTGGAATTTCTGCAGCTCGCACCGAGCTCCCGGCGCTGGGGGAACACGCAGCACTGAGCAGGCAGAAACAAGAACAGACAGGGATGAACCGGGCTGTGGGTGCGTGTGCACCCCCGTGACAGATGAGCATTTTCTGTGCAGGTGGCTGGTGCGTGGGGCAGAGCAGCTGCCTCCCCAGCCCAGGTGCTGACTGGGAGTGTCCCAGCAGGGCTGCAGGGCTGTGGGTGCTGCAGGGCTGTGGGTGCTGCATGCACGGTGGAGGCTGTGCTGGAACATGCACAGGGCAGAGCTGCAGGGCTCTAGTTGCAAAAAGCTGCTGTCCCTTTTCCCAGCACCCTGCCCGGGGAAATTAGAAGCCACGAGTCCAGACGGGACACACCTGCTCCTCTGCCCACAGCCCAGGGCTCTGTCCCTCCCTGCCCATGCCCCACATACCCTGCATGTCAGGAGTCTGTCCCCAGTTGTGTTTGCTGCAGAGAGAGGGGGACAGAGCTGGATGTGGCTCTGACACCCCGTCTGTCTCCCTTCTCCCTGCTTCCTGGGGCTGCCTGCTCCTGGCTGCACTAGCAGGGATATGTGGGCAGCTCCTGCCCATTTATGTGTGAGGAAAGAGAAAATCCAGACTGGTGATTTTCTCTGGGGGGCTGAGCACAGATCAATCTCACTCTGTGCTCTGAAGCCTAAAGGACACCTTGAAAACTTCTTTTGTCAGGAAAGAAGCTGATTCCTCACTCCCTGAGGCTCCTTGGGGACTTCCCAATAGATTTCCAGCCTCTGAAAGAGCATCTTCCCTATGCCCCCTTCCCCAGGCACTCACTGGCAGTGTAAGCCCATGGCTGCCCCCGAGTCTGAGCAGGGGGTCCCAGGGCTGGGCTGGCAGGCAGGGAGCACCATTGGCATGGATCTGTTTCTTCACTGGGTGATTGCAGTCTCTGCTTTCTGTGGCCCCTGCCCAGGTGAGCTCATAACCCCAGAAGGGGGAGAGTTTCACTCAGGGCCTCCAGGTCCTGGCAGAGGCAGTTGGGTCCTGGGTGCTCATCCCCTCTTTGGCTCCACACCCAGGATGGAGCCCACAGGTGGGTGCAGGAGGGGGGAGAACTTTGCAGATCAGGGCATTGCAGCATCCTGTTAGCTGGGGCAGACCTCCACAAAGATGGATGCAGGAGACTTCCAAGAAACAGGAGTGTCCCTCTCCTCCCTTTCCACTGCAGCAGCTCCCTCCATCCCTTGGCTCCTCCAGCTCCGAAGCCTGGCTGTGTACAGCAGAGTGGGCAGAAATCCCCATGCAGAGGGGCAGCAGAGTGTGGGAGTGGGGGAAGGAGTCAGCAGGCACCTCCCAGCCCCCACAGCCCCTTGGCCTCCCCCTCAGCTGCTTCTGGCAGCCCCAAATTAGGGATGAAAGGTTAACAGGACAAATCTTCATGGAGGTGACAAGCAGCACTTGGACTTCTCCAAAACAGCCGTGACAGCTCCTTGCCCCCTACCCTATGGCAAACATAGGTCACCCCAGCCCTTGCTTTGCACCAGGTGGGAGAGCTCACCACAGGCATGGGAATGTCCCCATGTCCCATCAGCTCCAGGCAGGGCCCCTCGCTTTGATACTGTAATTTAGCAACACGAAAACAGTTGCATTCTGAAATTAAACATACAAGGAGCTCTCCTTAAGCTGGGGAAATTATTTCCACATCATTTCAAATTTTCTGCTCTATTAACTTCCCTCTAGTCTGTCATTTTCTTCATTTGTCCCACAGCTCCTGGGGTCCAGCAGAGCCAGCACTAGGCGTGATGCTTACTCCCTTCTCCTCAGGCTAAGTCATGGTGGCTGGCTGGGCTCTCTGCTTCCCTGGAAGCTCAGCTAAGTCCTGGATTTGCAGGCCAGTGCTGCCTTGGGAAAAATGGTGCTCCTCTAGCTCAGCATCAGCTCCAGTCCTTCCGAAGGCACAGGGACTTGGCAGTGCCTTGGTGGCTGCCTGCACCTCCAGCAGTGTGTCCCCTCACAGCAGTGTGTCCCCTCACAGCAGTGTGTCCCCTCACAGCAGTGTGTCCCCTCACAGCAGCGTGTCCCCTCACAGCAGTGTGTCCCCTCACAGCAGCGTGTCCCCTCACAGCAGTGTGTCCCCTCACAGCTGTGTGTCCCCTCACAGCAGTGTGTCCCCTCACAGCAGTGTGTCCCCTCACACTGTGTCCCCTCTGCTTCAGGCTGGAGGGTGCTGAGAGAGCCTGGCCTGGGGTGCCCAGCACTGGCTGTCCCACAGGGATGCTGGCAGTGCTGAGAGCTGCTGCCACCTCCTGTCCTCCCCTAATACTCGGTCTGGTGACACAGAGAGCTGCTGGTGGCAGGGGGATGCAGCCTGCAGGAAGCAATTTTGTTCATAAGATCATGGAGCTGTAAATGTTGGAAAAGCCCTCTAAGATCATCAACTCCAAGCATTCCCCCAGCACTGCTATGTTCTCCATTAAACCATGTCCCCAAGTGCCACATCCACGTGGTTTTTGAACACTTCCAGAGACTGTGGCTCCACCACTGCCCTGGGCAGCCTGTGGCAATACCTGACCAACATTTCAATGGAGAAATTTTCCCAATGTCCTGCCTAAACCTCCCCCGGTGCAACTTCAGTCCATTTCCCCTTGTCCTGTCCCTTGTGATCTTGGAATCCTGCATATTCAACTGGGCACAGGGCAGAGCACCCTGAAAACAAACTCATTTGCCTCAGCCCATCCCAGCTCTGCTCCCAGGGCAGTTGAGGAGCACAGCTCCACACTTTGCCTCTCCCTCAGCCCTGGGGTTCACACACAGCCATTGAACATCCCATGTTTGCTTGACAGTGTGAGCCCTTAAAAATGGGAATCAGTGTGAAAGAGTTTGACTTCAGCTCTTGCATTGCATCCAAGCTCCAGCCCCCAGTGTGGTTTGCAAGATCTTCTTGGCTATCAACCCTGGCTTCTCACCTGTGCCTGCACTCTGGCCCGGGATGGCAGCCTGCAGCAGCCCAGGGCTGGCCCTGTCACCACCACTGGCTGCTCTGGCCATGTCCCAGCTACTTCCAAGGGCTTCTCTGGGGAGTGAGGAGGTCCCAGCTGCTCTGCAAAGCACTGAGGTTTGGGGACTGGAAAAATTCTGGAGGCATTGCAATCAGAGGGTGGTGCTGCAGAGATGTGTGTGTGGTATCCTGCTAGCATACAGCCCAAAATCCTCCTTTTGGGGCACCACACCACCCCAACACCCAGCAAGCACAAGGTAGGAAAGGTGATGTGCTGCTGCAGGAGGGGTTTGCTGTCCTGTGTCACTGACCTGAGTGTGGCAGGAAGATTGTTATTTGTAGTCCATCTTCTTCCTACATATGTTTAATATATCCAGCCACTGATGAGCCTGCAGGGGGTGAGCACTGAGGGGATTTCTGGCTATGTTTGGGTGCAGCACTCTGCTCACACCCTACAGAGACCCTTCCAGAGCGGCCCCACAGTCAGAGACAATGGAAGTGCCCCACACATTGACATTTTCATCCCTCTGCCCCACTTCCAAGCTGCTCTGCCCAGGTGATGAAATGAGAACTTCTGCTCTTCTACAGCAACGTGCCTTGACCAGCCAGTGCAGCACTGACACTGCATTGCCTTTCCATCCACAGCCAGCACTCAGGGATGGGTGTTGACAGGGCTGGGCTTGGCTTCCTCAGCCTGCTGAAGCTGTTGTGTAGAAAGTAAAGGAATGTATTTGTGCTCCTGTCATTATGGGATCAGAGAGTGACCAGTTTCAGCTTTTTTAATTTCAACGAGAGGCTGAATAATACCACACCTGCCCTGCAGCCTCTGTGCTATTAGTGAATGGTGCCTGGACAGCAGTGGGCCGGGAGAGCCCTTTGCCTTTCCATGGGGTGACACCTGTGTTGGGGCTGAGGGTGGTCATGGGGGATGTTCAGCACATGTAAATCTTCTTCAAAGTTGTTTCCAGGTGCTGTCCTGGAGCTGGTCTCTTCCAAGTGTTGCTCAGAAGAATGTTTTTGGAGACTCTTTGTGAGTGCCCATACTCCCTGGGCAGCCAGAGGAGAGCAGTGAGGCAGAGGTAGCTCAGATGCCTATCCTCAAGTGGCTCTTGCCTCCTGTCAAAGGAACACAACCCCAGAAGGTTGTTCCTGTAACCTGTCCTCAGACTGGTCTGAGGGCTGGACCAGGGCTCCCACCCAGCACCCCCATGACTCACACTCTTAGCAGGACACATACAGAATTTCATATGCTGGGATGTGGGATAACCATTTCCCACTCCCCAGGGTGTTCTCTGGGCACCTGGCAGCATGGCTGTCCCTACTCTTTGCCCCTCCACCCCATCTGTCAATGCAGATGTTACACCTGGAGCTGGAGCTGGTGCCAGCCAGGCAGAGTGGCTGGAGCAGAGCTGCTGAGCAGGGGACCTGTGCTCCTCACTGCTCCAGCTCAGCTCAGCTGCCTATCTTTGATCCCAGTGCCTGGTGTTGCAAGTCCCACCTGCTCGTGGGGCCTGGGGCTGGCTCTCCAGTCCTGTCCCCTCCATGTCCTTGCTCATTCCTGCCAGCTCAGAGCTGCCACTCCTGGCTCTGTGCTCAGATCCTTCCCGCCCTCACTGCTCAAAGTGACTCTTGCAGACCCCTTGTTTCAGCATTGGGGCAGGGGCAGCCTGGGCTCTGCCCTGTCACAGACATCTTTTCATTAAAATCCTTTCTTAGGATTTTTCCTGCTGAAGCTGAGAAGTCTCAGCAACAAAGTGTAAACAATGGTTATCTGCTGCTGTGGAATGCAACAGGTGCATCTGGGATTGGTCTCCTGTGGATGCTTGGATTTACTGACCACTCACGGCAGAGCTGGGTTTCACTCTCTGCTGAGACACAGAACCTTTGTTATCATTCTTTTCTATTCTTAGCTTAGTTAGCCTTCTGAGGACTTTTCCTTCTATTTCTTTTTAGTATAGTTATAATGTAGTATATATGTATCATAAAATAATAAATCAAGCCTTCTGAACATGAGGTCAACATTCTTGTCTCTCTCTCACCCTCAAAACCCTTGTGACCACCGTCACACAGCCCCGTGCTGCAGATGAGCCCGGGATGTTCTTCAGCACCAGGGGCTGCTTTAATCCCCCTCCTCCCCAGTCTTTTTGCATTTCCTTCCCCATGGTGGTCCCTCATTAGCATCCCACTGCTGTCCTCCAGCTGCTCTCCCTGTTTACACCATTTTCAAGACTATGGTAGGACTTTATGAATCATTTATCTTAAGCAGCAATTATTGTACAAACAAGTCATAAATACCGTGTCGATCAGCCAGCTCTGAACACCCGAGACAAAGAGAGAGGCATAAACATCACAGAAAATGGACTGAGAGAAGAACTGTCCCAATTACAGGAACCCCCTCATCTTCTCCCCACTCACACAGGCAATTTCAGGGATGCCTGGGGTACCTGGGCTGAGATGGATTCCAAGGATTTTAACCAAGGGCAGAGGGCAGGAACAGTCTGGCTGGAACAGGGCAGCAATAAATAGGCAAAGTGTCCATTCCAGATATTAAGAACTAGGATGTTAGGATAGATATTAGGAACTAGGATGTTAGGATAGATATTAGGATATTAGGACTAGATATTGGGAAGAAATTCTCCCCTCTGAGGGTGGGGAGGCCCTGGCACAGGGTGCCCAGAGAAGCTGTGGCTGCCCCAGCCCTGGCAGTGCCCAAGGCCAGGTTGAATGGGGCTTGGGGCAACCTGGGCTAGGGGACAGTGTCCCTGCCATGGCAGGGGGTGGAAAGAGATCAGCTTTAAGGTCCTTTCTAATCCAAACCATTCTGGGATTCTATGATTGGTCCTGTAGCCCAGGGCATGATGCTGACATGATGTCATGCCATTTAGGAATATTTTATATATTTATATTTAATGCAAATATAATATATTAATATATAGGGCATCTATATCTATACAGAAAAGTCCTGGAGTTTTTGCAGGGCACCCCAGGAGAAGGGCCAGCAGCAGATGCTTGAGAGGGTGTCAGGCAGCCTTGTCCTAAACGTCCCCACCTGCCTTCTGCAGTGGTGACTGAGCCTCAGGAGGCTGCCAGACACCTTTGGCTGCCCAGGCTGAGCAGCTCCTGCAGCACCTCCAGGGAGAGGGTTCCTGTGTCTGGATGGGTCCCTGCAGGGGCAAGGGGCATTGGAGACTTGGTAAGTTTCTGGGCAGGATCTGAGGAGGGCAGTGCTCCAGCATGGTGCATTCCAGGGAATCTTGCCAGGAGCAGAAATGCCAAGCTGTGTGTGAAGGAAGGCTTTTATGCAGGAGAGTAAACATCACAACCCTCAACATCTTGTCAGTGGGGAAAACTTCAAAGCTGGAAACAATTCCATCATAGCTGCAAGTCCTGCCAGAATAAATGGTGTTTGCACAATCTCAATTACTGCAGGTACTTTGTGGTATAATATACAAGCTTTCTTGGTGATTTCCACTCCCAGAACCAGTCTGGAAGGCACAGAATACAATATCCAGCATTAACAGACCAGGTGACTGGGGATACAAGCATCATAACATCATCCTAGGACATCTGGTGACAACTGTGATGGCATCATTGCTCTGCCCCACCCAGCACCTGCCAGGCACAACCCGATCCAAGCCCTGGGAGAGCACGCTGAGTGCCCTAAAGCATCTCTGGGAGCAGTAAGAGCCCTGTGGGGAAGGTACCCTAAGCCAGGCTAGCTTGGGCTTTGCTGGGAGTTGGACCAGTTGGCACGAGATGGGGTCAGCCCTTAGGACTGATCAGCCTTGCCCTGACCATGCTGAATGAACTAAGGAGTGCATGAAAATCGTAGAATCGTAACGTTGTTAAGGTTGGAAGAAGCATTTAAGAACAATTCCTGCCATCAACCCACAACCACCAGGATGCTCACCACTGAACCTCAAGTCTCACATCCACACATTCTTTGAACTCTTGCAGGGATAGTGAAACCACCAGTGCCCTGGGCAGCCTGTTCTAATGCTTCACAACCTTTTCTGTGAAAAAAAAAATTCCCTTATATCCAATCTAAACCTCCCTTGGCACAGCTTGAGGCCATTTCCTTTCATCCCGTCCCTTGTTCTCTGGGAGCAGAACCCAGCCCTCTCTCTCCTGGCTCCAGCCTCCCGGCAGGGAGCTGTAGAGGAGGGGAAGGTCCCTCCTGTGCCTCCTCTCCTCCTGGCTGTGGTGCTGCGGGCGGCTTCGAGCAGGGGGAGCATCTCCGAGCCAGGCAGGGAGGGAGTGCGGGGCTCTGCCTCCCCTCCGAGGGACAGACGTGGGGCTGGGAGCGTTGAATTCCGGAGAAAGGCTGGCCGGGGCCAGGGGGAAAGGAAGGCCAGCAGGCTGCCGGAGGAAGCTGTCTGTCTCCCTGTCTGTCTGTCTCTCAGTCTGTCTCGGCAGCCCTGGTGCCGTGCGCGCAGCCCCTGCGTGCGAGGGGCGGCTGCGGGGCTTGGGCCAGGCGCGGCCTCAGCGGAGCTGAACGAGGCCTTGTCCTCAGCGCGGGCCCAGCACAGCCTGGCCTCTCTCTCCCTCAGTGGATCTGAACGCAGCCTTGTCCCCAGCCCGGCCCCGGCACAGCCTGGCCTCTCTCTCCCTCAGTGGATCTAAACGTGGCCTTGTCCCCAGCGCGGCCTCGGCACAGCCTGGCCTCTCTCTCCCTCAGCGGAGCTGAACGCAGCCTTGTCCCCAGCGCGGGCCCGGCAGCCTGGCCTCTCCCTCAGCAGAGCTGAACGCAGCCTTGTCCCCAGCGCGGCCCCGGCACAGCCTGGCCTCTCCCTGCAGCCCCCTCGGGGAGCAGCCCCCTCGCAGGGACCTCGCTGAGGCTGAGGGTGGGGTTTGCAGCGCTGAGAGTCGCTCAAAAGCTTTTTTAGTGACTCCTTCAAAGCCGGCGTGTGCGAGGCTGGGGTCACCGCGAGGCCGTTCCCCAGCGCTTCTCCGAAAGCTCTTCCCCCAAACACACAGAACTGTTTTCAAACGCATTGAAATGAATCACCTCTACTCCGCAGACAAACTTTTCTCCTCCTCATTCTCCTTTGAAGAGTCTCACAACATGTTGGACTTATCAAGACTAATTTTAGAGAAAAACAGGAAAAAAATATGCAAACTACAATCTCAGGCCCCTGAAGACTGAAGCACTAAGAGCGCTTCTGAGGAGTGCAGATGCAGCGAGGCTGCCTTATCTTGGAGTCAGCGCTGAAGTGGAGAGCCACGTAACGAGGGACTATTTCCCATCTGCTGCATAAATCTAAAGTTACTTCAGGCAGAATGAGGAATCAGAAGATACTTCAAAGGCATTTGAGCTATGTATCTGTGTCAAACCGCAGCTCTAAGCACCCTGCGTTGCCCTCCTATTAAAGATGAACTTTTGTACTCTGTTAGACATCTTAAAAAGCATAAAACATAAGTTCATTTGCTTTTCAAGTATTCCCATCCCCACTCCCCACTCAGCTCCCTTGCAAAACAGAATATTTGCGAACAAACAGCCCCAGTTTTACTGCAGAGGTTTCATCTTTCCTGGCAGCATGGGAGGGGTTGGCTGGTGAGCTGCAGCTTTCCAGCACCGAGGGGAAATGTCAACGTGCTGTCAGTTCACAATGGGACCAGGCACTGCTTCCCACAGACATATCCTCAGCATCCTCTGCGCTGGAGTTGTTGTGCCAGGGGAGATGCAGCTCTGCCCTGTCAGAGATGGGGGAGTTGCACGGGAGGAGAGCAAACAAGACTGACTGTCAAGATAACCCTTTTCCTTGTGGAATTTGTGGCTTTATCAGCATTTTTTTTCAGAGTGAGATGAAATGTGAAGGGTTTTCAGCTGTGAAAATTAATTGCTTCATTCTAAGCTGGCACTAAGCCCCATGGCCTCGGGTCCTCAGGGGATACCATGGCATCCCCACACAGGTCAGTGACCGTGCTGCTCCACAGGACTCCTCTGCAGGAGATGCTGGCTGGGTGATGGGAAAGGGAGAAGAGCACTAAAGGCCCCTAAGTGGAATCAATTTATGACACTGAAACAAAAAAAAAAAAAAAGGGCTTTGCTGTTTCCACAATCCCCTGTGTACTTGCCAGCAGCTCAGCTGCCAGGTTCTGGCCTGTTCTTTACAGGGTTTTTCCTGACAGGGCTGTGGGTCTAATTTGCTTTAATGAGCCCCAGCCTTGGTACTGATGGGGCAGCAGGGAGCAAGGGTGGTCCCAAAGAGGTGGAGAGGGTGGGTGAGGCAAGGCCAAGCAAAGCCTTCAGAACCTCCAGGGTCTGAAGGGAATATTTGTCAGGAGCAGTGGGGAGGAAGAGTATGAGAAGAGAAGGAGAAATTGTTGGGAAGAAAGAGAAGAAGGCATGGGCAGGGCGTTGTGCAGCGAGATCAGAGGAGGGCAGCACAGTGGGAGTAATTAGGGATTTGTGATTCAGGTGTGAGACAAAAGGAGGGGAATGTCCACAGGGGTTGGGGGAACAGAGAACAAGGAGAATTCAGAGCCTGGCAGCAGATGGACAGGAGGAGGTGAGTGCAAAGGCAGGAAGGGAACAGCCAGAGGAGCAGCAAAGGAAGACACAGGTACAGCAGACTTGAAAATGGCTGTGACAGTGAATTTCTGCCTTAGAGAAGGTGAAGTGCCTGGCAAAGCCTGCAGAGATGAGATGGGACATTGGAGAAGGCAAACCAGGTGTCTGGGGCACAGCCAGACACAAATATCCCTGTTTAGGAGAGCAGAGATGCTGAGTGGGGATAGGGTACAGCTGATAGAAAGGATGGGAGCCAGGAGCACAAAAGATACAGGATTTCAAATTAGGAATTAAAGTAACATTCACAACCATGACTTAAAGGACATGGAGCTGCTGCTCATGTGAGTGCACAAAGTCAGAGATGGGGCAGGACTAGGGTGGGTTTTACAGGCCATTGGGGATGCCCAAATTTTGGAGCAGCTCCTGTGCTGCTCTGGCACCTTGTCCTGGCCAGCTCAGGATCTGTGGGCCCAGCAGGGACAGGAAGATTATTGCTAGCCTGTGTCCCAGTGGGTGTGCCCTGGCTCCGGGGAAGATCAGGGTCCAGGAAGAAGGTTCTTGAAGGATCCCTTTCAGCCTGTGAGAAGTTGTCCTGTGCCAGCAGCAGCTCAGCTCAGATCAGACCCGACCCCTCTCATATGGAGCCCTACAAACATCTTTGCCAGTCTGGGATGGTGCCAGTGCACCCCAGTGGCACCTGGAGGGGACCAGAGGCTCCGTGGGTTTGGCAAGTTCCAGCAAACCCAAGGCAGAACAAACCAGCCCTTCTCTCCTGTTAGCAGTTTACAATCCCTTCTCTAATTTTCATTATCTGCAGCAAAGGAGCAATTCAGGGAATCAATTTTCTAGCAAACTCAGTGGCTGGATTTGACTGGACTGCTGCCTGCTCATGGTGTGTGTTTTCCCAGTCCCTTTCAGCTCATGGTGGGGCCCTGAGCAGGCTCTGGCTGCCTGCCCAAGCTGTCCCTCATGCAGCAGTTGAATCCAGGGCCAGCATGGAGCCAACAGGCTCTGCCTGGGCTGGGCTGCTCCTGCACACTGCAGTGGCCACAGCAGCAGAGCTCTTGGCAGGACAGGGACCCCCAGAGCCAGCACCCCACCTCTGGCAAATCCTCCAGAAACACATCCCAATTGCAGCTGACAGCCCTTCACCATCCCACACCCAGCAGGACTGCACACATCTCCAAAGCATCCCTCTCCCTCAACCTACCTTCCCAGCCCTTCCATCTCTCTTTGTGTACCTGGTCTGCCTCTCCCACCATCCCATCTCTCTCCTTTGGCCCTGTTTCTGTTTAAGAAACCAGTTTTTGGTGCCAAGGGCAGAACTGCCTGTGTTGTTCAGGTCACTGGAGCTGTAGCAAAGTTTCCCTGTTGCTCTCAATATTTTACTTCATGAATTTGCTTTCACCTTGCTACTGGACAGTTTCAAGGTACAATCAGGGAGATTCGTGTAGCTGCTAGATTCTTTCTGTGTGCCTCTGGTTTGGAGCCTGTTATTGCATTCAGCTTGGGTTTCCTTTCCACCTGAATGGCTTTGTGTCTGGGGCATGGACTCAGAGTCATTTTATCTCCCTGCCAATCATTATTTTGCCTTTCTTTGCAGCTTTTCATATTCCCTTTCAGATCCGAACATTCTCAATAAATTTGTATTGCTGCCTCAGCTTTCAGCATCTCCTTTCCTTGTTACAAACATACTACCAAGCCTGGGACTCTGCCAGAATTCCTGGGCCTGGTGGTGAGCTCTCCCATCATGTACCTGGACATCTCAGCCCAGTTCTGGTTTTCTTTCTTTTGAGCTCATTATCAGTCCACAGGGCCGAGCCACGGCCCCTTAGCACAGGGAGTCTCTTCTGCAGTACCTTGACACAGAGATCCAAGGACTTGCTGTTGTCCTCATAGTCCACCACATTCCTTTTCACCCCTTCAAAGATCTCTCCAAGGTCTGAGAGACCTGACTTACTCTACAGAAAATCTCAGGCATTTTCTTAATAAATTCTGTTCCTCAAGGTGTCTGTTGTGTTCCTCGCCGCAGTTCCCCAGTTGTTGGTGTGACACTTAGACCTGCTGGTGATGAGCTCTCCAGGTGGCCACAGAGAAATCAATGTGGTTCAGTGTCACATGTCACCTTCAACACCCCTTTGAGGTTACACATTGGAGCTTGTAGCTGATTTGATTCTTCTCAAATTCTTGTCTGAGTCCCACATAGTCCTGACTGTTCGGGACTCGTCAGGCACATTTTGCTCCAGCACCTCCTCTGACACTTCTCCCAGGCAGTTTGTTGTGTTTATCCCCTGGAAAAGCCCTTGTGGTGAAGGAATCTCCTTGACCAAAGGGTGTTCAGAATATCATGCAAAGGTTTAACTTTATTTTTCTGTGGAGCCATGTGCTCCCACTGTCCTCTACTAGAATGTCACCAAGGAGAGGTGACACTCCTGACTGTGTGATCTCCTAATGTGTGGGGGGAATTGAATTCTTAGCTGCTGAGCTAAGAAGTTGCTCTTTAAAATATTTAATTCCATTAATAATGGTTTGACACTTAATTTGCCCAGGTTTGACAATTTGCCACAATTTTCTTTTCTGCATTTGGACCTTATTTTCCTTTAATTTCTGTGAAACTGGTTCACTTTGCAGTTTAACCATGGTAGATGTTTCAAACCAGCAATGCTGTGATGCAGTGTTTAAAAGAGCATTTCTCCTCCTTAACATACAGCAGTGCAGAAGTTTTACAGATTTTTAAACACTCCTTCCATTTATAGGTTTATAAAGCAGCCTGGTGTTGCCCTGAAAGTGGGGTTTATCATACTGAAAGATAGCAGAGGCAGTTATGGACTAACAACCATGACCAAGACCCCAAAATGGATTTACCTCATTTGAGAGGCTTTTCCATTAATTTGTTTCACTCCAGGCAAATTATATGTGCCTCTCAAATCAGGCTTACTGAAGATCTTAGTCACAAACAATTGGTCTCAAACCTCAGAGATCAAGGGTAGTTGATATCTCTTTTTTCCTCTAATCTAATTTGATTCCCAATAGTCTGTGGCTAATGCGGGCACACAATGCAGCAGACAGAGCGTTTGCAGCAGAGACAGGGACATACAAGGCAGTGTTAAGATCTTACTCACATCATTATCTCCAGCTCCAGTGCTTGGCAGCAGTGCTGGGAGGATTTGGGGAGTGCAGGAGCACAGGGACCTTGGCCTGACACAACCAGGGTCTAGAAAGGAGATCACCATCTCTTAAATATGGAAAGGGATTATCCGATTTCAGAGACAAGTCTGTTAGCATATGAAATCTGCATAAACTGCCTGTAACCACGGTGACATGGAAAATTAAGAGATTCACAAATACACAAAGGGGAATGGGTTCCCAAGCAGGGAGAATGGGACAAAGAGGTTTGGGATTAATTCCAAAGCAAAGGGTCAAGGAAGGAGTCAACCTGATGCTGGAAATGCTGGTCTGCATCACACAGAATAACAGCATCCCCTGGAGAGGCTCAAAGGGATGGTCCATCACTGCCTGCCAGCATCTCTTTGTCAGTTCCTGCTGGCCACCTGCAGGGCCAGAAACCATCTTTATATTTTTTTTTTCTTTCCCCTAACACAGTCTCTTGGTTCACTTCCCTGCCAGAGCACTGAAACAGCTGGAATGATGCACAGGTTAAGATCAGTTAGGCCTGACACACCTGTCATTGTAACTGAGGTCTGGATGAAGCTCCTACAGCCAGAGATGCTGTTATTTTCCCTCAGTACTATAGGTTTTGTACGCTTTCTCCTGGGATTAGTTAGAATTTTCCCCAGAGAAATTGCCTGCTGTCAGTTCTCTTCCTTGATACCTGTCAAGCTTTGCAAAAATATCTTCTTTTCCTTAATATTTTACAAGTCCAAGTGCAGTGGATGTGCTTTTGGAGCAAACATTCATGAGGAGTAGCCTGGTCTGATGGAAGGTGTCCCTGCCCATTATAGGGGGGTGGAAGGAGATGATCTCTAAGGTCCCCTCCAACCCAAAGCAATCTGGTGATTGCCATGACTGTGGAGAACTGGCCTTAGCTCAGGTAGTCCAGTCTCTCCTTGACACCTGGTTTGTTGTGTCTTGACCCCTTGTTTTCTTCTGAGAGGGTCGTTTTTGGTGTAGGAACCTCTGAGGGCAAAGGATGACTTTCAGGGGTCTGGATGAAGCAATCAGGGATGAATAGGTGGACAATGAGAGAGGAGAAGTCACATCCACAGGTGGAATAGGGTGGAGCTGCAGCCAGTGTTCTTAGGGACAGTTTCTGCAATCGAGAATGTGGAAGATGTTTAAGGCCTAAAGAAGACAAAAGGTGCCATAGGAGTCCAGAACTGCAGGACTTGGCTGGACATGCTGAAACTCCAGCCAGCTCCTCCCTGCATCCCACATCTTCATGAGACACCAAAATAAACCCATGAGACCAGGAAGGATCCCATTGCCAAAGGAAAATTAAGAGATTAGGGTGATGCAAAGACTCACTTTGTCTGAAAGGGTCTGCACCAAGAATAGGACAAGACCACAGATTGTCCCCTGGAGACTGAGGGCAGCCAGGGAACTCCTGAACCTTTCTCCTCACACATGGGAGTGGTTCAGGCTTGGAGCTGCTGTGCTGGGAAGGCTCCCAAAGCAGCTTTGTGCCTGCAGAGGCTCCTCTGACAGACGAGTGCTGCGAGGGGGCTGGGGCAGGTCCTTGGTGCTGGTGGAAGGGGAAGGCTGTGTTGAAATTCAATGCAGCACACCTGAGTGCTGCTTCTTAAATTCTCAATTTAGCAGCACCCACGTCCCAGCAGATGATAGGAAAAGCACAGAGAGCCATTCTGCAAGGGGAATATTGATGGGCTGTGGGGACACAGGGCCCTGCATCTGCCCTCCTGCAGGGATTCCCTGTACACCCTGGAACACAGGCCGTTCAAAGCATGGAGAAAGATGAAATCACAGAATTCCAGATGGGTTTGGGTCAGAAGGGACCTTAAAGATCATCTCACTCCAACCTTTTGCCATGGCCAGGGACACTGCAAACCTTACAGCACCCACTGGTACATAAAGGGAAGGAATTCTCCAGCTTCCAAGGAGTGCCTGGCAGTGGAGCAGTGGGACTCAGCACCTGTGGCTGGGCCAGGAAGTCCCACCATCTGTGACTGATGGATAGTGGCCATGGCACAGCTCTTCTGGAGGCCTGATGCGTTCACCTTCATGGATAAGGCATTATTTTCTCTGAGCAGTGGAATAACTCAATACAAATCCTTACCAAGTGTCCACTCTCAGCAGCAGCTGTCTCCTATGAGAGCCCCAGGGGACACAGGAGGGGCTGGCCACCATGTCAGCACAGGCTGCAGATATGACTTGCTGCTGTCCTGCCTCACAGCAGAGCATTGCTGAGTATAAAATCATAAAGAATCACAGAGTCAATAAGGTTGGAAAAGTCCTCTAAGATCGTGTCCAGCATTCATGTGTTCACCAATAAACCATGTCCCCAAGGAGCCACATCTACATGGTTTTTTAACACTTCCAGGGGTGGTGACTCCACCAGTGCCCTGGGCAACCTGTGCCAGTGCCTGAAAACCCTTTCTTAGTGTTGCTTTCTGATGCAAGGCGAGGTGACTTGGTTTTGAGGAAATGGTACGGCGACTTAAACTTTCTAGGGTCACTTGGGCTAAGAACACACGCGGACAGTAGTATGGTGGACGGTTTAAGACTTTTATTGTTTCGTCTTGTTGGGTTTTATACTGGGAAAGTTTTTTTTTTACGTCAGGGGGTCTTACTTTATCGTAATTGGTTAGTAAGGAGTCGAAAGTTACTAATGTTAGGTGGGACTGCATTCTTGGGTGATCCCTTATCACTAGGCGTTAGGGGGAGAGGGATTCTACTGCTTTCTGTGACATCGCGAGATTTTCCGAGCGCCTGACCCTATCTACTACATCTTAGATCCAACCTAAACCTCCCCATGCCCAGCCTGAGGCCTTCCCTCTCCTCCTGTCCCTGTTCCCTGGGAGTACAGCCCAACCCCCTGGCTGTCCCCTCCTGTCAGGGTTGTGCAGAGCCACAAAGGTCCCTCCTGAGCCTCCTTTGCTCCAGGCTGAGCTCCCTCAACTCTCTCAACGGCTCCTGGTGCTCCAGACCCTTCCCCAGCTCTGTTCCCATCTCTGGACACACTCCAGCAGACAGAGCTTTTGCTAGGAGAGCTGACAGCATCCCAGAAAAGCACTTTCCCCAGACAGCAGAAATAGGAGGAGTGTGAGAAATGCTCCAGCCTATAAAGAGGATCCAGAGATGAGCTGGCTCTGGGGACAGGTGGTTCAGTCCATGTGTCATGGAGCATGCCAAAGACTGCTGGAGGCTCTCAGAGACCATGTGAGAAACACTCTGGCTCATCTCAGCTTTGTTCACAGTCACAGGCCTTAAGAGATGTCTCACACCATTGCCTTCCAGGTGCTTCAAGGTGTTTGTGCTCCAGCACAAACTGCAGAGCCTGAGGGAATGACAAGCAGCCCCACCCTGGGAGAAGTGGAGTGGTCTCTCATGGAACCCATCCTGGAGAGGCCAAACCCCCAGGAGGAATGCCATGGCACAGTGAGAGCTGTCCCTCTGCCCTTTTCTGCTCCAGGACACGCTGCTCAGCCCATTGCCAAGTCCCCACGGGCCTCCAGCAGTCATGGAGGGCCCAGAATCGGCACGAGGACCAGCCTGTCTCGTTTGATTACCAGCAGATGGAGGATGCATGCAAGAGAGAGATAATTAATTAATTGCAACTTTCCCAGCCTCCAGACTTTGGTTTCTATTGATCTCAGTTTTATCTGGAGTAAGAGAGACAATTAGGAGGGAACACAGCAGCAGAAGTTAATTACCAATGGAATGGAAACTGTGTCTTTCAATTTATTAAAGTTTTATCACACAGCAGCGCTGCTCCAGAAGCACAGGCAGAGGCAGCCTGTCTCCCCGTGTCCTGCAGAGCACTCCCTGCTCCTGACAATCAATAATAAATTACAAACTCACCCTGCCCTGCGCAGGGCCCCGGCTCTGGGCCGGGTCCCAGGGAGCTGAGCTCCGAGGGGAGCAGCTGGACAGGCTGTGGGGACAAGGCACGGGGACAAGGTACAGGGACAAGGCACGGCTGCTCCTGGACAGGCTGTGGGGACAAGGTACAGGGACAAGGCATGGGGACAAGGCACGCGGACAAGGTACAGGGACAAGGCATGGGGACAAGGCACAGGGACAAGGTACAGGGACAAGGCACAGGGACAAGGCACAGGGACAAGGCATGGGGACAAGGCATGGGGACAAGGCACAGGGACAAGGCATGGGGACAAAGTACAGGGACAAGGCACGGCTGCTCCTGGACAGGCTGTGGGGACAAGGTACAGGGACAAGGCATGGGGAAAAGGCACAGGGACAAGGCATGGGGACAAGGCACGGGGACAAGGTACAGGCACAAGGCACAGGGACAAGGTACAGGGACAAGGCACGGCTGCTCCTGTGCCGAGGCTCCAAGGAAGAAGCCTGGGCTGCAGGCACAGCCTCTTGTGCTGAGACTCCATGGAATTGTTATGAACAACTGACCATGTTTGTTGGCTGTTGGATTATTGGTAGTACCAATATTGCAGACGGGACGTGCCCTGGCTTGTCTGGCCCCTGCAGCTGAACCAAATAGTGGCTACTGTGGTGTTTCACCCCAGAGACACCTTTGGCCACCTGGATGTTGCAGCTGGGTGTGTGGAGACAAGTCCAGGCATGCTGGGCTCTGGTGGTGCGGGATGGAGCTTCCTCTCGTGGAGGGGCCGCTCCTCAGGTTTAGCTCTGGTGGAGAAGCTTTAAGGCAATGGTGAAGGAAAGGAGTCATTTCTGATGGAGGGCTTCAATCCAGAGCTTTTGTTCTGGCCCACAGGCCTCTGAATCCAGCAACTGCTCCAACAGAACTCCCACACTGTGTGCTTGCTCGGTCTTTTACCCAGGGGAGGGAGGAGGGAAGGGGTAGGGAGCCACCAACCAGGTACAGGTGGGGAGGTTTTAAGGGACAAGGGACACCTGGATGGCCCAAAGCTCCCCAGGGGTAGAGGGCATGCTTTGAATCTGCCTAATCACTCAATGCCCTTCTGGAACTCCAGTATTGATGGACAGTGCTCAGCAGGGATCAAAGTGGGGAAAGGAAGGATGATTGACACACCTGGGAAGGAATCTTCAGGGGAGAAACCCGGAGGTCTGGGGTGAACCATGAAATCACACTGCAACACTGGATGTTGATCACCAAGTTGAGTGTGTTGGTTCTGTTGATTACCAATATTGTTAATCACCCAGCAGTCCCTTCCCTTGCCTGTACCATTTTTTTCAGTCGAGTATTGCCTCAGCTGCCTCCCAAGATGGCCTGAGCTATGAAGGAGAGAGCAATGTCACTGGTGTATATATAAATTGAGAGACATCCAGTTCTATTCAAAGGAATAACACCCTAAAAGATGAGCCAACCTGCAGTGCAAGAGACTGAGTGACATGTCTCACTCGGGAACAGTTTTCTTGTTCCATCAGTGTAATTCCAGGTGGTCACTGTAACCCAAGAGAACAGGTCCAGGGTGAGGACTTCAGACTACAACTTTCAAAGGAGTATTCCTAGGCACGCTCGCGAGGATGGAAGCACCAGCTCTGCTACATGGCAAAGCTGTCTGCTTTCTCCTGCGTGTCACCCAAGGGAGCAGCGGCGGTGTGCGCGACCCCTCGGGCCCCCACCCAGAGCTGATTTCATAAAGGCTGTAAAAAAGGAGCAGATCTCCTTGCCCTTTACTTCAGAAGGAGCCATCCCTGCGGGCACAGCCCTGTCCCGAGGCTCTGTGAAGGAGCCCTGCAGGCACAGCCCCTGTCCCGAGGATGCAGGAATGCAGCCCTGCCTGCGGGCACAGCCCCTGTCCCGAGGCTCTGTGAGGGAGCCAGCCCTGCCTGCGGGCACAGCCCTGTCCCGAGGCTCTGTGAGGGAGCCCTGCCTGCGGGCCCTGTCCCGAGGCTCTGTGAAGGAGGCCTGCGGGCACAGCCCCTGTCCCGAGGCTCCAGGAAGGCAGCCCTGCAGGCACAGCCTGTCCCGAGGATGCAGGAATGCAGCCCTGCCTGCGGGCACAGCCCCTGTCCCGAGGATGCAGGAATGCAGCCCTGCCTGCGGGCACAGCCCCTGTCCCGAGGCTCCAGGAAGGCAGCCCTGCAGGCACAGCCTGTCCCGAGGATGCAGGAATGCAGCCCTGCCTGCGGGCACAGCCCCTGTCCCGAGGATGCAGGAATGCAGCCCTGCCTGCAGGCACAGTCCCTGTCCCGAGGATGCAGGAATGCAGCCTTGCCTGCGGGCACAGCCTCTGTGCTGGAAGGGAGGGATGCTGCCGGCAGAGGAGGCAGCACAGACAGCTGGGGGGACAGGCCCCTCCGAGAGTGTCACTGCTCAGGGCAGGGTAGAGATGTGCTCCTGGTGCTTCCAGAGCCTCAGGACACATCCCTGTTGCGTCCCGGTTGTGAGAAACAACTGTTGACTTTGAAAATTTAAAAAGGTTTACGAAAACCTTGACAAAAATACAACAAAGGACTACACAAGGAAAAATTCACAGAGCTGGGAGCTGCCCTCGTGCATAATGTGGCCAGTTCATCTTCTAGATGGATGCTCAGTCTTTTATACCCCTGGGCGGGGGGGTTGCATCAGCCAGCCCTGGCCCCTCCCAAAGTCTGTCAGGCAGCTCTTTGCCATTTATCAGTGGAACCTGCTTTCTTGTAACTGGATTGGAGGTCAGGCGCTGCCATGCCTCACCCCCTAAGCACCCCCAAGCTTTTCCATTCCCACCTGCCTTATGCAAGGGACACATGTGCAGCCTTCTTTGTACCTCCTAGGCAACCCTGGCTGTCTGATGGCAACAATATGGGGGGGAAAGGGAACTATGGGGAGAACAGAGGACATCTAGACTATAGTAACATAACTATACATCACTAAAGCTTTTTTTTAATATTAACACAATAGTTACATTTTAATTGCGAGAGCCAATAATCTCATTATCCATCTATCACATGGTCCTAGGTCCAGACAGCTTTGGACCTGTGGCAGCTATGGTGGGAGTCTGATAGGGTGACTTCGGAGAGAGAGACAAGTATCCAGTCCAGTGGCTGGGAACCAAACCCTTGAATAACTGGAAAATAACAAAGTGGGAAGTGAACAAACCACGTGGAGGCCCAGTAGAGAAGCCAGCTGCAGCTGGGGGTCCAGGCTCTCACAGGGGTACACACAGGTTAGGGACAGGGGCGGTGTTACGGTGGGGTCTGAGGGGAAGGCCCAGTAGGAAAGGATTTGGAAAACATTGCAGGGGTACAAGAACCAGTCAAGGGCATCAAGGTTACTGCGAGCAAATCAGCTGGGAGAGAACAGAGAACTTTCTGGTACAAATTTGCCTAAAACAACTGGGGAATGCTGGGACAGACTTCTATGATTTTCTATAGGTCTAAGGGGTTTTGCCATGGCCTTATTTCTCATTCATCTTCATCTTGAGTCAACCCCAACACATACCCCTTCTGGACTTACAGAATCATGGAATCAGAATGGTTTGCATTGGAAAGGGACCTTAAATATCATCTCATTCCAACCCACCTTGGCACAGGGACACCTTCCACCAGACCAGGCTACTCAGAGCTGGGCAGGGCTGCAGGAGGAGCCAGAGGGGGGTCCTGCCTGTGCCCCTTAGTGCCATCATTCCCTTGGCAGGAGGCTGGGCTGTCAGTCAGGGATCAGGGATGGTCCTCCCTTCCTTCTCTCCCACCTTGCCCTATGCTCCCTTCTTGGTGTCTGGACTCAATGACCTCAGAGGTCTTTTCCAGCCTGAATGATTCTGTGATTCTCCTGCACAGCCTGGCCCAAGTCCAGCTCAGAAATGCCAGCCCACAGCCCCTGAGAGACCCTCTGAACCTCTGCAGCTGAGGTCACTGAGCTGGGTCACTCAGAGCCTTGGTGAGGGGTTCTCAGAGAGCCCATCACTCAAAGGCAGTTCCTACTGCCATGTGGCCATTGGCAGGGCAGGGCTGCTGTGACAGTCCTCTGTGACTCACTGTCCCCGTGGCACACAGCAGTGAGCATCCCCAGGGCTGGCCTGCGGATTGCAGAGCAGCACCTGGCTCAGAGGCTGAGTTCACTCTGCTCTTTCCACAAATCACAGGAGAAAATTATTTGTTCATTATCACACAGGTCTCTGGAGGTGGTGGCACATGCGATGGGACATAAGGGTTTGGACCCATTTTCTGTAGTACCATGCTATAAAAAGCTGTGCCTCTCCTCATCTCCAAGCCTGTCTGCTGTCTGCTGGAAGTGCTCCCTCCACGCTGCTGTCTCCACAATGTCCTGCCCTTGAGGGCAGCAAACTCCCACGTCTTGTCTCCAGGGCATTAAAGGCAGTGTGCTTAAATTGTTGAGGTCACTAGACTTCTTCAGCCTGGAGGAGGCTGAGGTCAGACCTCATTGGGGTCTGCAGCTTCCGCCCAGGGGGAAGTGGAAGGGCAGCTTCACTCTCTGCTCTGGTAGCCAGTGAAATGACCCAGGGAATGGCTGGAGCTGTGTCAGCTTTAGGTTGGAAATCAGGGAAAGGTTCTTCCCCCAGAGGGTGCAGGCACTGCCCAGGCTCCCCAGGGAATGGGCACAGCCCCAAGGCTGCCAGAGCTCCAGGAGTGTTTGGACAATGCTCTCAGGCACAGGATGGGATTGTTGGGGTGTCTGTGCAGGGCCAGGAGTGGGACTGGATGATCCTTGTGAGCTATTCCAGCTGAGGATATTCCATTATTCTTTTAAACGGGTCTCTACTGCTGGTGCAGGAGCAGTAATTAGATTGCTGGTTTGCTCTTGTTTCTCTTTCCAGCCATTCCAAAGACTGTGTTTGCCTTGCACTCCCCTGTAGAGCTGGAGGACAGCCCTCACTGCTGGCTCAGTCCAACTCAACCTGACCCACAAAGCCTTGCCCAAACTGGAGATTTCAGCAGAAAACTCTCCCTTGTCCTTTATGAACACAAGGTTGCTCACATCCTGGATTGGACCCAGTCAGTAACCCCTCTTCTGATGAAAAATGTCTGTTTAATTGCATTTATTTAATTTTGTTCATTTTCTTTAAGATTCTTTTTTGAAGCATAATGTCAAAAGATTTTGACACGGCATCACTGACTGCTCCACTGGGGTCACAGGTTTAGGATTCATGGTCCCACTCCTAATGTGAGGTGACACTGCACTGGACTGCAAAGGGAAAGGGCACTCTGGAATGTCTCCTGTCTGATGGCTGAGTGTGCATGCTATTAGAAATCAGGCAGTTGTGGGTCTGACCAGTGCTTGAATAGGATACAGGCTTCAAATCCCTTGTATGGTAGGCACAAGCCAATTAGTCATGCTTAAATACTTGGGAGATTGCTGGAGCCCTGAGCCTCAGTGAGCTGTGAGGCTCAGCCCTAACCTGCTACTGAACTGATTTGCAGAGAAGGATGGGAGGAGGTGTTTTCTCAAGGTGAAATGGATGTTCTTGGAGGATATGTGGTTTTAAAACAGTTAGATGCTTGGCAGGTTGACTCCCCAGCCTTGATAAGCCCTGCTCTGGCATTCCCAGGTGAAGCAAAAAATCTACAGTCACAGAGGTTTGCAAAATGTGGCTTTGTGTGGCAGCTCAGCCAGTTTGGATGCTCATACAATCACAAAATCCCAGACTAGTTTGGGGTGGGAAGGACTTTAAAGCTCATCCTGTTCCACCCCTGCCATGGCAGGGACACCTTCCACTGTCCCAGGCTGCTCCAGGCCTCTCCAGCCTGGCCTGGGACACTCCAGGGAGGGGTAATGTGATGCTGTGATGCAGCCTGTAGGAAAGACAGCCAAAGATAAGGCCACCCTGGCCAAATCCATGCCAGGCTTTGCACTAAATTCCCATCATCTCCACTCCTTCCCAGTGTGGGCCTGGCTGTGTGCCCCAGGTGGGCAGGTCCAGCCTGGATACCTGTCCCTTACATCCACCTTTGCCAGCCCTTTCCAGGGGAATCTGCTCAGCAGCCTTGTCCCTCCCAGCCCAGCCAGACTGGGGCATCTCTCATTTTCATCACTCTGCACATGCTCCTGCTCACCCACAAGTCCTAAATTCAATCTGATTTCAGCCTGATTACTTTCCCCTCCACTTGAGAGAATTAATTAATATCCGGCTCTGCTCCAGTTTTTTTTCCCCAATCGATAAAAGTAGGAAGGAAAAGGTGGTGTACCTGTCATTAATCATCATTAAATTAGTGACTCCAGAATTAGCTTGCCATGAAAGCTTGTGCAGCAGCAGAGCTGAGCTGTATCCCTGTGCAGAGAGACCTGGAGCTCTGCTCAGCTCAGGCAGCAAGAAATGGGACAGAGAGGAGAGACCTGCACGTGGAGTCACAGAAGGGAAGGGATGCAGGCAGAGGAGGGATCCACCACAGCAAAGCATCTCTGTATGGACAGATGCTTGCAGCTCCAGGTGCCTGAAGGCAGCACTCAGGCCAAGCCAGAGCTTCCCAGTCACTGATCAGTGTCACCCACACCTCCCTGGAGGTGACATCCTGATCCTAAGTGCTGGCTCCAGGCCCAAACAGCCAGATCAATGGTTTCCCTGCACCCAGCACAGCACATGGCCTCCAGCTGCACAGGGAAGATAAAGGGTGAGGAAGGGTTTCCCTGCATGGCCTGCATCCCTCCATCCTTCCAGCCACAGGGATCAAGAGATGCTGTCCCCTGCCCTCACTCCCTGCCCTCACTCCTGCCTCTGTGATCTCCTCTCACCCATCCTGTCCTCTCCCTGCTCTGACCTGGAGCAGGAATTGTAGAATCCCAGACAGGTTTGGGTTGGAAGGGATCTTACAGCTTATCCCACTCCACCCCCTGCCATGGCAGGGACACCTTCCATAGCCCAGGCTGCTCCCAGCCCCATCCAGCCTGGCCTTGGGCACTGCCAGGGATCCAGGGGCAGCCACAGCTGCTCTGGGCACCCTGTGCCAGGGCCTGCCCACCCTCACAGCCAGGAATTCCTTCCCAATATCCCATCCAGCCCTGCCCTGTGACAGTGGGAAGCCATTTCCCCTTGTCCTGGCATTCCAGGTCCTTGTCCCCAGTCCCTCTCCAGCTCTCCTGGAGCCCCTTTAGGCCCTGGAAGGGTCTCTGAGGTCTCCTTGGAGCCTCCTCTTGTCCAGGTGAGCACCCCCAGCTCTCCCAGCCTGGCTCCACAGCAGAGGGGCTCCAGCCCCCTGAACATCTTTGTGGCCTTTCTCTGGGCCTTTCTCTTTCTCCAACAGGTCCATATCCTCCTTTTACTGGAGACCCCAGAACCCCCTGAACTGTTATGGTGGCAGCATGTGGAGCAGGAGTAGTGGGATCAGAAGGAGTTCACATCACCTGTGGCAGTGGGTGAGTAGCACACAGAGGTTTATAGAGCAAACAGGTCTGAAGATAAGAGTATCTGTATTTACATGGTATGTTTTGTTCCCCTGGGTACATTTTAGTTTCAGGTCCTTGAGCCTCTTCCTGACCACGTTTTGATATCATTCTATGAATGAGTACTTGCTTGCTCTGGTTGTGCTGTGGATGCAGTGATGGGACAGCTGGGCAGCGGCTCTCACATCACACCTCTGTGCAGCTGCTGTCTGAGTGACACCTCAGGCAATCCCTGGCATCTGCCTGGCTCTGGAGGGTCACTCATGCCTGACCTTCACCAGCCCATCTGCCTGCAGCACCCAGCACAGCACCACAAACATCCTCTGCTGGACACTGAGAAATCCATCAGCCACATCAAATCTTTCTGGGGCTCAGTCAGACACGTGGACAGGGAGGTCATTCCCCTCTATGGCACCTCTTACTCACACCAGCATCATTGCCCTGGTGGCCACACCAACAGCACCTCTGTGAGGTGTGCTGTCCCCTGCCAAAGGCCTGCTCTCCAGGACAGAGCCTGTGTGACAGCTGTGCCCTTGCCTCTGGCCCTGTTAAATGCCTGTTTGTGCAGCTGAGTGCAGATCTGGCTCTCTGCTGTAGATAATAGATCCCAGCACTGAGCATGCAGCACCAGCCCCCTCCAACAGCCACCGCCCTCACTGCTGCTGTGCCTCCAAGCACTTCATTAGTACCTCAGCAAAGGCCAGGAAAACAAAGCAAATACTCCAGTCATCCTGTGGGAAGGGTTTGTCATCCTTACAGCCCAGCTCTGCTGAGTCCAGAGCATCTCTGTGTGCCCAGTGCTGCAGCTGCCACAGGTCTGAGCCTTTCTGACCAACTCCCCTCCTCTCTGAGACCCCTCTCCTGTGGCCCATGCATGTTCCCAAAGCCCTGTGTCTATGGGGCTGCAGGTTTAAACCCCAGTGGAATGCAGGATGTCTCCCACTCCCTCCTCCTTCTCCTCCCTGCCTCAGCTACATCACTCTGGGCTTGGCTGGGATGTGCTGTCCCTTCCCTGTGACAGCTCTGGTGTCACTTAACCCACCCTGCTCCTGCTGGGCACCACCACTTGGGAAAATCTTCCAGATACTCCTCCCTTTTCTGTCACCAGCACTTTTCATGTGCAGTGCTGGTGCTGCTGCTGGCAATGAGGGACCAGGCTGGATCATCCCCAGTGCTGCTGGGGTGATACCCAGGCAAAAAGGGCAAAGCATGGAGCACATGGGAGGTGCCCTCCATGGCCAGCCTGGAGGGGGGGGGGGCATGGACACCCTGCTGCTATTATCCAAAATTCCAGTGTCGGGAATCCTGCATCCCTGGGCTGCCATTAAATTTTCTCTCCAAAGTTTTTCCATCAAGACTTGCTGGCAGAGAAGTCAGGCATCAGGCAGGAACACGAGCTGTAGATCAGCTGCCAAAACACCCGCACCAAACATTTGCAGTGTCATGGACCTATTCCCCTGGGCACATTTTTATTAAAAATACAAAACCTCTCTCCATTTTGAGTAACAATCCTGGGTGACAAATGCAGAGAACAGTAAGTGGTGTATCTGTGCTTGGGAGTGGGTGCCTGTCCGTGCTGTACCTGCATTTATGGAGTGTTTGTGTGTCTGGGTGCCACAGCTCCTCCCACACCTCCTGTTGCCATCACGTATGTGCAGCCTTCCTGCTGTGCCCTGCACTAGTCCCTCAGTCAGGGCACAAGGCACTGGGCTCAGCACAGGACCAGGACCCATCTGTGCTACCAGGATGCCCTGCTATGGAGTGGGGACCTCCATGCAGCCTCCACAGGATGGGCACCACACTGGGGTGTTAGATAACCCTTCTTTTATGTGGTGCAATCTCTGAAATGAGAGCTGAAGGAGGCTGTGAATGCTGGAGGAGATGATCTGAGATGTGCTGTGAATATCCATGTCCATGAGCCATCCCTGCCCACAGGGTCACAATGGCTCCACCTCTGTGCCCAGTAACTGCAAGCTGTGGGATGGGAAGGGCACCATCCCTGCCAGGGTCCGGGTCAAACCAGCACCATTCCACTCAGGCTTTGCAGGCCAAGCCTGGACCTGCACTCACAAAGCTCCTTCCCAACCAGCCCCTTGCACCAAGTGGCTAGAGCAGCTGAATTTGCCACAATTGAATGTGTTCTTCCAATGAATGTGAGCATGAATTAATAATGGCACTTTGAAGGCTCTCTCTGTGCTTGCTGCATCCCTCCTGCTGCACTCCCAGCTCAGAGCTGCTGAGGAGCTGCATCCATGCTGATTCATTTTGCACTAATAACAGCCTTCCCCTAAGAGGGATAAACAGCACGCTGAAGTTTCTGCTGGCAAAATAATGCATCTCCAAAATGAACTGCTAAAAATGGTTAACAAAAGGCTATTTCCAGCTCCCCCACCCAGCTGGAGCTGGCTCTGCTCTCTGGCTGGTGCTGTCTGCATCTGTCACAGGAGTTACTGGGCAGGGAAGGGAGGCAGGGATGGGTGCAAGCAGCAGGTGAGGAGGTTTGGGAGAGACAGAAAAGGGGCTGCAGCAGGTGCCTGAGCACAGAGGGGACACAGGCTGGGAGCTGTGTGCAGGTGTCACAGGCACCACCCTCATCCCCCAGCTCCTCCCTGGCCTCTGGTCCATCAGTGCTGCCAAGTCCTGGGTCTGCAAGGAAAGCAAGTCCCAGCAGTGCCTTCCCCAGTGCGGCTGCTCACTCACACAGGGGTCCTTTACTCCTGGCTGACAGAGTGAGCACTTGTCAGACACTTCTCTAATCTCAGGTATGATAAACCTCCTCCCCTGGCTCCCTGCCTCCCAGATCTGTCATGTGAGCCAGCTGTGCACAAGGAAAGCATTTTGAATGCAGATGATTTATCTGTCCTCGATCTGATCCAAATACACCCCCTGAGCACAATCAGGCAGCAACTGCTCATCCTCCCACTGCCTGGTTCCAGGACACTGTTTGCATTTTGCAGGGATCACAGAATGCAAGACTGGTTTGGGCTTAAAGCTCATTCAGTGCCCCCCCGCCCCCTGCCATGGCAGGGACACTTTCCACCCTCCCAGGCTGCTCCCAGCCCCATCCAACCTGGCCTTGGGCACTGCCAGGGATGCAGGGGCAGCCACACCCTCACAGCCAGGAATCCCTTCCCAATATCCCATCCATCCCTGCCCTCTGGCAGTGGGAAGCCGTTCTCCCTTGTCCTGTCACTCCATCCCTTGTCCCCCGTCCATCTCCAGCACTCTTGGAGCTCCTTTAGGCACAGGAAGGGGCTCTGAGCTCTCCCTTCACTTCTCCAGACTGAACAGTCTGATCCATGATGATCCCATGTTCCTCATGGGACCATCCCATGAAGGATCATTCAGGACTGCGGCCTTGCCACAGGTTCTGGGCAGTGCACACAGCAGGGCCCCCTGAGAGCACGGGGAAGTGCAAATGTGTCATGAACAGTAATGAAAGGGAAGATGTCTGGTTAAGGCAGGCACCTCAGAGTGCTCCCCTGCAGCCTGTGGTGTGGCCAGCGTTCCCTTGGGTGGATGTCACAGTCATGGTTCCCATCTGTCCTACCCTGTAGAGACTCTGTACAGCTGGATGAGAAAGCAGCAGGAGGATAAATTTAGATTAAATATTGGAAAGAAATTGTTCCCTGTGAGGGTGGGCAGGCCCTAGCACAGGGTGCCCAGAGCAGCTGTGGCTGCCCCTGGATCCCTGGCAGTGCCCAAGGTCAGGTTGGGCAGGGCTTGGAGCATCCTGGGCCAGTGGAAGGTGTCCCTGCCATGGCAGGGGGGACACTGGATGAGCCTAAAGTTTGTCTTTAGCCCAAACCAGTCTGGCATTATGTGACTGTCTGATGGCTCTGCTGAAGATGTGGCTGAGGCACATGGGCACAGCAGAAATGCCACCTCAGAGGTGCCAGAGACACAGCATCCTCAGCAGTGCAGCCCTGGGGGCTTGGAGATGGCCACTGGAAAACAGATTTGATTAGAAATTAATCAGCATCTGAAGCAAAGTGTGATATTTAATAAAGGGTGAGGAACTGGCTGGGGATCAGACTGTCAGAGCCACAGCCCTGAGGCACAGCACGAGGGAAGGGGCCCCAAACCCACCCTGCCAAATGACAGGGCTGACAGAAGGTCACAGCTGCTGCTCAGGACACATATGGACCCCAGAGCCACCTGGGAAATGCTGCCACCCTACATGACATCCACAGTCTAGTGTCCCTAAGTCTCCCAGAAATTTAGAAATGCTTTTCAGCATCACCCTGGGGGTCCTGGTAAACCATATGCTCTGCCCCAAACCTATTCCAGCTTCAGATCAGGTCTGAATTAAAAACCATTATTGATTTTGGATTGTCACTCCCAGCTTTTAATGTCTAAACTGGCAGTAGCCTTTTAATAATATTTTTGAGGTTCTTTCTTCACCAGATGAAAAAAAATATACCTATTTTAGGCAGAAACGGAGTATTATGCTTAATGTCATCACTCAGGGAAGTGGAGCTTTAAAAAATACATTTTTATCACAGTTCCTGAAAGCAAGGGAGCATCCCTTCCTGATTCTTGTCTGGGAGAAGGGAATGGCCAGAGAGGGAACAAGGATTTTGCTGTTGAGGAGCAAGGTCTCAGTGAAAACTCAAGCAGGCAGCACTGCAGTTGTGCAGACAGCTCTGTCTCACCTCAGCGCCAAACCTCAGGGTGGCTGGGGTGCTGAGGGAGCTCAGGGTAGCTGGGATGCTGAGGGTGCTCAGGGATGCTCAGGGTGCTCAGGGTGGCTGGGTGCTGAGGGAGCTCAGGGAGCTCAGGGTAGCTGGATGCTGAGGGAGCTCAGGGTGGCTGGGATGCTGAGGGAGCTCAGGGTAGCTGGGGTGCTGAGGGTGCTGAGGGTGCTCAGGGATGCTGAGGGAGCTCAGGGATGCTGAGGGAGCTCAGGGATGCTGAGGGAGCTCAGGGTAGCTGGGGTGCTGAGGGAGCTCAGGGATGCTGAGGGAGCTCAGGGTGGCTGGATATTGATGGAGCTCAGGGTAGCTGGATGCTGAGGGAGCTCAGGGATGCTCAGGGAGCTCAGGGTAGCTGGGGTGCTGAGGGAGCTCAGGGATGCTGAGGGTGCTCAGAGTGGCTGGGGTGCTGAGGGAGCTCAGGGGTGCTGAGGGTGCTCAGGGTAGCTGGGGTGCTGAGGTAGCTCAGGGATGTTGAGGGAGCTCAGGGTGGCTGGATATTGATGGAGCTCAGGGTGGCTGGATGCTGAGGGAGCTCAGGGTAGCTGGGGTGCTGAGGGAGCTCAGGGTGGCTGGGGTGCTGAGGGAGCTCAGGGTGGCTGGGATGCTGAGGGAGCTCAGGGTAGGGGATGCTCAGGGAGCTCAGGGTAGCTGAGTGCTGAGGGAGCTCAGGGATGCTGAGGGAGCTCAGGGTAGCTGGGGTGCTGAGGGAGCTCAGGGTGGCTGGGGTGCTGAGGGAGCTCAGGGAGTTCAGGGTAGCTGGGTGCTGAGGGTGCTCAGGGTAGCTGGATGCTGAGGGAGCTCAGGGTGGCTGGGTGCTGAGGGTGCTCAGGGTAGCTGGATGCTGAGGGAGCTCAGGGTGGCTGGATGCTGAGGGAGCCTTTGCGTGTCACGCACGGAGCTGCTGCCATCCCAGAGGAGCGGCAGGATGCTCATCTCCTGGAAGAACAACAGCATGGGCACACTTTCTTGGTCTTCTCTCCAAAAAGATTATTTTTCCTCTCGCTGCCTGTACATCCAGAGATGCAGCACTTTGGGGTCTGCAGCAGGGACACAGCAGTGACAAGTGTAGGTAGTTCCTTCGCTGATTCCCAAGCTCTCATTCACTAAATTGTTGGCTTGGGTATTTTTTGTTAGTGGGAGCACATTAGGCTGGGTGCAGCAGCTGAGGGACGTGAGGCTGCTGCAGCTGCCTGTGCCCAGGGCTGTCAGTAGTGAAGCTGAAGGTGTGTACAGCACACACCTGTACTGCATGTACACCTCTATAGCTGTGTGAGTACACCTGGACACCTGCCTGGCCACTCAGAGCACATCAGCAGCAACAGCACCAACGTGCCTCGTCCTGCTGCTCCTGGGGCTGAGCAGGGTGTGGGTCTGACAGAGAGAATAGAAGTACACACACACTTATGTGCAGCACTGATCCCTCCAGCAGCTGGGCTCAGACACCCAGCTTATCCACAACAAATGCTCTTCCCCCACATCCCACGTTGGGTCTCACACCCCAGGGCAGCAGCGTCTTTGGTCCAAAAGGTGACCCTGGGAGCTACTTCCAGTGATGATTTCACACCTCCACACTGGAACAGATGGCTCTGCTGGGACATCTCTGGAAGGGGCCATGGACAAGGTGGTTGTTCCTCAGTCTGGGTCCCCACCCGGCACTGTGTCCCTGTGCCCACCACGACTTCGGGACACTTGGTGGGCTGATGGTTCTCCTTTGGGGAGTATCAGGGTAGCCCCAAGGTAGTGTTTGAGCTCCCCCTCCTGCCATTGTCTCTTCCTGCGCCTTTGTGGATGTGCAAACAAGCCTTTATCACATCCTCTGGTCTCTAAATTGATGGTTATCTCTACCCTGATTCCCCGGGAGATTTGGCAGAGATCCTCCAGCAGGCAGAGAGCAAGTCCAGGGTGCAGCCTCCACGTTCAGACACAGCAGCAGTTTTTTGGCAATGCAGGAGGGTCCTTCCCCCTTTAATTCATGTTTCCATGACCATCTGCACAGTTCCACAATTCCATGTGTGCATCTGATGGAAAGTCTTCCCTCAGCATCTCAGCACTGGGAAATGCTCCTGGTGCCACCTCAGGTGTGATGGCACTGAAGACTCTTTGTGCCCCCTGAGCTGTCCAAGCCCTGCAGGGATGTGGACGGATCTTTGCAGGGGTCTGAAGTGCAATTTCTTGCCCACTTTGCCCAGTTCTTCCCTCCAGTGGTTTGCAAAGTCTGTTTTCCACCAGCCCTGGCTATTGGCACGCTTTGCTGCAGTGGCTGCACACCCAAAACACAGAGTTTATATTCAGGGGCGTTGTCCTGTGTAGAGCAACAATTGTCACTTGTTCATTCTGATCAAGCACTTAAAACCTTCCAGAATGGTGCCCAGCCTGGACAGTGAGGCAGCAGGCACAGGGACAGGTCCTTGTCCCTGTCCCCACTGTACAGGCAGGGGTGACAAGAAGGGTGACAGAGCCACCATCAATCACAGGGCCTGAGCAGAGGCTTCCGAGTATTTAAATCATTAATTAAGATTAATGAAATGCACTTTGGCAGTTTATTTAAGTGCATGTTTTGAACCTGAAACCTGGTTGTTAATTAGTGAGGGAGACAATTTGAAAGGCTCAGTAAATCCCCTCCTGAGCCCTGGTGAGGCACATCCAGCTCCAAGTGCAAGGATATGGCTCTACCCAGGGGATCCTACATCAGGGCAGCATAGGAGACACTTGAGAACAAACACACATCCCAATAATATGGGCTTTTAGGGAATTAGGGAGCTTCATCCAGCTCAGAACTGAGAATGGGAGGCACAAGCTGTAATCTCCTTGTATCATTGTGGCAAATGAGAGGCTTCATTTGACTTCTCCAAGTAAATTAAACTGAAAAAAATCAGACATTACCGGAAGGATTAGAGCGCCTTGGAGATCCCACTGCCCGGGCCTGAATCCTCATCATGAAGGCTAATGCAACCAAATATGTCCCATTATAGGATAAATCTAACTTGGAAACAAAAATGCAGTCTTTTTGCCATGTGAAATGCCACATGAAGCCCAGCTGTAGGGTCCTGCATGCTTCACCTTGTGCTTGGCCTCATGCTGGGACCTCTGTGTCCCCCAGATCAGACCATGGAATCATAGAATCCCAGAATGGAGAGGTTGGAAGGGAGCTTAAAGCTCATCCAGTGCCCCCCCGTGCCATGTCAGGGACACATTCCACTGGCCCAGGCTGCTCCAAGCCCCATCTAACCTGGCCTTGGGCACTGCCAGGGATCCAGGGGCAGCCCCAGCTGCTCTGGCTGGCCTGTGCCAGGGTATCTCCACCCTCACAGGGAAGAATTCCTTCCCAATATCCAGAGGATGCTTCTGTGCTTCCCCTCTGCTCTGGTGGCATACACAGGCCAGATGATCACAGCTATCTTCTGCCACCAGTGCAAACTTCCCTCAGGATCTGCAGAGTGGAGCTGTTTCAGGACTTTGGGCCACCCTCTGGGGTGTTTGGAAAAATAGCGTTCAGAGTGACCTTCCCCACAGTGCAATTAGCCAGACACACTGGCAGGGACTTGCATCAGTTACAGGGAAGTCAGTAATTAATTAGAAGCTGGGATTCTTCATATCCCTCATTGCAGCTCTGAAATTAAAAGTCCAGGTGAAGAATAACTCCAAGCCAGGGAGTCAGTGCTGGGCTGCCACAATTGCCCCCACACAAAGAGTCTGGAGAGGCCTCTGAGGTGCTGATTGATTTGGTTTTGAGTTGGCAGCAAGGACATGGGTTTGACCTCTGCATGCAGGAGAGGACTTGGAGAGGAGTGAATCCTGAGTGGCTCATGCCACTGCAAGTGGAAGAGTCTGTCCAAGCTGGGAAGGTGGTGTGTCCAAGCGGGGAAGGTGGTGTGTCCAAGCTGGGAAGGTGGTGTGTCTGGGTGGGAGGCAGTGGAGGTGGCTGAGGAGGGTGAGCTCCTAACAGAAGCAGAGAGGTTGGGGTGTGTCCATGGAGGCAAGGGAGCTGTTGAGCTGATGGAAGTGCTTCAGAGGATGTTGGAAGCGTGTGGGCCACCCCAGGATTGAGGATACAGGTACTGCTGCCCTCTGCTTGGGAGCAAAGCCAGAGAGCCACCAAAATCAGACCCGCTGACGGTCTGTGTTCATCAGACCAGGACCATCAAATCCTGGAATGGCTTGGATTGGAAGCAGCCTTAAAGACCACCTCCTTCCTTCCAGCCCCCTGCCATGGGCTGAGAGTCCCTCCACTCAAGGTGTGTGGCTGTCAGAGCACAGGGACAGGGAGGCACTGTGGCCTCCAGCCTAGGGCAGCCTGAACACCTCCCTGCCTTGGAAGCATCCATCCAGCTGTGCTCAGCACTGCTGGAGTATTCCCTGGGAGAGCTGAGTGCAGGGCTGGCTGATGGAGCCTGGGGCACATGCTGGGGCCCTGCTGGCCACAGGCAGAGGCAATCAGAGCCTCAGGATCAGCAATCAGCTGCCCTCCAAACTGGGCAGGCAGACAAGTGAGCCTGGGAGCTCCCATCGATCTGGCAGCCAAGGGCAGGTAGAGGGGAGCTGAGCTGCCAGAAGAGCCCCTGTGCAAAGTGAGCTGGAACAGAAATGAGGTGTAATTGGCTGCAGCCAGCACAGACCTCCAGCTGCCATGACCCAGTTAACACTGATGCTCACCTGCAGGGAACTGCCGCTGCATTTTCAAGGCCTGATGTCAGGGAAAGCAGGTCACAGGATGGAGATAAGTCTGGGAAGGGGGCATGATGCTCCAGCAGCTTTCCACAACTGTCTGGGCACAGGATGCAGGGAGGATCTGTGCTGGTCATGCCAGCCCAGTGGGGAGGCACAGCATTGCTGCAAACCAGTGCCTGATGATTCCCAGTCCATTGGGATGAGCACATCCCTGCCTGGTGGAGAGATTCCTGATGGTGTCACCATGGCCTAAAGGCCCCAAAGAGTCCAAACTCCACAGAACCAGAACTGAGGCAGCAAAACTCACAGCCCAGAGAGTGGCACCCTGTGCCTCCCCTCCAGTATGGCCATCACATGGGGTTTGAAGGGAATCCCACCACGTCTAGGATGTCTCAGAGCCTCATCTCCTGAACCTGTAGCATAAAACCAAGAGGGAAAGGAAGGACAAGAATTGGGGTGTTTTTGTTGTTGTTGCTGCTTTGTAAAAATGGCACTTCAAGCTATTTTTAAACCTTTAGGGGTGTTCAGGAGCTACCATGGACTCTCCTTAAGGGGTGAGCAGGCTCAGGACTCATTGCTGGAGTAGGGAAAGGGTTAGGGTGGGAATCAGTGGGCACCAGGCTGAATGTGAACAAAGCTCAGATGAGCTGAACTGCTGCACTGGGGAGAGTGTGGCCAATTCAAGAGAAATTGTTCATCCTTATGATCAGCAGTGGGAAGACCAACTCGCTGTCAGCCAGGGGTAGGGGAGGGTGAGGTGGGAGCTGATCTCTGCTGCAGCTGCTTGGGAATAATTGCAAGGAAAGAGAGCCAAACACATCTGTGATGCCAAATGACATAACTAGGGATGGTGGGCACATGGGGGACCTGCAGAGATTTGGGATGGACATCAGGAAATGTCTCTTCACCTGTGTGTGGTCCAGCTCTAAGACAGCTCACTGTGGAGCCATGGTGATCTCTGTCCCTGGGGGGTTCCAGACTCAGGTAGGCAAAGCCACATCCTCCCTGATCTAATGCAGGAATAGTCCTGTCATGAGCAGGGAGGTGGCCATGAGCCATTCCCAAAAGCTTTTTGCTTCCTCTGTTTGGCCTTCTTCCCTGTGCAGCACTCTCCCCAGAGCAGCAGTTCAGCTCATCTGAGCTTTGTTCACATTCAGCCTGGTGCCCTCTGATTCCCACCCTAACCCTTTCCCTACTCCAGCAATGAGTCCTGAGCCTGCTCACCCCTTAAGGAGAGTCCATGGTAGCTCCTGAACACCCCTAAAGGTTTAAAAATAGCTTGAAGTGCCATTTTTACAAGGCAACAACAACAACAACAACAAAAACATCCCAATACTTATCCTTCCTTTTCCTCTTGGTTTTATGGAATAGTCGTGCCATGCACCAGGACCCTGAGGTCCTTTCTGCAGCTCTGCTGAGCCCCATAGCACGCTGCCTGCTGGCCATCACTGCTCTCTGGCAGGACTTTGTTCCAGGTATACCCTGGTGTGGAAGGGTACAGGCTCTTGTCCCCTGATGTTGCAAAGATCCAGGTTGGCTCTCTGATCCCTTCCCAGCTGTGCCCACTGCCTGCAGGAAGGCCTAGGGCACTTTGATCTCTTATTTACATGGTGTGACCTTTCTTACTGACCTTAGGAGGGACAGAATCTCATCCTGGATACATCCATTGACTTTTGATGGAGGTGGGAAGATGCCAAACATGATCCATGGTGGCAATCAAATAACTATTCTGTGCTAGAGTCCGGAGGCTCCCTGCAGCCTGTAGTCCTGAAAACACTTTCCCCATGGCTGGGTCTTCTTTGGTCCCCAGCCAGGCCCTGCATTCCCAAAAGCCTTTTGCTTGCTCTGTTTGCCCTTCTCCCCTGGGGAAGGAGCCAGGCCTGCCAGGACAGCCCAGCTCTGCAGGGCAGGGACTCCTGCTGCTCACCCTGGGGCTCCTGGCGTGTTGTCAGCACAGCTCAGGGCACCCTGCTCTGATCCCATCTTATTTATGGCACATCCTTCCTGTCTTCTCCCTGCTATTATTGCCTGAAATGCTGTAATTTAGATTCCGGCTGTGTTTGATTGCAAACTCCCCCAATCTACAAATTTCAGTGACAAGCACTAGAGCAGCTCATTTACATGCCAAAGTGATCAATCTGGAACTGCTTGTTACACCAGAGAATAAATAAATAACGGATACATTAAAGAATGGGGAACAATCAGCCAAATTAACCAATAGATGTCGAATAATGACAAGCCCTGACATCCTCAACAGGGAACAAGAGAGAGGGATGGGACCAGCTTTCCCAGCATTGCCCAGGGCTGCTGTGCACTCATCTATCTCCTCTTGTCCCATGAGCCAACAGAGATGTGCATCAATGACAGGAGACAGCCAGCAAGGGCTGGAGCCTGAAGTCCTGGCTCTTAAACCGCATACCTGTGTTTCTTCCTGACACCTGCTCTATCATAGGAATAACTCATCCCCTGGGACAGCAATTAAAAACATTTCAGACACGTGGCAGTGTGCCACACAGTGTCACACAGTGTGACAAGTGCCTCTGCTGCCCGATTTTCACCTGACATCTCATGAAATCCTTCCAGGGCACCATCTTTCTCCACAAGTCCCTGCCAGGACGATGGATCTAGGTGGGAGTCAGTTTCTTCTCCCAGGTAACAAGTGACAGGACAAGAGGAAATATCCTCAAGTTGCACCAGGGGAGGTTTAGGCTGGATCTTAGGGAAAGTTCCTTCACTGAAAGGCCTATCAGGCACTGGCACAACTGCCCAGGACAGTGGTGGTGTCACAATCCTTGGAGGGATTTAAGAGATATGGATATGGCTCTTGGGGGCCTGGTTCAGTGATGAACCTGGCATTAACCTGGTGCATTAATATTTGGACTCCAAGATCCTAAAGAGCTTTTTCAAACTTTATGCTCATGTAATTCTCTGATTCTGTTTGGGACAGCCCAGCTCAACAGCTGCAACATCCATCTGCCTGCTTATTCAGGCACCATTAAGCCAGCAGTGGCTGCAGAAAGGTGGATGCTGTGAGCTGTCCTCACCTCCCAGTGGGTGCAGGTGGCCGACTGGGATGCTGGTGACTGGCAGCAGAGGGGTGTGTGCTACCTGCCAGCACTGCTGATCTCCACCATCCCTGCCTCCCATTCAGGACAGGTAAGTGCCAGCTGCCTGATTGATTCTCTGGCAGCTCCTGCCTGTCAGCTCGGCACCCCAGGGATGCCCAGCAGGGAAGGCAGCGCAGCAGCATCTCTCCCTGTTGTCTGCTGTCAGCAACTCCTTTGTGCCTGCAGGCACTGGGGATGGGGGGAGGCTGTGCAGGCGTCACTTCCCTTCCTCGAAGGGCTGCAGGGCCGGGGGGCACTGACTTGTCTCACCCGGAACCCCCAGCTGGGAAGGCAGCTAGAGGAGAAGGAGCTGCCCCATGCTGAAAGGAGGAGGGGTGCTTGAGGTAAAAATCATCTGGAGCAGAGTTCCTGGGTGTGCAGTAGTGACGAGAGGCCATAACAGGTGCTCTAAATCATGTGGATGCTCACCTGAGTACTCAGGTTCACCAAATACCAAGGCACCATCCTCTTTGGAGATGATTTTGTGACACCTGGGGGTATATGGAACATCCTCTGGCTAGTCCAGGTAATCTCTGCATTGCACCTGGCCCCATTCCATGTCGTCTGGGGTCCCCTGATGGTGTCAGCTCCTGCTCCATGCTGCGGGCTGGCTCTGCTGGAGCTGCCCCACAGGCAGAGCCCAGCAGGGCCGTACGGGCCCCGGACCTCCCGCCCCGGCCTGATCGCCCCCGAGCAAACCCCGCTCGTCCCCCCGTCCCAGGGAGCGCCAAACCGCCCCCAGCCCGGGGAAAGGGGCTTTGGGGCCGCTGGGGAGATGGGTTATCCCGGCCCACGAGAGGCCGCGAGGTCCCTGGCAGAGGTGTCCGGGCAGACACTGCAGCCGGACAGGCCGCGGGACCCCGGGCCCACTGCGGCCATCCCGCCGCGCTGAGGGCGGCGCCGGCGGTGGCACCGCGCTGGCCGAGGCAGCAGCGCCATCTCGCGGCGCGTCCCCTCGCTGCAGGCCCGCTACAGCCCCGATCCCGGCGGCAGGGAACACCCTCAGGATGCCGGGCCGCCGCAGCTCCGCGCCCGGCGGCGGCAGGAAACACCCTCAGGGTGCCGGGCCCACCGCAGCCCCGCTCCCGGCGAGAGAGGGGAACACCCTCAGCGTGCTGCGCCCGCCACAGCCCCGCTCCCGGCGAGGGAGGGGAACACCCTCAGGGTGCTGCGCCCGCCACAGCCCCGCTCCCGGCGGGAGGGGAACGCCCTCAGGGTGCTGCGCCCGCCACAGCCCCGCTCCCGGCGGGAGGGGAACGCCCTCAGGGTGCCGGGCCCGCCGCAGTCCCGCTCCCGGCGGGAGGGTACACCCTCAGGGTGCTGGGCCCCCCGCAGCCCTGCTCCCGGCGGAGAGAGCACCCTCACGGTGCCGGGCCCGCCGCAGCCCCGCTCCCGGCGGCAGGGAACACCCTCAGGCTGCTGGGCCCGCCGCAGTCCCGCTCCCGGCGGAGAGAGCACCCTCAGGGTGCCGGGCTGGGCCTTCCAGTGCCGGCAGCTGGGCCTGCAGAAGCCTCCGCGATGGCGCCGTGCAGTGCTCGGGCTGGCTCGCCGGCAGCTCTGGAGCCACGGCTGTCGCTGTCAGTGTCTCCCCATTGCCAGAGGGCAGCGTCAGATGGGGTGTTGGGGATAAATCCTTCCCTCTGACGGTGGAGAGGGCCTGGCACAGGTTGCCCAGAGAAGCTGTTGCTGCCCCATCCCTGGAAAGGTCCCAGGCCAGGTTGGACATGAAAAGTGTCCTTGCCCGTGTCAGGGGGTGGAACAAGATGAGCTTTAAGGTCCCATCTAACCCAAACCAGCCTGGGATGTCTCAGCTGCAGATCCAGAGGAGGAGGAGGAGGAGTTGTTCAGAGGATGGGAGAGGAAGGGTGCCTTGACCACAGGTACTCTGAAAGTCAAGTGAGTGAGCTTAAACACTTCTCAGAAATCTCAAGGATCCCTCAAGGGAGGGAACACCTGGACCAACACCAGCTGCCCGGAGATGCTGGAAACCCACAGCCAGCCCCTGTAACTGGGCATTTAAATGGGGTTAAGGGGACAGCAGAAGACAAAGGACACAGAGCATGAGGACACAGCCATCAATCAATGCTGGATGAAATGATGGAGTGCTCTAATTTGGGCTGTATATTAAGAAAGGCCAATAGGACAGAAATACAATTACTGTCCAGAAACACCATTTGGCAGAGGTAGATCCTTTCAACTTACCTATCATCTTGTCTCGACATGGTTACAGGTTGAGTTGATAGGTGAACTCTGCTGATAAAATAAAATCACATTTCTTCTGGGCATCTGATTTATTATGGAGCAACATTTTGATTTAAAATGTGTAACATATTGCATTAACCAGGCATCTAGTCAATGAATTAAAGACCAACTCAGTGACAGATCTTTGTTGGCAAGGGTCTCTGGACTGAGTTTTGGTCATTGCCTTTTTCAGCTGTTTTGGAAATGATGCAGCACCTCCCTTGGGAATGCAGGAAGCAAAAGGCAGAGAGGATAGGGGGTTTGTCAGCCCCTTGGACTTTGGAGTCACCCTAATCCTAGGTCTGCTTACCATCCTTTTTCCTTGGATATCCTCCCCTGAGCCCCAGCTCCAGGCCAGGGCAGCTGCCACAGGACTCCTGAAAGGATACTCAAGGGAACATGGATGAGAAGCCCCCTCCTCACTGCCCACTGTGTCCCCCATGGGAAGGCCTGGGTGGTCCCCAGGGTCCCAAGGATGTTCACCTGCTACAGTCACTGTGGCATGTCCCATGCCCATGTGATGGGGTTTGGGGACTGGTGGCATCTTGGGGATCTTTTCCTGCAGAGCTGAATGTGCACCCCTGGACTCATTCCCTGCACTCAGTGATAGGAGGTGCTGGTGTTTCACCTCGAGGCCACACTCAGTTCCTGGGGTTGCCCAAATCTGGTTGATGCAAGACACAGCTACCCAAAGGGACCTGAGAGCATCATCAGTGCCAGACACCCTCATCTTTTCCCACTCTGCTCTAGACACCAGGTCCCCAAAGCACTGAAGTGAGGGCAGCGGGAAGGAGATCATTGGACCACAGACTATCCTGAGCTGGAAGAAACCCCCAGAGATCATCAGTCCCACTCCTGGCCCTGCACAGACAATCCCATCCTGAGCCTCAGAGCATTGGCCCAACACTCCTGGAGCTCTGGCAGCCTTGGGGCCATGACTGTTCCCTGGGGAGCCTGGGCAGTGCCTGCACCCTCTGGGGGAAGAACCTTTCCCTAATATCCAGCCAAAATACTCGAGGCCCAGCTGAGCCACACAGGCACTGATGATACTTTTGCTGGATCCTGCTCCATCCAAGTGCAGTGCCAAGGTGGGCATCTGGAGGGGTCAGCACCCAGCAGCACCATGACAAAGTGACAGACACGCTGCCCATCAGCCAGAGCAGAAGCCTCCAAGGGTGATCTCCTGCCCTGAGCATCCCTTGGGTGGCTGTAACACCTGGTACTCCCATCACCTGTCCCCTTCTGCCATCTCAGCAGCCTGTGGGCATCCTCCAGTCATGTTGCTTTGTTCCAAGTCACCACCAGCTGTGGGATCTCAGCACCTCAGGACTGATGTGCAGAGTGACCGAGACCACCCTTGGGGGGCTCGGGAGTCCTGGAATGTTCCAGAAGTGTCTGGTGGCTGGACTTTGATCCTGCACGGGAGATGACACCTGTATGAGGATGGGAGGATTTCACTGGGTGAATGGTGAAGGGATAAGTTAGTCAGAGTGAAACACAGGGTTTAAGATTTCTGTACAGGGGGGTCTAAAGAAGTAAGATGGAGGAATTGGGGCGTGTCCTGTCCTGTTCTTCTTCTTCTTCTTCTTGGCCTCCATCTTCTGTGGTGGTGTTGGCACTTTGGGATTGGTTATTACTAAAAGTGCACTGGTTGATAAGGGTAAAAGGTATTGGGGAAAAATGATAAATATTGTATATGTAATTTCGAGTATAAAGATAGGTGACCGCCCCGGGGGCTCTCAGTGTGCTCATGGCTGGCTGCTGTGCAGACCTCTGTCGGGCCAAGAGAAAATCTTTTAGATAAACAATTAATAAACACTGAGACTGAGAAAAGATCTGAAGCCTCTTCTCGTCCTTTGAAGCGCGGGCTGTCCAAGGCCACCCCGGGCCTTTCCAGGCCACCTAAACAGCCGAGAAACCAACAACCAGCCCCTGCTGCTGGGCCAGGCTGGGCACCCAGTGGTGCTGCACTCTCCCTGACCAAGCTGTTTCCAGTAAAGCCAGAGTCAAGCATGGAAAGGGGAACAAGTTTCTTTCTCTTAGAGAGAAAGTGAAACTCAACACATCCCTTCTCCAACCAGGCAAACTGCAGTGCATGCAAGTTCATCCTTCCCACCCCTCTCTTCTTCCTCCCTACTCCCAGAGAAGAGCTTCCAGCAAACAGAGCTGCTCACACTGCCCTGTCTTCAGCCTCTGCACCAAGGTAATTCACCACAAACAGCTGGGGACACTCTCCTCTTCTGCCACCACTTTCCAGTCCTTGCTCCCTGTCCTCCTTTGTTCTTCACTTCCCCGTCCACAAGGGCTTAAAGTAGAAAAACAGGGAGAAGATGGCACGGGGGAAGAGGAACCTGCAGGGATCTGTCCTTGCTCTGTGTGATTGTGGACACTGCTGGGCTCTGCAGACTTGTCCCAGGCTGAGAAGCTCCGATTTTGGGATAGATCCATGTCCTCTCTCCCAGCTCTGCATGTTGGAGGTTTGGATATCATTTGCCCTTTTCCCCTTTCCCGTTTAGCACTGTTGTGTCTTTGCATCCTTTCCTCCCTTGTGCTCTCTATCCCATGGGGCCACTGCCCCACACAGCAGTGCTTCTCCCCCCAAACTGGAATAAACATCCTCTACAGGCATCTGAGGTGCCCCTACCCATGCCCAGGACATGGAGGAAAGGGTATGTGCCATGCTCCATGTCCTGGGCTTTCCAATCCCATGGGCATGCTAGAGATTTTCAGTGCCATCAGTGATTTCGGATCACACAGCCTCAAAACCCTTCCCTGCATGTGGTGTCCGGTTATCCATGCTGGACAATTCAGTGGATCTGTGGATGCATCTGATGAGGGCACCTGCGTGTCTGTGTGTGTTTGCCTCCATCCCCAATTCATCCCTGTGCTGTAGGAAGCAGGATGCACCCTGGATTCTTGCTGGCAGCCAGCATCCTGGCAGCAGTGCTGGGCATGGCCCTGCTGGAGGACGGAGTCTGTAGGGCACCAGATGGCAAGAATGGCTCCCCTGGAGTCCCTGGCCGTGATGGGAGGCCAGGGCAGAAGGGTGACATGGGAGAGCCAGGTAAGGGGAAGCTGGGGATGTTGGGGGCCTGGGAGCCTCTTGGTCAGAGCATCCCAGGCTGTGGGAGCAGCTCAGGAGATGCCAGATGGGCATGAACTCCTTCTCCTCCTCTCTTCTCCCCAGGGAGAGCAGCACTGAGCTCTAGCATCAAGGGATCCAAAGGGGATGCAGGTGAACCAGGGTATCCTGGCCCACCAGGCCTACGTGGCTCACCTGGCCGGCCAGGTCCTCGGGGGATGCCAGGGCTGCCAGGGCCACCGGGGCAGAAAGGGCAGGCTGGCAATGCTTTGGAGCACCCGCGTCCCGCCTTCTCCGCCTCCAGGCTGGCCCCGCCTCGCGCAGGCACCACGGTGGTGTTTGACAGGATCATCACCAACGAGGAGAACTCCTACAGCCCCCAGACTGGGAAGTTCACCTGCAGCATTCCCGGCCTCTACTACTTCAGCTTCCAGGTGGTGTCCAGCGGAGATCTGTGTCTGAGCATCACCAAGAACGGGCAGCGCATGGTCAGCTTCTGCGACAACAACAGCCGCGGCATCCTGCAGGTGAACTCGGGCAGCAGCGTGCTCAGCCTGGCCAAGGGTGACCACGTGTTCCTGACCACCGACCCTGTCCGGGGCAGCTCCATTTACAGCGGCTCCGAGGCTGACAGCGTCTTCAGCGGGTTCCTGGTGTCCCCAGAGACAGCCTGAGGGACTCCCACAGCATCGTGGGGTGTCTGCCTGCCTGGCTGCTCCCCGCTGGGTGTGTGGGAGGCTTTAGTGCCACAGCACATGGGGATGGTTGCAGGCTGAGCATCCAGAAGTGTTCTGTGCATTCCCAACTGGCCAAGCTGTGGGTCAGCACTGCAGCGCTCACCTCCATGCTGAGCCTGCCTGCACTGTCCTGGAGGCTGTGGACTCTCATCCCTTTCTCCTCCTGGGCACTCAAGCTCCACTCCCAGTTGTCACCAGCTGTGGCTCTTTGCTCCTGAGTGGGAAATCACTGCCTGCTGCTGCTTCTGCTCCACTAACCACTGCAAAAGCCTTCCTGGCACTGGGACACATCCTGTCACAACCTCCCCATCAGTATAAATAAATGCTTCTTCTACCACTACACCTTGGGGTTTTTTTTCTACTCATGCATCTTCCCTGAACCATCAATATCCTGGACCCCTTCCCAAGCTGCCAGGGAGAGAAGTGATTCCAGCTTGCCCCTGGCACTGCAAATGCAGAAGGACAGGGAGGAATGGAGTGTCCAATCAGAGCTTACACTTCCAGGGAAGAATAAGAAACATCTGGGATAGGGCTATGTGTGTCCTTCTCTGCTGAGCCCAAGGTTACTGTCCTGCAGGGGAAAACACAGGCAGCAGATCCTGTACCTCACCTGCAGGGTCCCAAGTTGGCACCCAGACTCTCCTAGGAAGGCAGAAGGCAGCTGTGGTCCTCTGGCATTACAGCAAGGAGGGACAGGGACATTGGGACATGGATGGGGTTGTGGGGTGATGTTGGTGGAGCTGCCATCAGATGCCATCCCCTGGGACTGCTCCTCAGGGGAGCTGCTCTACAAACACTGGGCACTCAAATATTCCCATTCCTGGAGCAATGAGGAGGAGGCTCTGTCACCTGCAGGGTGCAACACCCCAGTGAGGGATCTTGGGGCCTCACCGAGTCCCGCATCCAGCAGAACCTGGTGGGGCATGGGGAAGGGTGCAGATCAGAAACTCTCAAAGGGAAGCATCTCCCAGTCCTATTTAGGGGTGCAGCATCTTCCATGAGAGCCAGGCAGTGACCTTGCAGCAGCCCCTCAGTGCCACAGGCATCTCCAGCCCACTGGAGCTGGCCTGAGGCTGGCTCTGCTCCCAAGCTGCCCTTCTGCTCAGAAACAAGGGAAGTAAGAGGGAAAGCAGGGGATCTGGGGTGGGCTATTCCCTGCACTGGGGAGTTGTGCCACATCTCTTTGAGCTGTGCCCCACCTCTTTCCTTGCAGCCCTTCCTGTTGCAGTGGCACCAGTACAGGTTTCGCTGGAGAGCCAAGAAAGTGCTGTCTCAGCAGAAAGCATCAGGCAGGAGGATGTGAAATTTGGCTGGGAACAGCTCGGGTTCCGTGTTTACGAGGCGCCTTTACCCTTTCCTAACTCTGGGACTTCCTCTGTGAGGGTGTCGGGGAGCCGCGCCCACCGCGCTCTGCTGGCAGTGAGCACGCGCCCAGCGGGACCGGCAGCCTGGCATCCCTGCCCTGTCCCCACCAGAGGTAAGAGGGGCTGCAGGGTCCCTGGGTGGGACTGGGGGTCCAGCAGCATGGCACATTGCTGGAGAGGGTGATAATGAGAGGAGCATGTGGAAGAGAGAGGAGGAGGAGAGGATGAAGGCAGAGGCACTGACGGGCTGCGCGCGTGTGATGGACACGGGATGGACCAGCTGATGGAAGGATTGATCCTGATGGACAGAGCCAGGACAGTCAGGCTGCTGCTGGAGGAGAGGGAGGTCAGATGTGTGCAGGGAGTTCCAGCCTCGGTGCAGCACGGGGTGACAGTCTGCAGTGGTGTGTGCATCTCCAGGGTTTGGGGACACTGCACTCGGAGGGCTGGGGGCTGGCCATGGGCTGGGGGCTGGCCAGGGTACCTCAGACCTCATGGCTCCATCCAGACAGAAAGTCCAACTCACACTGTGACATTGGGGGCTGCCCTGGGGTTGGAGATGAGCCTGGGGCCCATCTCCACATATCCACCTCCCCACTGTCCTGCAGTGTGTATAGGTGGGACATTGAGGACGCACGCAAAGCATCCAAGTGTTGCTGGTATATCCAGGCTCCTTTTCTCCATATCCTGCAAGCCACCCTGCTGTGACCCCTCACTCCAGCCCTTTCTTTCACTTTCCATGCTACAGAACACCAAAATGGAGAAGAGATTCTGGGAGCAGCTCTATCTGGCCCTCACCCTCCTCCTCCTGAATGTGGGCTCTGCTGTGACTGTAGAGGACCCTCACAGCTGCTATGGAGCTCCAGGTCTGCCAGGCATGCCGGGTATACCAGGCAGGGATGGCCGGGATGGACGGAAGGGAGCCAAAGGGGAGCCAGGTGAGTGAGCAAAGAGGGAAACCACATGGGCTCTTGCAGGGCTGCACTGAGTCCTCAATGGCTGGTCTGCCTGGGTTTGCAGGATGTGGAGAGCATCCTCTGTAGTCAGGTGGAAGAAGCAACAGCACTCCTCTGCCTAAAAGAAGGGGCTAGAGAAGCCTCTCCCCACATCCTGCCATTGACACTGACTCCCTTTCACTGCCCACCATCCCACAGGTATCCCAGCTTCTACAGAGCTAGGGCCCAAGGGCATGAAAGGGTCACCAGGCCCCCCTGGCCCTCCAGGCAAGCCTGGCCCGCCTGGGCCCCCTGGTCCAATGGGAATCCCTGGGGCAGCAGGCCTTGCCGGCCCCCCGGGAATGCCAGGCACCTCCATGCAGAAGCTGCAGTCAGCGTTCTCAGTGACCAGGCAGACCAGCCAGTACCCCCTGAAGAACGTCCCCGTGGTTTTCAACAACGTCATCACCAACACCAACCACGACTACAACATTGCCACGGGCAAGTTCACCTGCAGGCTCCCCGGGCTCTACTACTTCGTCTTCCACAGCTCCCACACAGCCAACCTCTGCGTCATCCTGCACAAAAACGAGAGGAGGATGGCCAGCTTCTGCGACCACAGGACCAACACGGTGCAGGTCAGCTCGGGGGGGACGCTGCTCCACCTGGCTGCTGCCGACGAGGTCTGGCTGGGAGTGAATGACTACAACGGCATGGTGGGCATTGCCAACTCCGACAGCATCTTCTCAGGCTTCCTGCTCTTCCCAGACTAGAGGATCAGCAGAGCTCACCCCAGCACCCCAGCGCCTTCTACCTGCCCTGAACTCACTGCTCGCTGCTGGGCTCCTCCTGCTGCTCCCAGTTTCTCTGCAGGGAGGGCATCGAGCCCAGCAGCCAGACCCCCCCTCAGTCTGGGGGCTGAGCCCTGGTAGCTGATGCACAGGGGGAACAGGAACATATGCAACATCTGCACCCAGAGTGATGGTGCTGAGCTCCTGGTCCTGCTGGCACTGCCGTGTGCATTCCCCCTGCTAACCCCACATTACCTCAGAGGTCTCCCTGTTTTTCCCCTCCCCACCTGGGCTGCCTGAGATTCAGCAGGCTGCAGCAGCCTCTTTGCCATGACCTGGCTGTGGAAAGTGTCAATAAAACCTTCCCCAGTGCACCTGGTGTAGTGTGTTGTTTCCTTCCACAATTGTGCACGTGACATCTGGCCATCTGTGTGGCATCAGCACCAGAGACCACCAAGGCTCACCAGCATCAAGGACCACCCCACCCCCCCACACCTGGCTTTGCACAGGGGGTGGGACCCCTGGCTGCTGCAGGAACGGCATGGTTCCTGTGTCCCCACACAGCCCCTATCAAGAGGGCACCAAGACTCATCCAAGCAGGACCCTGATATTCCCCTTTTCTCCAAAGCTCTACAGGGGCACAGACTGCAAAGGAAACCCCAACACCATAGTGGGACATCCCTGGGGTGGGACAGGGGAAGCACTCTGGCTTTCCTGAGCCAAACCAAAGGAGCTGGTGGACACAGAGCCCACCAAAACCCAGCAGGGATTTCTCCTGGTGTCACACATTGAAGGGTGGAACAAGGCAGTCTCCTCTCCAAATGTCCTGTACTTCACTTCCACAAGGCAGTAGCCAAAGCAGGGAATGCTTTTCCCACAGGGCAGAATCACTTCCCATGCACAGTATTTAGGAGGGGCACGGACTCAAGGTGATGGATGCTGAGACCCTGCAGCATCCCCTGGGCCTGCAGAGCTGGAAGCACGTGGAGCAGCCTGAGGGGTGCTGCCTGAGTGCATGCACATTTCTGCAGCTCTGTTGGGTTACCTTAAACTCATCTGGAGCTCCAAAGAGTATTCCTCATAGCAAACACCCCTGAGCAGGACCCAGGGACCCTGCAGGGCAGAGCTGTGGCTGGAGGGGCTCGGGGTGCTATTTGGGGATGGCTTGTCCTGCTCAGCTGACAACAGCATTTGTGGAGGATGTGAAACTGCCACAGAAAAAGGACAGGAGCTAAAGATAAAAAGGGGATGTGTCCCAGATCCTTTCACAATAGCCCTTGCAGGAAACTTCTGCTTCTCTTCTCGGGCATTTCTGAGCAGGATGCTGGGGTGTCCCGCTCCATCTCCCCACCTGATGAACAGGGCGCTCAAGGTAAGAGCAAGACTGAGCCCAAGGTTCCCCCCGCAGGCAGGAGCACGTGGGGAACCCAACCCTGGCAGGGTGACAGTCACTGGCATTGCTGGCACTTCCCTGTGGCCTGGGACAGAGAGAAACTGGGGGTGGAGGTGCTGGGCTGGGGGTGGTGGAGGTGCTGGTGGGACCCTGACCCCTCCTGCTCCGCCTGGAAGAAGGAAAACATAAAAGCAGAGATGGCAGAGTTCCAGAAGGGTTATCAGGACTGAAAGGTGCATCAGTCTGAAAGGTGCCCTGGGGGTGCTCTCCTGCCCTGAGAAGCTCTTGTCTTCTGATGGCTGGGAGCTTGTGGATCGGTCTTTGTTCCTGCTGCACCCAATTCAGAACGGCTGTGGCTGAAGGATCCAACTCACCAATCTTTTGTCCTGCTGGCACCAGAGCTTCAGCACTGGGAAAATCCACCTGGGATGGGGGAGTTGTGGCTGGGGTGCTGTGATGTCCAGATCCAGCCCCCAAATGCCCAGTGCTTATCCACATGCACCCACACCAGGATCTGGGGGAAGGAGTTGGGCAGGAAGGGCAGGAGGAAGGTCAGACCCCAGGCATGGAAGCCCAGGTAACTGTCCCAGGAGGCTTGTTAGATACAGAAATGCCTCTGGCATTGAGCAGCTGTGTGGCAGGTCACAAGGGGAGCCGGTGGGATGGAGGAGGGAGGTTTGGGGGCTCGTTGCCATCTTCAAGGACTGGCACTGTCCCTTAGACATGCTGGTGGAAGGCATGGCCTGTTCCCTTGCAGATGACAAAACTGCTGTGGTTGGGTAAGGGTTTTGCCCTGCAAGTATGGCCCTGAGATGAGATGGGGAATTTCTCCTGCAAGGCAGCAGCATGGCCACGTTGGACATCAGATCTCTGAGATAACCTGTCCCAAATATTCATGTGGCTGAAGCAGTGGGCACTTGGAAACTGGGGATTTAAGAATGACAAGAGACTGCAAACCCTGTCTTGCCCAAGGGCTATGGTTCTTTGCTCCAGGGCCAGCAGGACAGTGAATTTGGCTCTGCAGTAGGATGTTTTCCCTCCCTGATCATATTACCCAGACTTGCTTGCAGTCACCATCTTTCAGAGCAGCTCAGAGTGCCTTCCCCAGCCCTCCCACCACCCAGGAAAGCCCCCAACACCGTTCCATGCTCCCACAGATATGGATCATGTGGGCTATGCTGCTCTGCCTGGCTGGAGGGCAGCCTGCCAGTGCCACGCTCTGCAGGACCCATGGCACCATCCCAGGCATCCCAGGATTACCAGGACAGCCTGGCAGCGATGGCAGGGATGGGGAGGATGGCCCAAAGGGTGAGCAAGGTAAGGAAGAGGCTGCAGGTGGGTAAAACACTGTCTTGTGACTGCCAAGAGCAGAGAAACATAGTGCCAGGCACGTGGCCCTGGGAAAGCAACCCATTTCCACCAGTTCTTTGAGGTCTTGTCAGGTGGGGATGATGGAGCACCCCAAGGAACCTGGGGAAGGAGGGGGATGACAACAAGGTGTGTCCCACCTGCCTGTTGGGCAGGGTCTCCACTGGCCCACACCCAGCACAGGTTTCCTTGCTCGTGCTCCCTCTCTGCAGACAAATGGAGCTTGGCTGTGACCACAATGACTCTTCCTCCTCTTTCCTAGGGCCCTCTGGCCAGAGTGAAGAATGGAGAGGGGAGCCGGGAGTCCCAGGAGCACCGGGACAGCCTGGGAAGGTCGGTCCCATTGGCATGCCAGGTATAGAGGGCTTACCAGGTGACATGGGACCGCCTGGTCCCGTGGGAGAACCTGGTGACTACAAGGTCACCTTCAAGTCCGGGTTCTCGGCCGCCAGGGTCATGAGCTCCTACCCGCGCCGGGAGCAGCCCATCCGCTTCGAGCGCGTGCTCACCAACGAGCAGGGCCACTACGAGAACCGCTACGGCCGCTTCACCTGCCGCGTGCCCGGCACCTACTACTTCACCTACCACGTCACCTCCCGCGGCAACCTGTGCCTCAACATCAAAAAGGGCCAGGGTGGCAGCAGGGGCGAGAGGGTGGTCACCTTCTGTGACTACGTGCATAACAGTTTCCAGGTCACCACGGGTGGCGTGGTCCTCAAGATGGCCATGAATGAGTCTGTCTGGCTGGAACCTACAGAGAAGAACTCCTTGGTGGGGCTGGAAGGGTCTGACAGCATCTTCTCTGGCTTCATCATCTTCCCTGAGGCTTAGCCCACTGGAGATGTGTCTGTGGCCAATCTCTGCGGTCCCTGCAGTGCTAAGGACTCCCCTGGAAACTCTTTGCTCCCAAATTGGTGCTTGAAGCACACTGCTGCCATTCTTGCACAATAAATTACAGTTCTTTGCACTATTGGTCCCTTTCTGGATAGGATTTGCCTTTTTCCTCACAAATAATTTTCACACAATCAGGGTACTGGTTCTTGCCCTCTTGGGTGCAGCCCAGGCTCATTAGCATCTCATTACTGCTGAGTAGAGCCAGACAAGTCATGCTGTTCCTGCTGCAGACCAGGGCGAGTATCTCTGTCCAGAGCCACCCAAAGGGTCCCAGCCCAGGGTTAGGAAAACATGGAGAGGCAGCTCAGCCTTTAGCAGGGGGCAGGGCAATGACAGAGTGGGAAAACTGGGGCCACTGGGTGCTGGTGGTAGGTGGGGAGATGCTGGAGGTGGTGCTGTACTGGAGAGTCCTGGCAGTGGCAGGATCTGGGGACACCAACCTCTCTCACACTTTTTTTGGGGGGTGGTGGTAGTGACAGAAGTACCCACAGAAGACTGTCAAAGCTTGTGACAAGGCAGGGTAGGTCAGCGTGGGCCAAAAAACTAGATGCCATGATGGGGGTGGTGTGGAGGATACCCCCACTACAGCCTCCAAACCCCAGCACAGAACTGTTCTCCACCTCCTGGAGCACAGCCAAGCCCTCCCAATCTGCTCCTTAGCCATAGCAGAGCTGTGGACCCAGGAATGGTCAGATGAATTAAAGCCGAGGAGCCCGGGGACAGCCCTGGCCCCGGGGCAGGTGACAACCCGTGTGGGTGGGCTGCCTGCAGCCCCCAGCCCATCTCGTGGGCCTGCACAGGGGCATTCAGCAATTTTTGTGGGAGTCTGTGATTTGAAAGGGTCTGGATGGAAAGGACGATGATAAAAGGTCTTGTGGAGGTGAGTGCGCCATGGGCAGATTTCATGGAGCATCATCCCTGAGGTCTCCAGGTTGGTTGTTGTCACAGACATCTTTTGTGAAAAAACCTTTCTTGGGATTTTTCCCCCTTCTGAGAAGCTGTGGCCTCAGCAACAAAGTGTAAACAATGGTTATCTGCTGCTGTGGAATGCAGCAGGTGGATCCGTGATTGGTCTCCTGTGGATGTTTGGATTTACTGACCACTCACGGCAGAGCTGCTCTCACTCTCTGCTGAGACACAGAACCTTTGTTATCATTCTTTTCTATTCTTAGCTTAGCTAGCCTTCTGAGAGCTTTCCTTCTATTCTTTTTAGTATAGTTATAATGTAATATATATAATAAAATAATAAATCAAGCCTTCTGAACATGAAGTCAACATTCTCACCTCTCTCTTCATCCTGCAACCCTTGTGACCACTGTCACAGTTTGTGAGTCCGGGCCCCCAGCTCTGGGCTGCTCGGGTGTCAGCGCAGGACAGTGCCCGAGGCTGCTGTGACCGGCTCGGGGGCTCCTGTCTGGGGCCATTTGCCGGCAGGTGGCACTGGAGACTGGCTCAGCCCTCGCCTGGCAGGGACAGCGCCCTCGGGCACAGCTGCGAGCCACGGGAGGCGAGGGCAGGATTACCCCGGTCCATTCTTCTTCTTCTTCTTCTTCTTCTTCTTCTTCTTCTTCTTCTTCTTCTTCTTCTTCTTCTCCTTCTTCTCCTTCTTCTCCTTCTTCTCCTTCTTCTCCTTCTTCTCCTTCTCCTTCTCCTCCTCCTCCTCCTCCTCCTCCTCCTCCTCCTCCTCCTCCTCCTCCTCCTCCTCCTCCTCCTCCTTCTCCTTCTTTCTTCTCCTTCTCCTTCTCCTTCTCCTTCTCCTTCTTTCTTCTCCTTCTCCTTCTTTCTTCTTCTTCTTCTTTCTTCTTCTTCTTCTTCTCCTTCTCCTTCTCCTTCTCCTTCTTTCTTCTCCTTCTCCTTCTTCTTTCTTCTTTCTTCTTCTTCTTCTTCTTCTCCTTCTCCTTCTCCTTCTCCTTCTCCTTCTCCTTCTCCTTCTCCTCCTCCTCCTCCTCCTCCTCACCTCGGAGCTTTATCCTTCCTGCAGCAGAATCTGTGCCTTCTGTCCCCAGAATCTGTTCCTTCTGTCCCCCGGATGCAGCCACACGTGTCCCCAGGCTCTGCTGCTCTCAGAAGGTCTGAGCACACGTGTTGGGTGTTGTGTTCTGAGGTTCCCCTGTGCCAGAGCACTGGGTGGCCTTTACAGTGCAGCCCCCAAACCCAGGTGTTTGGCAGCTGGAGATGCAGCATCACAAATCAAACTGAGCTGGGCAAGGCAGGTGGGGGAAAAGAGCAGGTGTTTGACACCCCAAAGAGGGCTAGGAGCACACACTGCCTGAGCCTCCTGAACCCCCAGCAGGTAGGAAACACTGTACCAAGGAACAGAGGTACACTGGAGGTCAGGGCTGCCATTCCAAGAGCCCTGCAGGCTGGGAAATGAACTGGCAGAAGCCCACTGCTATTTGATGGAGACAAATGCAAAGTTCTTTTTCTGGCATGGGACAATCCCATGTCAGAGGACAGGCACTGCAGCAGAAAACTCTGTAAGAAGGGACCTGGGATATTGTTAGACACCAAGGTGAAGCCTTCTGCCTTTCCAGGTAATGGATATAATAATTTTTGATTTTTGAAAAGGCATAAGGACAAAAGCTGGTTATTTTAAAAAGAGATGTCTGACCAGTATGAGCCAAAAGGGTTCTGAGGGCTGGCTGTGCCTGGGGTAAGTCAGAGGGCAGTGCAGGTACCAGCAGCTGTAAGTGCAGCTCACGGTGCTCACGCAGCTGGGAAACAGAGGTGCAGAGGGACCTGCTTCCCAAAGATGCAGAGGGAATGGCTGCCCACAGGTGCAGAGGGAATTGCTGCCCAGAGGTGCAGAGGGAATTGCTGCCCAAAGATGCAGAGAGAATTGCTGCCCACAGGTGCAGAGGGAATTGCTGCCCAAAGATGCAGAGGGAATTGCTGCCCAAAAATGCAGAGGGAATTGCTGCCCACAGGTACAGAGGGAATTGCTGCCCACAGGTACAGAGGGAATTGCTGCCCACAGGTGCAGAGGGAATTGCTGCCCAGAGGTGCAGAGGGAATTGCTGCCCAGAGATGCAGAGGGAATTGCTGCCCAGAGATGCAGAGGGAATGGCTGCCCACAGGTGCAGAGGGCATCGTTTCCTCCCATGGGTCTCAGCCAGCACCCAGCAATGCCACCTCTGGCAGTGGCCCCATGAGATGGCAGCTCCCCTGAGGCTGCCACTAGACTCACACTCCCTGGGTATCCAAAATGGATGAGGACAGGGGCCCAGAGGGTGCTGGAGCTGTTGTTGGTCCATACAACACCACCCTTCAGTTCTTCCCAGGCAGCTCAAGGTGGGCAGCACGTATCTGACCCTGTAGGAAGCCCCAAAGCCGCAGCCTGCACCCCCTCAGCTGGAGAGGCCCCTTCCTCTGAAGCTGCTACAGCACTCACTGAGGCCAGAGGCAGAGTGTCCTGCACGGGAGCTGGCATTGCTCCCCCTGTGTGCAGCAATCAGTCCCTGCCGAGCCCCGGTGCTGCTCAGGGCACAGAGGAAAACCCAAAAGCTCCTGGGCTGGGTGATGAGCTGGCAGTGCCACCTGTCCTGCCTGCTGTTCCCAGAGCAGCAGGACCAGCCTAGCCCTGCTCCTGAATCTCCTGCCCTGCTCTTCGCTCTGGGATGCATTGTTCCGTGGAAACAGGGCAGTCTTGGAACAACACAACATTAACAGGAGAGCTGGAGAGAAACCTGCGTGGGGGCAGGTGCCGTGGTAAGGGTGGGCCAGGGCAGCCCCACGGTCACTGGCACCCAGGAAAGGGCCAATTTGTATATTTAATTAATTCCTTACACCTTCCCCAGGGGTGCCTGAGCCCTGGGCTTCAACCTGGCATGGCTGCATGGGGTAATAAACCTTCAGGGTCTGTCCTCACCCAGGGTGGGCACAGCTGGCCTGGGGCCCTGGGCACGCTCCTGCTTGTGCTCTGTGTGTGCACACCCGGCCCTGTGTGATCCTCCCTGTCCCTGCACACTCCCTGTGCTCTGTGTGTGCTCCCTGACACGCACGTTCTGCTCCTTGGGGTCAGAACCCCTTTGGGGTTTCCTTTCAAGGCAGCTGCAGTCCCTGCCCAGGGCCCAGCCCCAGCCCTTCCTCACCAGGGTGCTGTCACCCTCCCCGTGGTGTCAGGCCACCCCCAGGCGCCCCCAGGTGCTGAGGCTGGAGCAGGAGGTGTTTCCAGGTGACTCCAGGAGTTTTAGGGATGTCAGTGTTCTGCCAAGAAGCGTGGGGGGCTTTGTTGGTGTTGGAGGCCCCTTGAGCGGGACAAGGAGGGAACCAGGAGCACAGCTGTGGGCAAAGGCACCAGCAGAGCTCTCAGGGAGTTAAAATAAAATCTCCCTGCTCCCAGGCACAGAGCAATAGGGACCAGCAAGAAAATCACATGGAGGATTATCCTGCGTTATCTAACTGGGGGTTTGGAGGTTTTCCCTGTGCCAAAGCTCCAGTCTTGGCATAAGCAGGACTCTGACAGAATCCAGTGTGGAAATGGGTGTGCCTGTCAGTGTTTATGGAGATGAAGCTGGGCTGGAGGGATCAAAGCACAGCCATGCTGTTTGTCAGTGGGATGGTGCTGCAGCAGGCCATTTGTCTCAGTGCAGAGAAGGCTCGAGACTTTCAACATGAGTGTTCAGCAAGCTCTGTTTATGGAAGAGAGCATCAGACACTTATACAGCAAGTAATAAGCTCATGAATATTCTATAATTTACACTATTAGCTACACTAAAACATCAGCTCTTTTTCATTCTTTAAAAGTTACATCTCTCTTTTCTCATATCTCTTTCACTATTTGTTATCGTACTCCAGCTAAGCTCAAAGACACGCTATCTTGCAAGTGCAAGACTTAGAATTAGCCACAGGCTTATACTTTTCTTAGTTACTCTCCCAACAGGATGGAGCCAGGGATGTCAGTGCCATGGTGTGGTCTAACATCACCAGCAAACATGATGGAGATTGCAGAGGTGTTGCTGTGTTTGCACTGAGCCCAGGAGTTCCCAGTACCTGCTATAACCAAGGAAGAGCCCTTCTTACCCCACCCTTGTTTGGTTTTGGTCCTTGCTGGCAGGACCAGCCACAGCCAGGCTGCCCGACAGGGCCTCCTGGACCAGCTTCCCATGGCAGCCCCTGCAAACAGCTCCTGTGCCCTGTCCTGGTGCCACTGCTCCTCCGTGCAGGGAGCTCTGCCCTTCCCTGCAGCTCCCTCCTGAACAGCCCTGAGTGCCTCCTTCCCTTCAGTTCTGCTGCCAGGCTGTGGCTGCTCTCCACCATCTCCTCTGCCCTTGGGCCAGGTTGTGGAGTGAAATATTGGGGGGTTTTTTTTGTGTTCTTCCTTCCCTCCCCTTCTCCGAACCATAATATCAATCAGGAGCTGTATGGGAATCCCTGTGTGGGTTCAGTGCTGTGCCAAGGTGCTGGAATGCTCTGGGCAGAGGCATTGCTGGGACAGGGCACTGGGTTGTGCCTGCTGGGATGTCACAGGCATCACAACAGGACACAGCAGCTTTGGTGGACACTGAGGTCACACAGGGGACAGGAGCTCCCTGCTTGGGTCCCCTTGGGTGCACTGGTTCCACTGGAGGGTGATCTCAACCCCAGGGAGACTCCTGGAGAGTTTGATACAGCAGAAACCAGTCTGGGACAGGGAAGGGAGATCAGACATCAGTTCCCACCCCAAATCTCACTTCAGGGCTGCTGTTAAGTTTGTTCCCCCATCCTCACCTAGGCTTGTGTTTGGATTTGCATGGGAAGGAGCAATTTCTTCTTTTGCCTGGAGCTACACAGCCTGGCTTGTCTTCCACTTAGAGGCGCCCAGGGAATTCCTGCTTTTCCTGGCCCTCTGCAGGGACCGGGAGCCGGGAGGCTCTGCGCTGGCTGGCCACCAAGGAGTTAAATCCCAGCCCTTTTTTCCTGCTCTGCCTCCTTATGAGGAACAGCCTTCGCGGGGCTGCAGAAAGGCTCTTTCTTTCCCCAGCAGATCTCTGGGAATGAAAAGTCTGTGTTCCAGATATTAAATTACTCATAAAATAGTTGGCGTGTCCCCGAGGCGGCTCCGCACCCCCCGGCCCCCGCCGCCGCTCTGACGGGCTGCTGATGTGCATCTGCATGTCACCTCCCGCTACAAGGTCAATCTCTCCAATTTAAAGCAGCAGCGTTGGAAAGCAAACCAGATTTCAGCCGGAATTAGCTTCAAATGGAGCATTCAGGGGACTCGTGCTGGGAGGGGAAAGAACCGGGGTGGGGTGGGGGCGATCCCGCGGCTGCAGCCCCGAGGGGGAACCCCCGGAGCCCGGGCTGGATCGAGGGGATGGGGTGGGGTGGGATGGGATGGGAATGGAAATGGAAATGGGGATGGGATGGGGTGGGAATGGAAATGGAAATGGGGATGGGATGGGATGGGATGGGATGGGATGGGATGGGATGGGATGGGATGGGATGGGATGGGATGGGATGGGATGGGATGGGATGGGATGGGATGGGATGGGATGGGGTGGGATGGGATGGGATGGGATGGGATGGGATGGGATGGGATGGGATGGGATGGGATGGGATGGGATGGGATGGGATGGGATGGGATGGGATGGGATGGGATGGGATGGGATGGGATGCTGACAGGGCTGGACCGGGGGGCAGAGATGCTCCTGGGGCTGGGTCTGGAGGCGTAGGAATGCTGCCTGGGGATGAGCCCCGGGAATGAGCCCCGGGAATGCTGCCTGGGGATGAGCCCCGGGAATGAACCCGGGAATGAGCCCCGGGAATGCTGCCTGGGGATGATTCCCGGGAATGCTGCCTGGGGATGATTCCCGGGAATGCTGCCTGGGGATGCTGCCGGGGATTCCCGATGCTGCGGGGAGAGGTGGATGCCGGCGGGGATGGCAGGAAGGGCTCAGTCCCTGCTGTCGCAGCTTTGGGTGCCCCGGGTGTGGGGGACAGCCCCGGACAGCTCCCCCGGTGCCCCGGGCTGGCTGGGGCGCAGGGCAGGGCGGCGGAGCCGAGGTTTCCATGGGGATGTGCGGGATGAGAAGCCGGGCCTGGTTCAGCTCCAGGCACGGATCGCCCGCACGTCGGGGCTCGGCGCCTTCCGCTCCGCTTGCCGCGGCCTCCCGCCCTCCTGCGCCCGGCTCCCAGCGGCAGCGGCGGGAGGGATGCGGAGGGGATGAGGAGGGAATGAGGAGGGGATGAGGAGGGGATGAGGAGGGGGTGAGGAGGGGATGAGGAGGGGATGAGGAGGGGGTGAGGAAGGGGTGAGGAGGGGATGAGGAGGGGATGAGGAAGGGATGAGGAAGGGGTGCGGAGGGGATGAGTAGGGGATGAGGAAGGGATGAGGAAGGAATGAGGAAGGAATGAGGAAGGAATGAGGAAGGGGATGAGGAAGGGGTGAGGAGGGGATGAGGAAGGGATGAGGAGGGGATGAGGAAGGGGATGAGGAAGGAATGAGGAGGGGATGAGGAGGGGGATGAGGAAGGGATGAGGAAGGAATGAGGAAGGGGATGAGGAAGGAATGAGGAAGGAATGAGGAAGGGGATGAGGAGGGGATGAGGAGGGGATGAGGAAGGGATGAGGAAGGGATGAGTAGGGGATGAGGAAGGGGATGAGGAGGGGATGAGGAGGGGATGAGGAAGGGGATGAGGAGGGGATGAGGAGGGGATGAGGAAGGGGATGAGGAGGGGGTGAGGAGGGATGAGGAAGGGATGAGGAGGGGATGAGGAAGGGGATGAGGAGGGGATGAGGAAGGGGATGAGGAGGAGATGAGGAAGGGATGAGGAGGGGATGAGGAAGGGATGAGGAGAGGATGAGGAGGGGATGAGGAGGGGATGAGGAAGGGGATGAGGAAGGGATGAGGAAGGGATGAGTAGGGGATGAGGAAGGGATGAGGAGAGGATGAGGAGGGGATGCAGGATGGAAGGGTGAGACCACAGCCTGGGCCTGCCTGGCCCCGTGCATGTCCTTTACCCCTTGGGGGATGCACGGCAGTGAACTCGGGTTTGTCCCCCAGCCATTCAGACCAGGAGCCAGGCGGGATGCTCTGCTGGGCTGAGGATCCTCTGTCACTCTGGGAATGCTCTGATGGCATTGGGATCCTCTGTCACTCTGGGAATGCTCTGATGGCATTGGGATCCTCTGGGAATGTTCTGATGGCATTGGGATCCTCTGTCACCCTGGGAATGCTCTGATGGGATTGGGATCCTCTGTCACCCTGGGAATGCTCTGATGGCATTGGGATCTTCTGTCACTCTGGGAATGCTCTGATGGGATTGGGATCCTCTGTCACTCTGGGAATGCTCTGATGGGATTGGGATCCTCTGTCACCCTGGGAATGCTCTGATGGCATTGGGATCCTCTGTCACTCTGGGAATGCTCTGATGGGATTGGGATCCTCTGTCACCCTGGGAATGCTCTGATGGCATTGGGATCCTCTGTCACTCTGGGAATGCTGTGCCAGGATGGGGATGCTTTGCCATGGTGGGCATCCTCTGCTGTGATGCAGGACTGGGCTCTTGGCAAAATCCCCAAACCAATGCTGGAGTTGTGACAACGCAGGTCTGGGAGAGCCTCGCACAGCCCTGCTCTCCTCTCCAAAGGTTTTCTCCAAGAAAAAAGGAAAAAAACTGTTTTTTTATTCCATTACTGGCTCCTGGCAGTATCCAGGAACAAAGGGGACAAATCAGTGGCACCCCCACACTCTCCCCCGAATGCCTCAGTTTCCCCACGGGGGAACAGCCCTGCCCTGCTCCATTCCCCATCCAGCCTGCCCCTCTGGAGCCGAGTGTGGGCTCCAGCCCTCGGCTGGCTGCACAGGCTGAGAGGCTGAGGTGAGCCTCCAGCCCCAGCCTGTCACAAATGGATCCAAGTGCCTCACCCGAGGTGGGCTCAAGGCTCTCTGAATTATCACACAGGGCACAGGCACCAACACAAAACACACCAGCACCATGCAGAGCACACACAGCACGCTTCCAGCAGCCAGGGCCAGAGCCATGCACACGGTGGGCAGGCAGTAATGTCGGTTTCCCGGCTGTTTGGGTGACCTGGAAAGGCCCGGGGTGGCCTTGGACAGCCCGCGCTTCAAAGGACGAGAAGAGGCTTCAGATCTTTTCTCGGTCTCGGTGTTTATTAATTGTTTATCTAAAAGATTTTCTCTTGGCCCGACAGAGGTCTGCACAGCAGCCAGCCATGAGCACACTGAGAGCCCCCGGGGCGGTCACCTATCTTTATACTCAAAATTACGTGTACAATATTTATCATTTTTCCCCAATACCTTTTACCCTTATTAACCAGTGCACTTTTAGTAATAACCAATCCCAAAGTGCCACCATCACCACAGAAGATGGAGGCCAAGAAGAAGAAGAACAGGACATGCCCCAATTCCTCCATCTTACTTCTTTAGACCCCCCTGTACAGAAATCTTAAACCCTGTGTTTCACACTCTAATTAACTTATCCCTTCACCATTCACCCAGTGAAATCCTCCCATCCTCATACAGGTGTCGTCTCCCGTGCAGGATCAAAGTCCAGCCACCAGACACTTCTGGAACATTCCAGGACTCCTGAGCCCCCCAAGGGTGGTCTCGGTCACTCTGCACCTCAGTCCTGAGGTGCTGAGATCCCACAGAGTACCAGGGTGGAAGAGGCCAGGATTGCACTCAACAGCCTCACTCTGCCCTAAAATCTCACATTTACATACGAAGGGGAAAAAAAAAATATCAAGTAAGGCAGCTTGAAGCCCACAGCACAGCAAAGACACTGCCATGTGCAGAAGAAGGGTCCACAGGGAAATGCATGCAGCATGCATGGACACATACCTGGAATTCCCATCTGGTTTGTAAACAAGGAATTTCTGTGAGCCTGCTGTCCTGGCTTCCTCAGAAAGAGCAGGGACTGGAGCTCTGGGGTGAGGGCTTGGGTGGCAGCTCCCCAGGAGCTGTGTGGGACTGCCCAGTGCTCCCTTGTGTTCCCATGAAGTGCCAGGAGGGCTTTTGTCTGAACAGCAATGGGTCATTGGTGGCACTTCCAGGGGAGCCAGGAGGGAGCTGGACAGCCCTGCACAGCCCTGAGTGGTGGCTCTTGGGGATGCACCCCTGCCATGGGCTGCACGGCCCCATGTCCTCTGCTGTGAGAGGTGGCCCTGTGTCACACGTCCAGCCCGGCAGCCTGGGGGTGACCACGAGGGCTGGGCAGAGTCAGGCTCTGGGAACATGAGGGCTTTGTGCAGAGTTTTGGCTCCTGGAGATCTCGAGGTGATACTTGGGACCAGCAGTGGGGAATCCCCAGCAGCCATGGAGAGCTGGACTCTGCTCCTGTAGTGAAAGTGGTGCTGCCACTGCTGTCACCAGCTGCCTGCACAGGAGCTGGGTCCCTCAGGGTGTGGGGGAAGAACATGGGCCACCCTGGGCACCTCCTCCCTGGAGAAAGGCGAGGATCTGCTGGCCCTCCCCAGCACTGGATGGTCTCCTGGGGCGGGCTGGATGGCCAGGAGTAGATGGATTTCTCCTTTTGACATCCATGTGGATCCACCACAGTTGCTCCAACTCTGTCCCCAGGCTCAGGACGAGTCCAGGCAGTTCTGCCTCAGTCCTTCAGTCTCCCCCTCCATTGCACAGGTCCCTCAGGCAGCTGGAGAGCAAGGAGCTGAAACTATCGGTGTTTGTTCAGACCTGTGTCCTCACTGAGCAGGGAAAGAGAGGAAAGAAAAGCCTTTTTGAAGGAGAAACTAATGCAGGAGAGCTTGGGAAATGTCGTAGCAGGTCTTCCTTCCCAGCTCCAACATGACTGTCCCAAAAGGCCATGGAGGGACACTCCTGGTCTCCAGGCTGAGAGAGGACGACAGACAGCATGACTGAGAAGGCAAAGGTGACCTGAAGGTTATCCAGGAGGTTTGTTCTCCTTCTTTGGACAGGCTTCTCCCTCATCCTATGGCCCACAAAGGATGTGATCTCTCACATTCTGTGTGATTCTGTCTCCATTTTTTCTGCTTTTTCCCCTCATTTTCTTTCACCTCTGATAAAATCCAGTACAGGAACATTGGATGTGCCTGAACACTGTGCACAGGTGACCCCAAGGGCCTCCACCAGAGCACTGGAGCACCCTGAGCCCAGGAAGATGGAAGTGCCACCAATTTATTATTAACCCATTTGGGTCTCTGTGACTCTGCATTCAATGTATTTCATTTTAAAAGTTGTTTGTGTGCTGGGATTTTGCTCAGTTTTTCTCTCCCAGCATTAAAAAGCGGGTGGGCTTTTCCTTGATCCTGGTTTTGCTGTGGCATCTCTTTTTGTATAGGACTGCTCAGAGGCACTGGAATTACAGTCACAGGAGACAGGGAATGTCCTCCTGGGTTTCCTTCTGCAATTTTCATCCTCCAGCTGCAGACCCAATGGGCTGGGTTCAGCTGCACATCACAGTGCTCACAGTGTGACACAGGCTCTGGGCACAAGCTGTGAGAATCCATGGAGGTTGTAGCTGCTCTGCCTCTGTGCAGGACCACCAAAGCCACCTCCTCTGTCTGTATTTCTGATCTCTTTGTCCTGAAGTTCTCACTCCCTGATGCATCCTCAGGTGCATCTCCTCCCTGCACACCCTGTGTGCCGAGTCAGAGAATCACCAAATTGTTTGGGTTGGGGCAGAACTTGTTCCATCCCCTGCCATGGGCAGGGACACCTTCTGCCAGACCAGCTCACTCCAAGTGCCATCCCACCCTGCCTTGGACAATCCCAGGGAAGGGGCAGCCACAGCTGCTCCGGTACAGCAGGGATCTGCTGCAGGAGAGGCTGTGCAGCAGAGGATTTAGGCTCCGTGATCCCTTCTGGCTTGGGACAGCATCCATCAGCAGTGCATGGTCCAGCAGTGTGGGTGCTCCAGTGTGCAGTGAGCCATAAGAAATGGCTCTGAAATGCTGGAGTGGAGACATTCATGGCCAACCTCTCCAGTCTGTGCCCTCCAGAGTGAGGTTTCCAGTGACTGGTGAGGTACAGAAGTTCTTCCTGACATCTTAATACCCTTGGGTTAAACAGTGAGCAGCCCAGGCTGTTATTCAGCCCCAGCCCCACCACAGGGGAGCCACCTTGGCTGGGGTGAGATGCCCTGTGAGCATCCCTGGAGCCACATTCTGTGCTTCAGTGTCCCTGCCTGTGCCTGCTGCTGCGAGCACCGCAAATACTGCCAGGCCTGCCCCGTGTGCCCCTCACCTGCCTGGGAGCGGCTGCAGCACGCACGGGGACGTGTCGGAGCAGGGAGAACAGCAGCGTGTGCTGAGCACCTCCATTCCCAGCCAGACACTGCTCCAGGGGCCCTGAACACCCGGGACAGGCCCATGTGTCAGGCAGGGCTGGTTGGCATCCCGGGCTTTGCTGTGCCGCTCTTTGTGCCTCGCTCCTCGCTGCTGCCATGCAAAGGGCAAAACGCCGCAGCGGGAGGAGCCGCGCTCCAGCCGGGAAAGCGCAGCCGACGTTTTCCTCCTTGCCCGGCTTTACCACTAGATGTCATCGGAAAAGCAGCATTGCAAGCCCTGTTCGGCTCTCCGCGATGGGATTTTGGGGGGCAGCAGCTCCTTCACCCACGGCTGGACGCTAAGCATCTTCCCAGCCTCTTCCTCCGCGCCTTTGTCTGTCTGCAGAGCCTCTGGAAAAACCACGGCCCGGGATTCAGGGTTCAATGGACATTGAAATGCAACTGAAACCTTTTTTTCCCAGCGCCGGGCTAAGCCGCCCGCTCGGAGCCTCCCAGGAGGGAGCCGCGCGTCACCCGCGCTCAAAGGGGCGACGCTGTCAGCCGGGACCCCGGCACCTACGGCAATATGGTCCTCTCAAACGAGTCGGACAAACAAGGCCTTTATAGGCGCTTTCTTTTCTTCTGGAGTGCCAGAGAGAGGAGCCGGGGGAGATCTCGGGGGCGTCCCACCGCAGCGGAGCAGCGCACAAAGGCTCGCAATGAAAGGGGCACCAGCAAATCCTCTTAGGGGCTTCACTGTGTGCACATTCACAGCCCGGCCCCATCTGCCGGGGGATCCCCGGGAGCGCGGGGGGAGCGCGGCGCTCCCTGCCCCGCCGCCAAAGCAAGCAAAGCGCATTCAGCCAGCGAGAAAGGCGTGAAAAGGAAGAAAGGCCGAGGCAGGGCCGGCAGGGGCGGGGGAATGCGGCTGCCCTAGGGGGATGGGGCAGGGCTGGGGCGCTCTGGGAGTCCCCAACACCCCTGGGGTGAGGTGGGAGCGGAGAGCCTGGTGCTCGGGCAGCAGGGCTGTGCTGGCACCCTGGGCACAGAGCAATCCTCCACGGAGGCTCCTGCACCAGTGGGGACCGACTGGGAACTGCTGGGCTGCAGGAGGATGGAGGAGACCTGGCCAGTGTGCAGCCAATGAGCTCCCAATGGTGCTTGATCCCACACAAGCTGAGCCAAGAAATAGGAACAGGGTTTCTTCCCAAGACAGGGGAATGCCAGGGATGTTTTAGTCTGGGCTGGAGGAAACACCTGTCCCTTCCCGGCAGGAGGTGCTGGCTCAGTAAGTAACACACACCGACACCCAGTTCTTGGTGCTGCAGGATGGCAAATGTCCTGTCTCCCATGGGTTTGCCTCTTCTTTTTCCTGCCCTTCCTGCAGCCTTTGTGCATTGGTGAGCACAAGCATGCGTCTAAACCAGGTCAGTCTACACCAGAGATTCTCTCCCTGTTCTCTCCAGTTCAGAGCAGCCAGGCTGAGCTGCTCAGACCTGGTTTAGCAGATCCAAAAGGTCGGGTCAGTGTGGTGACAGTTTTTGGACAGCTGACCCAGAGGAGGTGGGAGCCCAGCCCTGCCTAGTCTCAGACACAGCAAGGACAAAGCCCCAGCAACTTAAGTGCAGCCTAACCCACCTGGGGGATGACTGATGTGCTTGTCTGGTGATGCCAGGGACTTGCACACTGCAGCTCTGTGGGGGGAGTGGGGAGGATGGGATGTTCTCTCTCATTTGGGCGAAGGATTTAATCACTGCAGCCAAGGCAGCTTGTCTCTCCTTCCAGCCTGGAGCAGGTCCAGTACAGGGAGTGGTCCTTCCTCTCCAGTGGCCTGGCTCCAGGAGCCCTTCCAATTCTGCCGTGAGGTGGTTGGGTCATGCACTGGGAGATCATCTCTTTTCTGCAGCTGCCTGGGGGTGGAAGGGAAGGAGGACAAAATGCTGGAGAGGCCAAGAGGTTCACGGTGTGTCCCAGGTCTCTTCAGGAGTGGGGCTGGGCTTGGCATGTGGCTGCTTTGGCCAGTCCCAGCAGGGTCCCCCAGGCTTCCAAGCATGTGGCCAAGGAAGTTGTGCAGGACTGAAGCGGTGGCAGCCAATTCCCACCTGGGGAGCTCCAAAGCAGCTCCCAAGCCATGTGGCTGGGTCGGATAGCAGCAGGCACATCCATTTTCTGGAGGCTGCTGCTCCCCGCTGTGTGCAGAGATGACTCAGGAGCAGGTCAGGTAACTCCTGGTGCCAAGCTGGTGATGGAGGTCAGACAGTGTGTGTGAGGCTCTGCAAGGTGAGACAGTGTGAGACACGAAACAGCGACAGACCCAGGGAGAGGAGGGTGCAGAGGCCACCACGGGCCACCCACGCCAGTCTGCTGAGTGACGCCGTGGGAAGGGCTGCACAGCTCATCACCTGAGCTCCCGGTGACATCTCAGGCTCTGGGGCTGCCCACGCAGCCAGCCAGGTGCCAGCTGGCTCCCCAGCACAGCCCAGGCCCTTCCAGTTGCGGCAGGAAAGGTCTGTGGGAAGGCTCAGGGCTTTGGCTGCTGCGTGTGACCATCAGATAACTCTGAGCTGTGGCTGGCGTGGCTGCAGTTGGAAGAGCCAGCTGGAGCAGTTCTTGCACAGGCAGGGAACAAGTTGTGTTTGTCCCAGCTGGATATTCCAAAAATTCTGTGAGGTGCGTGGGAGAAAGGAGGGGCGCAAAACATCATCAGTGACTCCACTGGGGATCCAGAATTAGTGCAGGGATCAGGGAGGGAATGTTGAAAAGGCAAATGAGGAACATGTGGAGGACATGGCACTACCTCACAGTCTCTGACTGACCATTTCTGCTCCAGGCACCTTCTCCCCTGTCCCAGCCACCATGTTCTCCTCAGCAGGGAGGGCTTGTGATGCCCCAAGGAATGCAACAAACACGCTTGTGAAAACTGCTGGCATGGACTTACTTTCCAATGTATGCAGGTGTCCACATGCATCATGGCCTCGGCTTCCAGGGAAGCCTTCCCATGACAGAGCTGCAGCAGTGTGAAGACTCATGGCCTGGAGGAGGTGCTGGTCAGGCACAGGGGTGCCCAGTGCACTCTGGACAGTGCTCCATGCACCAGGAGATCTTCTCTGACAAGGGCAGTGTGAGGTGCTTCAGAGTGAGATACAGCATCTGACATCAACCACTGCCAAGGGAGCTTTCATAGAATCACAGGATGGTTTGGGTTCAATGGGACCTTGATGGTCATCTTGTTCCATCTTCCCTGCCATGGGCAAGGACACTTTCTACTAGACCAGCTTGCTCCAAGCCCCATCCCACTTCCTGCCCATCACCCATCTAGGAGCACTTGACACCTGGGAAAAAAGGTTCAACACTCATCCGTGCCCTAGGTTGGATTTTTTTTGCCTCTGGTGGAAGGCAGCATATGTGATTTTTTCATTTCTATTATTCTGAAGACAGTGCTTTGAGTGTCTTCAGTCCCCACCAAACGCAGACACATTTTGTTGGTCCCGTGGAGCTCATATCCTGTGGCAGGGAGCTTCTGGGCAATCACTCGCTCTGTGAAAGTGGATCCCTAACGAAAAAGACCAGAGATTGCATCAGAAGACCTCAAACATCCCCTGTCGGAGCCTCTCTGCGAGCAATAAACAGCGCTGACATTTTGCCGTGCGCGGTTCCAGCAGGCTGTGGGCGGCAGAGCGGGGTGCCAGGTGCTGTGCTGGCTGTCACCCTGGCAGGATCGAGCTGGGTCCGACCCACGGCGGTGCCTTCAGCCCCTGCCCTGCCCAGCCTCGCCCTTCTCTCGCACGTCGCTCCTCGCAGCCGCACGGGTTTCTCCTCCGGCTCTGCTCCCCTTCCCGCAGGCCTGGAGCTGCCGGAGGAGCAGCTCCTGCCCTGAGCTCGGAGCTGCAGGCACGGAGCTCCGGCGCTGCCCGGGGATTCTGTCCCTGCGTCCCGGCAGAGCTGGGCTGGCACGGACGGGGAGCCCGGAGCAGGGCACGGCAGAGCTGTAATCGCTGTAATCGCTGTAATCGCAGCCCAGCGGCTTCCACGCTGCCCCCGAGACGGACTCGCGGCAGCTCCCGGAGGTTTCTGGCACCGGCCGTGTCCCTGCTGGCAGCGCTCCTCCCGCTCCGGGGCCGCTGTTTGCTTATCTAGAGCCATGATTTAACACAGACGCAGGAACTCACACACTCTCTCCCAGTCTCTTTCAAATTACTTTATTGCTTCCTGTCAACCAGCCGAGCATATCCTGTTAATATACAATCCCCAACGAGCCGTTTTCACAGCGTAATCCCCCTCGGGCAGATAACACGGCTCAGCTCCCGCAGGATGCCTGGCTCTGCCTGAGGATGCAGGATTCCAGCACTGGGCAGGTATTTTCCAGCAAAGTGGGGCTGCTGCCGTTGTTGTTTTTAAAGATAAACTCCAGTGCTGTGAGGGATGCTGGCTTGCTGCCAGTCCTGTGTTGTTCCATCCCCTGGTGACCTTGCTCAGCCAGCACCAAGTGCTGTCCCATGCTGGATGGCAGGGAGGGTCCTGGTGCTGGAACCTTTCCCTCAGCTCTCCCATCCCTGCTCCTGAGATCTGTCCTGCTCCAGAGATACATCTTTATCCACCTGCTGCAGTGGGACAGCAATAGAATCCTAGAATCACAAAATCATTAAGATTGGAAAAGACTTCCAAGATCAAGTCCAGCTTTTGACTGAATACCATGCCCACTAAACCATACCCATATCCACATCCATACTCATATCCATGTCCACATCCATATCCACATCCACATCCATATCCATACCCATATCCATACCCATATCCATATCCATATCCACATCCATATCCATATCCACATCTATATCCATATTCACATCCATATCCACATCCATATCCATATCCACATCCACATCCACATCCACATCCACATCCACATCCATATCCACATCCACATCCATATCCACATCCTTATCCATATCCATATCCACATCCATACCCATATCCATATCCTTATCCATATCCATATCCACATCCACATCCACATCCACATCCACATCCATACCCACATCCACATCCACATCCACATCCATATCCATACCCATACCCACATCCACATCCACATCCACATCCACATCCACATCCATATCCATACCCACATCCACATCCATATCCACATCCACATCCACATCCACATCCACATCCACATCCATATCCATACCCATATCCACATCCATACCCATATCCACATCCACATCCACATCCATATCCATATCCATACCCACATCCACATCCACATCCACATCCATATCCATACCCATATCCACATCCACATCCACATCCACATCCACATCCACATCCACATCCATATCCATATCCATACCCACACCCACATCCACATCCATACCCACATCCACATCCATATCCACACCCACATCCATACCCACATCCACATCCACATCCACATCCACATCCACATTAACATCCACATCCACATCCACACCCACATCCATACCCATATCCACACCCACATCCATACCCACATCCACATCCACATCCACATCCACATCCACATCCACATCCACATCCACATCCACATCCATATCCATACCCACATCCATATCCACATCCACATCCACATCCACATCCACATCCACATCCATATCCATACCCATATCCACATCCATACCCATATCCACATCCACATCCACATCCATATCCATATCCATACCCACACCCACATCCATACCCATATCCACATCCATACCCATATCCACATCCACATCCATACCCACACCCACATCCACACCCACACCCACATCCATACCCATACCCATACCCATACCCATACCCATATCCATACCCATATCCATACCCACATCCACATCCATATCCATATTGCTCCAGGGACTGCAGGTTGTTCCTTTTGCTGCTGCTGCTGCACAGCCTGTGTCCCAGAGAAGGTCAGTTCAGGAGATCCCCACAAATCCTGGAGGTGGTGGTGGAACATATGTGGGGTCTCTGCTCCAGCCTCCTGCAGTGTCATCAGCACTAGGTCAGGGTGGATGTGGCAGGTCCTGGAAACCCTCTAGGGGATTTCCTGCAACCCCAGGTTTCTTACATTGAGTGAGTGTTGGAGCTGACAGAGTTCTACCGTCTGCCACGAGCTCCTGTGGATGTCTCAGCACCACCTGGAATGTCCAGAGCAGGACACCTGCCATGGGTTGCTGTTCTAGGGAACCTGCTGTGTTTCTCCTACCCGTTTCTGATCCTCCCTGCTCAGTCCCTTGCTAAGACATCTATGTGTCTTGACACTGCATTTGTAGGACATTCCTGCTTCTCTGCCCCAACCTGGTCTACTCCGGCCTCCTCATGGGCTTGCTCCCTAACCCTGATGTCCATTTGATGTGCCAGCTGAGCCTGTGTCCACAGCAGAACACGAAGAAAATCCCTTTCAGAGAATATCACTGTGATTTTTTGGTTCTGGGGTGTGGAAGTGTCCTGAAGAGCAGGTCACTGTGGAGCCTGTGCATCCTCTCTGTCCTTGTGCCAGGTGGTCCTGCTGCTCCTGGGCTGCCTGTTCTCCACAGAAGGACAGATGGAGGTGGCTTTGCTGTGGAGGGACAGACACCAGGGCTACTGAGTGTGCGTGCAGCTGGGCTTTTGGGCTGCTCCAAAGGCAAACAAAATGGGCAGATGATGAGTTTGGCTTCAGGATTCACCGTGTTCCCCTCAGCACTGCAGACACTGCAAGGCACAGTAGCTCAGGCCCAGAGAGCATCCCTGCTCCCGGGGAGCAGAGACCTGTGCTGAACCCCCACGGCAGGGTTCACTGCATCTTCTGTGCACATTTCTTCAGCAAATGTTGGGACTTCAGGACTCTCAGGAATGCTCCCACTTGGCCCCTGGTTGCCAGCTAAAAGCCACTGTTGCTGTCTCTCCCTGTCATCCTCCATTGGCCCAAGGAAAGGGAACGTGTGATGCAGCTGTAGCATGACACATGGCTGTATTTTTGTGGTTCTATTTCCCAGGCTTTCCCTCGCTCCTGCCCTCAGTACAGTTTTATTGTCTGAAGTTGTTCCTGGAAGTTGAGGACAATCTTGGTGCTGGTTGTTGGTTTTACTACCAGCTGGATCCTGCCCTCAAGTACTTGTGATTCTCTCTACACTTAACACCTCATTAGCTGGAACATCCACTTACAGAGCACAGCTTTGCTGTCTGAAAAGAAGGAAAATCCTGTTTGACTCAGACGTTACACAGATCACTTATCTCAGAGACATCTGAACAGCCGGGCTTGGAAATTGAGTCCAAATTAAAAACCAGTTGAGAAGAAGTATCTGTCCTCCCAGGTAAATCAGGGGCTGATTTATTTCCTCCCCATATTCCTGCTGAGCAATGCATTCAGCACAGCTCCAGCCCAACACATCCCTGCCTCCATAACCCAAGGCTGGAAGGCTCTGTGCCTGCTGTGCTCCCAAGGCTGGAGCACCCATGGGCGCCCCTCAGCTCCCCTCGGAGCTGGCCCTGCTCCCTCCCACAGGGCCCTGTGCCAGCTCCCTCAGCTCCTGCCCGAGTCCCCACCCCAGCACTGGCATAGCAACCCCAGCTCTTGACATTCCCAGCTCTCCAGGCAGAGCAAAACACACCTTGAGAAAGAAAAAAGCAAAGTAAAGCCAAATTCAAGACCTCTTGGGTGCATGAATGCAACTGGCAGGGCTGTGCTGGGGGTCCCCATCCTGCACTGGTGCCATTTGATGGCAGGGAGCCCCTGTAGCCCATGGGACAAGTCTCTAGCACCCACAACATCTCCCAAGGGGCCAGGAAGGATTTTAACAGAAGAAAGAGGACAGGCTGGGGGGCTGCAGGAGTCCAGGAAAATCTGTACTGATGACTTTCCAGCTATTTTAATTTCCATGGATTTCCCTGTGTGTTCTAAATTCCTGTATCTCCATTCCAAGGACTTTTCCAGGCTGCACTCGGATCCCTGTGAATTCTGTGTCCCCAGCTCTGCTGAGGAGGTCAACAGTTCACCTCCCATCCATGTGAAGAATCATCTCCTTTAATCCCAAGCCCCAATCTTTTAGACCCTGGGCCTGGACCTCACACAAGTGTCGTTTGATGGCTTTGGTTTATTCCTGGGAGAAGACAGAGAAGGGAGCAACCTTGTCACTGTGCAAGTGAAGCTATGGCTGTTTTCCCTATGGCATCACTTATCCTTTGCCACCTCCTCGCTCACCCCTGTTCCTGCAGGACAGGCTGGTGACCTCCCTCTGCTGACTTCTCTCTGCAACCATCTCTTATGCAATTAAAATGACAAGGAACTCCCTTGACTCTCCCAGGCTTCCTGCTTTCCTTAAAAAACCTTCGGCAAGGAACTTAAAGGAAAGATTTTGGAACCCCCAGCAGACGCCAGGAGCAGGTGGCACTGACTGTGTGTGCTTGGTCACTCTGGAGGGCTCTGAAGGGTTCTGAAGCAGGATTCCCCTTTGGAGAAGCCCCATGGACTCTCCTCTGGCAGACAGCACTTACCCAGGGGTCTTCAGCTGCCCTCTAATGCATGGAGTTTATGTCTCCCAGGAACTTTTCATACGGCCACCACAGCCCTCCCCAAGGCACGCCATCCCCTCCTGTGCCAGGACAGCATGGTGAGGGCTCAGCCCTGGTGCTGTGTGCCCCTGGTCCCTTCAGGAGCAGGGACACCTCCATGAGTGCAGGAGGAACCAACAGTCCCAGGTGCTTATGAGAATCCCCAAAGGAGCACTCCAGGAGAAATTCCACAGGGATCAAGCAGGATGCTGATTCCAGGGCCAACAGGATCCCAGCAGCTGCAAGGAGCAAGTCTCGGGGGCAAATCTGCAAAGAGCCTCCTCAATGGGCCACACTGCAGGGCTGGATGAAAGGATGACCTTTGTGACCATCACTGTCCCCTGTGTGTCACCATCATACTTTCTGAAAAGTCCTCTTTGCCCAGGATTCTTCTCCTGGGAAGCTGAGAAGCCTCAGAGAAAAAGGAAAACAATATTACCTCATTTGCTTCTCCTGTGTTTTGCTGCTTTGGAATGTGGTTGGAGATTGTTTATCCAACAGGCAGTTGTTTGATTGGTTTCATGTGAATTGTTTTGACTTAATGACCAATCCCAGCCAGCTGTGTCAGGACTCTGGCGAGAGTCACGAGTTTTTCATTGGTGTCTTGTTAAGCCTTTTGTATGTATTCTTTTGGTATTCTTTAGTATAGTTTTAGTATAGCATTCTTTAATATAATAAAATACATATAATAAAATAAGTATAATAAATATAATAAATTAAATATAATAAATATAATATAATAAATATAATAAATATAATATAATATAATATAATATAATATAATATAATATAATATAATATAATATAATACAATACAATACAATACAATACAATACAATATAATATAATATAATATAATATAATATAATATAATATAATATAATATAATATAATATAATATAATATAATATAATATCAGCCTTCTAAGAACATGGAGTCAGATTCATCTTTCCTCCCAACTATGGGGGACCCTGAAAATACCCCACCTGTGCCCGGTGTTCCTGGCAGGGAGCAGTGCCACCATCCCTGCCCCATCCTGGCCATGCCAGGGTACCAGCAGGCACCTGGGCACGCTTTGGCTGGCAGGTCCCTCCGCTGCCAGGTCAGCAGCCCCAAGGGCAGCAGGACAGGCTGCTCCAGGGCCAGCTGTGCTCCATCCACGCTGGTTAACTGGGCAGTGCTTCCTCCCACTCCCTGCTGTCCACAGCCACGGACAGACACAGAGCAGGTCCTGCTCCTGTGCCATGGCCAGCACTCCTCAAGCCCTGAAGGGATGTGTGTCCCCTGCCTCTGCCCAGCCCCAGAATGACCCCCCAAGCCCCCTCACATTTTGAGTACAAGCCCCTGCCTCTCCCTCCTTGAAGATGTGTCCACCACCTCCACAGTGCTGATGCATCATTAGTGCTGCCTGTCCCTTCCCACCACGCTCCTGCCTCTGTAGCACTGAGCTCGATATTCACCACACCCCATCTTCATCCCTCAGATGTCCCTGGGCAAGAGAGCTGGGGGTGTTCAGCCAGGAGAAGAGAAGGCTCCAGGGAAACCACACTGCCACACAGGACCTAAAAGGGGACTGGGGGAAACCTGGAGAGGGACTTTGGACAAGGCACGTCCAGGACAAGGAGGGATGCCTTCACACTGAAATGGTTAAATGGGGATAAATTCTTCCCTGTGAGGGTGGTAAGGACCTGGCACAAGCTGCCCAGAGAAGCTGTGGCTGCCCCATCCCTGGAAATGCCCACAGCCAGGTTGATGGGGCTTGGAGCAACTTGGGACAGTGGAAGGCGTCCCAGCCCATGGCAGGGGGTGGAATGGGATGTGGTTTAAGGACTCTTCCAATCCAACACATTCTATAATTCCATGATTCTATGATACCTTGCTGCTAGAGATCATTATTCTCATGAATCTTCAATAAAATAAAAGGTAAGTCAATAATATCAGAGTCAGAAGCCTGTGCATGCATTTGCTATCACTGCAGGAATTGCTGCAGTTCAGTCCCATTTCAGCCCAGACCTTAATGATATGGATATTCCTAGACCCAAAGGGAGAATGGGAAATGCAAATCACAGAGCACAAGCCCAGTTCCTGCTGACTCCTGACCTTTCATCTCCAGACCCTGCCAGGGGGGGCTGGGTTGCCTGCACACAGCTCTGCTTTCTCTGTGCCACCACATCTCCCTTTGGACATACCTGGAGAGAGGCATGGAGTCCCAGATTGTTTGGGCTGGAAGGAATCCTAGAGAGCCAGTTCCACCCCCTGCCATGGACAGGGACATCTTCCACTCAGCGCTCCCCCACTCAACCTGGCTGTGACACCTGTGTGTTTTGCACCCTCTGCCGTGGAAGGAGATGTGGTTGCCTCCTTCAGGTCTGTCTTTCTGTAGCACCTCAGAGGAGGAAGGAGCAGTTTCACACCAGACCATTGCCTCTGCTCCTGTATTTGCCTGCTCCTAAACCCCTGCTACCTCAGAGCACTGGGGATTTTGCCCAGGAGTGCCTTCACTGTAACACATAGTGTTGCATTTTTTCAGTGTCCATAAGCATTTGCAAAGCTCGTGTATTTAACACCAGCACTGACAAAACCCAGGTAGTTTTCTCCCCGGTTTCCCCAGTTTCCTATTAAATGCCATTTCAGCATTCTCAACTTCAAGGATGCCACCCTGTAATTTTGTAGTATTAAACACAGACCTGAGTTTGACTTTTCAGCTTTTCCACTTTCCTTTGAACAACTTTAAAACTGTTTTCTGGAAGACTTCTGGACCTCAGGTTCCCTGCCACAAAATAGCTTGGGTTACATCCTTTTCTTTTACAAACCTTTACAAATGACAGCAATTAAATCGAGCATCCTTTTATGTCGTTACCCCTATCAGTAGGTAATGCCTGGCAGTTTTTCATTACAGGTTATCTGCTGGGCAGATTTATTCTCTAACACTGTTATTTCTGGCTATAACCAAGCACTAAAATGAAAATATTTTCCAGAATACAGACCCCATCTATTGCCAGTCATGCCTCATGGCTGTAAAGTATTTTGGATTATGTTTCTATATATAACATGAAACTCTAGTGATGGTTTGGTTCCACCTTTTATTTGCTGTATATCTAAATAGCCTTTAAAAAAATTTTTTTTAAACATAGAGTAATAGTTTATATACTTGATTGACACATTTCTCTACATTCTGGAAAAGTAGTCAAAGGTAGGACTTGGTGATCTTGGAGGTCTTTTCCACCCTTAAGGATTATATAAATCTATAAATCAGGAAATCCTTGTTTTTATTTAAAAATAAATAGATCATATATTGTTTTCTTTAAATTTACCTTATTTTAATATTTTTTCCTTCCTGCCTCTCTATGACCCTGCTTATTTACCAAAACAAATTTTTCAAGAAGACCTGACATCTTTGCAGTCCCCAAGAAGACTCTTTTATGAACTTTATTTTCCCAAGACTTACTTTTAATTCTGAACCTGGGTTCAAATTAGCTGTTGAACAAAATATCCCAAATTTTCTGCTCAATTCTACACTTCTAAATCTATTTTAAATGCTTCAAAAGTGCCTCTTCTCTTTAATTTGTTCCCATGGCTACCATTCAAAAGTTTCATTCATTTTCTGAGCGGAGAACTCTCCAAATCGTTACTGCAATCTACCAGTTGACTTTTCCTTCTTAATCTAAACCCTCAGACTACAGACACTGCAGCAGCAATGGAGCAGGGTTACCTTCCACCCCTTGGTGCTGGACGCTGAAATCCTGGAGCTGCTCCGTGCTCTGCTCGTTCTTGGAGCGCAGGAGGATGCTCGGCTGCCCAGTGCCACCCTCTGCCTTCCTCCTCGCTGTTCACCCGGTGCCCGGGGTTCCTGCACAGAGAATCCCTCGGGTGCAGGGCTCAGAAACGCCGGAGCAGGGAGCTGAAGGGGAGAGGGAGCCGCTGGTTCCCCCTCCTCAGGTGCCTGCAACAGGACAAACAGGTTGAGTGAGGTGCGGCTGTCCCGTGTCACGTTTCAGCACGAGCCATCCAGGGCCAGGTGGCCTCGGCAAGCGTGCAGGGATGTAAAAGGTTAATCTTTATTTAACTCTGGGCAGGGAAACCTCCCAAACCTCCCCAGAGTGTCCCCGGTGGGGGCTGCAGCCAGTACTGGTGACTGGTGTAACTGGAAAAGGTGCTGCTTTGCTCTGGGATGCTGCAGGAGAGCTCTGAGACCCTGGAAACTGCCGGGTTGTGGTACAGATCAGTGGGGATGCTGAGCTGAAAGGTGCTGGGCAGCACCGAGGGCTCAGCCTGGAGCTGGGGTGTAAAACCAAATAAGCTATTCGAAATAAACTATTCCAAATAAACTATTCTAAATAAACCCTCACAACAGCGAGGAGCCCCTGTTGCTCCCACCCTTCCTCCTGAAGGACCAGACCTGCCTGTGCCCAGCCTGCACAGCACTCGGGGTGACTGGGAAAGGCAAGGAAGGACAGAGGGAGGCCCTTGGTGGTGACAGGCTGCAATCACAGATATCCATGGGGTTTCTGGCTGTTCACACACCCTTCACAGAGGTTAGAAAAATCCTCTATTGGGAACAGTTCCTCCATCCCTGCTGAGCTGGGGAACATTAAGTAGGTGATAATAAGTGGTCCCTGAGTGGGAGGGCCTGCTCTCCTCTGGAAAGTGCTACTCCAGACAATTTATCATTCAAACAAAGAGGGGAAAAAGGGTTAACACTGCCCGGCTTCCCCAGCCAGTGGTGGCTTTGGTTATCTGCAGCATGGCTGCAGGGCTACATGGTGCCTGTACATGTTTGGGGATCAGGAGTTAAGTGTTTAAATGATAAGTGATATCTTAAAAACATAAGTTTAGCAATGAATCTTTACCGACAATACAATACTATTAGTTAATAGGCAGAATTAACTCACTGGCCTGGGGCCAAGCCCGTCACAGCCACAGCCAGAACAGCTGAAGCTGCTTTTCACTGGGGTTTTGCTTTTACCGGATTTTCTGCTGCAGGGAGACTCCAATTCCTGTAAAAATATGCTCGTGTTTTCCTCCTCCCAACCTGCCCCTGTAAGCTTGAGGTTCCTTGGAGCCCAAGGGATTCAGCCAGGACATGGCAATCTTTCCTCTTGCATGCAGAGGTGTGACCAAGGCTGTTGATTCAGGACCAAGGGTGCTGATTCTCTGCAGGGCATCTCTCAGTGGCCCTGGACCAGCTCCTGTCTGCTTTTGGTGGGACTTTAGGTGCCAGCATGGGACTCACTCTCCATCTCTCCCATCCCACATAAACCTCCCTCTCCCTCAGCTGGAGCATTGAGAATGACCAAGTAGCTTCCTTGGACCAAAGAAGCATCTCCTGAATCTTTCTGGTAGCTGAGGCTCCTTGGAATCACCAAAGATGACTGCTCTGAGCCTTGAGTCCGTGCCTGACAGCTCTGTGTCACCACCTGCTGCTTTCCTTTGTGCCTCCCTTCGCTCCCAGCTGTCACCTGCTGCACCTCTTTAACCTCACAGAGGGTGAGAGGGAGCCACCTCCTCCAGGTGTGATGAGCCAAGGGTTTCATATGCAAATGACCTTTTTCTTTCTGCATCAGGAATCGAAAATGCAGCATTAAATGTGTCACCATCAAACCTGTTTTAATGTCCCCCTAGATGTCCTCTCTCCTGGCTCTGTCAGCCTGGGAACCATCTTTTGATGTAAACCAAAATGTGGGTGCAGCTGGAGCAGTGGTTGTCCCATTTTTGTGACCCCATCAAGGCTGTACCTGATGCTCTCTGCAGCAGGGCTCGAGTGTCCTGTGGCAGTGCTGCCCCAGGGTAACTTGTGGGCAGCAAGGACCAGCGAAACCAGCGTAACTGGACTTCCAAATGGCCACATCCAAGCTGCCTGATGGTGGCCATGTCCATGTGACACAGTTCCCAGGCCTCTTGTCACCAGATGGCAGCAAGGAGAGCATCAGCTTGCAGCGTGGCTGAGGACAGCACTGAGGATGCACAGTGGGCCAGCCTCCACTGAAGCCACTAAATCTGGTGCAGAGTGAGTGGAAGGTGCAGAGAAGGACATTGGAGGAGGCCTGGAGTCCCTTGTCATGGCATGGTGCTTTGCATGACACCTTGCTGGTCTGCCCAGACACTGAGGCGTGGTGGAGCTTGTGGGATTCAGGTCAGAAGGTGGAGACTGGGAACAGCAAGTGTGTGAGGGTGGCAGTGGAACCTTGGCAAGCCTTCCCATGGGTGCCAAAAAATGCAACAGTCATGGAAAGCCCTTCCTGGGAGCAGAGTGAAGGTGTGAGGTGGGACCAGTGCTCACAGTTCATGACTGGCTGTGAAGAGCATCTCCAGGGCACAAACCAGACTCCAGGGAGCACAAAAGAGCTTCAAAGTCAGTGCAGCAGCCAGAGAAGCCTGTGTAGCCCAAGGTCCATGTCCATCAGCAACAGCCTAAGGGGGAGCTCAAAAGAGAAAAGGTCTCCAGTGAGTGTTCCCTTGGGACAAAATTCTCATTGTGTCTGGCACTGCAGTCCTGGAGAGCTTCAAGAAAATCCTGAGGGTCTGGGTGGGCACTGGTAAACACACAGGGCTGCTGCTCTTGGACTCCAGGCTTCCATTTTGGAGAACTGATGGATCCTCGGGAACGTGCAGGACACAACAGCCCTGGGATCCAGGAGGACTGAAATGAGGATATGGTGAGTTTGGAAATGGTGATGGGAAATGCTGGCTGCTCCAGAGCAGCAGGGAGTGGGGGAGCCTGGTACAGGGCTGGAATGGTGGGCAACTGCTGGGGATCCTTGGGATTCTTGCCCTGGAGAAGAACACATCTGAAGGAAGAAGAAGCAAGGCCACTGGCTGTCCTGGCCTTCAGCCTCCTTCCTCAATGCAAGAGTGACCCCAAAAGAGCTTCTAAAGATGAAAGCTTCTCCACACATGATGGAGCTGGGCCACAGGGTTCTCGTGTTGGACGTGGGGCCAATGTGGATGAGCAGCAACATCTGCAGTGACAGGAACTCCCAAAGCAGACCAGAGACTGAGCTGGGGAAGACCATTTGGCTCATGCATGTGGCCAACACCATCATGGAGCTGTGACCTCCACTAACCACTCCTGTGGAATCATTTCCTGTGGTGGGTCAAGGCAGAGAACCCAAGGTGCTCAAGCTGCTGATGCATCAATGGGATACAGAAGAGCACAGTGGAGCCTAGACTGTTTTTTCCATGTCCTTCCATGGGGAGTTGAGGGACAGGAATCCATCCTCGAAGTGCAGTGGGTCTTCAGCTCCTATGAACCTGGCACATCTTGTGCAGAGATCCATGTGCAGGGTGTGACCTCCCTAGGAAGATCTTCCAGGACACAAGTGCTTCCTGCAGGATGCACCTGAACCTTCTGCCCAACCAGCAGACACTGGGACACAGCTATGGCAGGCTCTGCTGGGTACAAGGTGGATACTAGAGAGGCGAGGAGAAGATGTCAGGTGGCAGGGGGCTCTCCTGGGGTAAAGAGTTCTGGCAGCAGCCACGTATCACAGATTCACAGAATGGTTTGGGTTGGAAAGGACCTTAAAGACCATGAGATCCCAACCTCCCTGGCATGCCCTGAAGAGGGTGTGGATCATGAGGTGCCCACAGGGCAGATTTGGTTCCCAGGCATCGGGGGAGTTGGGGCCTGTTGAGCGCTGCGATGCAGAATTGGAGCTGGGTCTCACCTGGCACCTTCTAGGAAGGTCCTGCTTGGCCCCAGCAGTGTCAATGGGGATTGTAACCAAGTCACAGCTGCTCCACGTGGGAAGTGGGGGATTCCTGTTCTCTCCTGGCTGGCTGCGGGGGGATGGTGGAGGAGAAGGGTGCGGGGGCTCAGGGCTGCCCACAACAAGCCTCGGATTTACCAACTCCTTGGATTTTTGTTTCTTTCTTTATATCCTGCTGTACGCGTCCCCTTCTGCAGACGGGGATCTCCTCACGGCCCCGGCCCCGGCTCCGCTGGGCAGCTGCGGGGGCTCAGCCCCGGGGGGAGATGCCCGGCCCGAGGCAGGGCGCGGCGGCGGGGGCATCCCCCGGGACCCCCCGCCCCTCCGCCCCCTCGCCGGTGCCGGCGGCGCAGCGAGCCCCGGCGAGGCGGATTTGGGCTGAAATCACGGCTTTCTCTGGATGATCGACAGCTCCGGGAGAAACCATCGGCGGGCCGGGGGGAGCCGCCGCCCGCTCGCCGCCCGCCGCCCCCCGCCCGCCGCCGGCCCCGCCGCGCCCCCCCCGCACGGCCCCCCCTCACGGCCCCCTCAGGCCGCCCCCGCCGGCAGCGCGGCCCGGGCGGGGCGGGGCGGGCGGCGCGGGGCGTCCCCCGCGCGGCGGCGGCGGTGGCTCGGCCCGGCCGCGGCGGCGGGGCCGGCGGAGCGCTCCGTGCCCGCGGCCGTGCCCGCGCCGGCGGCGGCCCCAGCGAGGGGCTCTGGGCTCTGCGCTCTGCGCTCCGCCGCCTCCATGGAGCGCCGGCCGCGCCGCCTCTGATGCCCGGCCCGGCGCGCACCATGGGGCCGCTGTGGTTCTGCTGCCTGCCCCTCGCCCTCCTGCCCCTGCTCGCCGCCGTGGAAGGTAAGGGGGGCGCACGGGGGGCGGGGGCCCTGCGGGTAGGGCGAGCCCCCTCCGGGTTTTCCTCGTTTTTTGGGGGGTGGCACTTTGCCCCCTGCCCCCCTCCCCGCCGCACGCCCTTCGGAGGGGAGGCGAAGTTTGGGGAAGTGCTACCCCGGCTGGAGGTGTCGCCGCCGGAGCCCGGTGTGTCGTGTGTGCCCCCCCCGCGCCCCCAGACCCTCCCGATCGCTGGCCGCCCTTCTCCCCGCCATCCCTCCGCCGGAGTGGGCATCCCTGGGTACCGCGGCGGGTCCCCCGGGGATGCCCGGGATTCGCCGCCCCGTGCCCGCTGCTGCTCTCGGCAGAGTCTTTGGGGTGCCCCTCCGCCAGGCCTTACCGGCGTTCTGGAGCTGGTGGCCGGCTCCCCGTTGGCGCCGTGGCGTTCCCGGCGTCCCCAGGAGGAGCCGAGCTCCCCGCCGAGGTCCCCGGTGCTCAGACAAAGCAGAGTGAGGCGGCAGGTGGGGAGCTCCAGGGCTGGGTGTGCGGGGACGCGCTGGGTGGGAGCCCCACGATGGGGTCTGTGCAGGGGGAGACTCGTTCTCCTGTCCCCAGCCATCCCGGCCATTCTTGCCTGCTCCCACCCGCCCGCTGCATGGACACCCTGGCAAGTGCCAGAGAACTGGGTTGGGCAGGGGCGAGGGCCAAGTGTCAGGCCAAAAACCGGCTGGTCCTGGAGCGGCGTGGTCCGAGGATGCCCGTCCATTGTGGAAGGGTCGTGTTGGAGGAGCTGGGTGGCTCCGCTGTCCCTCCGGCTCCGTTGGGCTGGTGGGCAGGCTGGGTGGCCATGCTGGCCCTGTGTGTGCCGGGCGGTGGGAGCCGCTCGGACGGTGTTTGTCTGGAACATGGATGAGGCACCATTTATTAAGTTGGAGTTTTGGGAGATGACTCATGGGTTGGCCAGCTATACATCGTGATATTTACAATATGGGAGCTTGGCATAAATAGGACTATTTACGTTGCAGCGGAGAGCGCTCGCCAGCTCTGCTATTCAAATGAGCCCAGCATGGTTTTAATTATGGGGGGGAGGGTTGGGGTGAGGAGCGTGTTTGTGAGAGCATACGTGTCCATGCAGGACGTCTGGCCCCATCCGCTGGTGGCCTTGACACTTCCAACGGGCTCTGGGCTCGGCCAGCGGGGCCCATGCACACTTGACCATGACAAGCTGATGCTGCCAACTATGGCATGCCGGGTGCCTTGGGCAGGGATGGGGTGACACCTCCACCCCAGCCTGCTCCTGCTGCTGCCCAGGAGGTGCTGCCGGCCGGTGCTGTGGGTCAGGGGCTGGCTCCCGGGGCTCCCGCGCGGGTTTGTGGAACGTGAGTGACTGTCCCACCATCATGGCAGGAGCGGCAGGCACTGTATGCATGAGTGCCAAGGGATGGGGAGAATATCTAGGGATGAGGGGCTGGCCAGTGCAGGTGGGGTGTTTCACCCGCCCGAGGTGATCGCTCTAAGGTGCGCTCCTCCGTGAACGGGGACGCTCTCAGGGAGACGGTCGGTGCGCTTCCAGCGGCCATTCCCAGCCGCGGCTGACTGTGTTGGTTTGGCTTTGGATGGTCCCCCTGTGCCCCTGATGTTGCCTCTTGCCCTGTGTGCATCACGGGGCTGTGATGGTCACTCTCAGCGTTGGTGTGGGCAGCCAGATCCCTAATCTAGCCTTCCAGGAAAGGGCTTCTGGAGAACTGGCAAGGTGAAAACGTGTGGGATGCAGCTCCTTGGGCGTGCCTCTGCTCCTTCCTTCATGGAACTGCCTCTTCTCACCGCTTCCAAAGTGCCTGGTTGTGGTGTCCACCTGCACCTCTGAATGCTCTGGATCCCTTCGGTGTGGACAGATGGACCCAACAGTAGCTGCTGGCCATGGAGGTGGTGGCTGGACCCACCATGTTCCTGCGGCTGCAGGGAACCTCCATGGTGGCGATGTCCTCCATCACTAGCCCCAGCATATTCCAGGGCCAAAATGGGGGCAGAAAGGCTTGTTCAGGGGAAAACTACGATTCTGGAGGATCCTGCCTCTTGAGTCCTGTTTTCGGCTTTGTCACAGAGCATTTCGGTACTGCTGGTAATTTCACTTGTCTCCTCTGTGCCTCAGTTTTCCTAATTACAAGGCGTAAAATAATCCAAGCATCTTTCCCAAGGGAGCCGCGAGGTTTTGTTAATGAACATGACAAAGTGCTTTGGGATCCGTGGTTGAAAGCGCAGCCTTAGTCAGTGCGGCTGTGTGTGGGGTGTTTATTTATCTACATGCTTTATATTTCTCTGTGCGCTATATATTCACTTGCATTTAACAAACCTTAATTAGAAACAAAGCCGATAGGGAAGGAAATATAAACAGGAGTGTGCATGGAAATTGGAAGTTGATTGCTCACTGGCCAGCAGAACGCATGGTTCGGGCTCGGAGGGAAGGCTGTTTGGTTAAAACCGGCTCTGTTAAAAGGAAATGTAAAAAGAACGTGAAACATAAATCAGTATGGAAAACAGGGAGGTGGATGACAACATACATAAAGCAGAGGTTAGGAATTGCCTATAGTTGTGAAGGCGGTTGGAAGGTAATGTGTCTGCAGCTGAGAAAGTTCAGGCTTCTCAAAGGAAAGTTTTTTGTGTGTTTTTCAAAAAAAAAAAAAAAAACAAAACCCAAACCAGAAAGTCAAGAACAAAGGAGTCCTGGAAGGGTCTGGATACCCACCCCAGTTGGTAACGCCGCTATCGCTGACGGCCCCGCTTTGTATTCCTGCTGCGTAGGCTGCGCGCCGATCGCGGGGCCGACGCTCCCGAGGTATTTTGGGGGGAGCTGGGAAGGACACGGAGGTATTTTAAAATCAACAGCCTGGCTAACTCACGTGCAAGGAGGGAAAACCAGCCCGATGGTGCTCCTCACCCCAGTGGAGTTAACTTTTCACAAACCTTGTGGTGCTGGCAAGCTTCCCGAGGACTGGAGGAGAGCCAGCCCTGTGCCAAAAATGCAGAAGGAGACACGAGATGGCCCCGCTATCAGTGAGGGTGTGGGCAGCATGGAGCCAGCAGCACGGAGGCAGCGACAGGCTCCAATGGGCGATGGAGAATTGCCCAGCACCAGTTTTGCTGGGAAACAGATCACGGGCGAGGGGACTCGATTTTGAGCAACAACTGTGCTGAGCAATCCTAGTCCTGAGCCCAGTCTTGGGTTTGGAGAGGGATGCTGGGGCAGGAGGGCTGTGTCCACTCCTGGGGTGGGCATTCCCAGGGCATGCTGTGGCTGAGGTGCTGGACATGGACATCCCTGCCCATTGTCCAAGCAAGCTGGAGACAGGACTTCAGTGCTTCTGCATATTCAATAGTGAATTATAGTATATGTAATATTTACAGCACTCTCAGACACATAGTGGGATTGTTGGGGATTCCTATGCAGGACCAGGATTTGGAGTGGATGATCCTTGTGGGTCCCTTCCAATTTGGGATACTCTGTGATTCTGTAATATACAGTATATTTAATTTCACTTATGCTGTAATATATTGTAATGTTAAAACATAGTCTCTGCTCCTGTACTTATGGTGAGCACCTCCACGTGGGGTGTGGGGAGATGCCAGGGACACAGGGCTGGTTTGAGCCTTTGTGTATCCATCTTTTTGGGTCTCCATAGAGGAAGACTTGAGCCACCCCTTCAGGGTTACAGAGCATTGCTGTGACCTTGGTGCTCCATGGAGGTGGATGTTCAGGTGTGCCAGAAGCATGGGAGCTGCAGGAGCCTCCCAGCAAGCCTGGCATGCTCTGGAGAGATGCAGCAGAGCAGCAGGTCCAGGGAGAAACACAGAATCTGTCAAGGGCTGATCCTTCCTGCGAGCTTGAGCTCCAGATCTGCAAACACTCTCCTAAGAACGGGAGGGGAGCAAATGTTTTGGGACAAGTGGGGCTGAGGAGCAGAGCAGAGCCTGTGGTTTTGGCCTGGCCCTGTGCCATCCGTCTCCCTCCTGCTGCTTTCCCCTCCCCTCCATTTCCTGGGTTAATTTTTGACAAGGCACATTCCTTGCACCCACCTGCCCTTTGCATTATAGGGGCAGCAAAAGGGAAAGCTCCTTTTGGAGACCAAATAAATCAGTGCCTCATTTAAACATCCATGTTGCTGCCCTTCCTACTCCGTTCTGTGGCTTTTCCAGGCGGGAGGGAGCAGCAGTCCTCTCAATACCTGCTGACTTCCAGCTTCTCTGGGTGACAAAAGCAAAGGGAGGAGATGCTGTAGGGGACAAGGGCTCGGGGTTGGTGTGGCCCACTGGTGTGCCCCCGCTCCTCTGTCACCCCACAGAGGGTGTGAAGGGGACACAGCTGTGCCTTGGGGATGCTGTGAGGGGTTTGGGGCTGTCCCCAGGGATGGGAGCAGCCGTCCCCTTGGAGACGGGCTAAGGACCTGCCTGCACTAGTCAGGGCCCTTTGTGTGCACATACCTGAGCTGCTGGAAAGAGGGGTGGGCACTCAGGAAACTGCCCGAGGAGCTGGGTGAATAGTGGGGGCTGTGACAGCTCCCATGTGCTTTGGGGCGAGGGATGAACGAGAGCCTGACCCTCCACTCCTGTCCCAAAATGTGCCTGCTCCCTGCACACCAGCCCTGCTGGGATAGGAGTGAGGGTGGCTCTGCCTGGGAGTGCGGCTCCATCCTGCCACAATCCCATTTTTACCAAGGAAGAGCCCCGTCAGCTCCCACCCTGGTTTGTAATCCCTCCCGTACCTGGATCTGGTTTATAGGGAGACCAGGGCGAAGCACAGCTGCCAGTTGGATCTCGTTGGGATGAGGGTGCAGGGAGATCCTCAGAGGCAAAAGTTCAGCCGTTAGATAAGGGAAAGGATGGGGCCTCCTGTGATAAGGGGCTGAGTGCAGCATGGGCTGGGCGGAGGGAGGGAGGGCAGGGGGAGCTCCCAGGGCTCTGCCCGCCCATAGCCAGGGATGGGGGAGCTCTGGGAATGCTGAAGGTGGGCAGGGACCCCTTGGAGGCCAGGTGACAGCAGGAGGGAGGCTGTGAGGAAGGAGAGGTGCCTGGAGATGTTGTGCAGGCATGTATTGTTAATGCCTTTATATCAATGTCAGATGTTCCAGGAACCTGCTGGATGGATGGCGGGTTGTGCCAGGGTGCAGACACGGATGGCTGTGCGGGGCGTGCCAGACCCCTGAGATAATCAGGATGAGGGAAAGGAGTGAGTGAGGATCCTGCTGGTTGCCCCTCCCTGAATTTCCTTGCTTGGGATGAAGAGAGCACTATCAGGTCTGACAGGAAGTGTGGCACCGACTGCCAAGCATTAAAGAAAGATGGAGCAGCCCATGAGGGCAGAAAACACAACTGTAATTGGGGCTGGTCTGTGCCTCCCTAAATGTCACATTCAGAAATGATGGTTTTAGTGGCTGAGAACAGTTGTGGTTCTTTGGAGAGCTCACAGGAGGATGAACTCTGGATTTAAACCTGAGCAACCACACACGACATCAGATCTTCCAATGGGCACGAGGAGGGGCTGGGGAGCTCCTCAAGTTGGTGAAGCTTTCTCAGTTGATCCAATAAATATCTTCCTTCCACATTACCTCTCTCAGAGTCGGACCATGGCATCCATAAAGCAACCAGCACTTAAAAACACCACATAGTAATGGTGTCTGAGTAAAGCAAAGTGAAGGAGTTGACTGAAGGGAGAAGCTAAAATAGGAAAATACTTGCCCATGATGTAGGAAATGAAATTAAACCTCAGAATAAATTCATGCAGCCCACTTAACATGAGCTTCCTAAAAATAACCAAAAACCAACCAAACCTGATTAAGTGGCAAATTGGAGGAGGTCATTGGAAGTAAAAAAATGTTCTTCATAAAGTGAAAGGGATATCTAAAAGGAGAAAATAAAAAAATCAGAAATTGTGGTCTGGTGAATGTGAAGCCATATAAGGCAGGCTGAAAGAAGTTTGAAAAATAACTTGAGAGCGGAAATTGTTTATCCCCCAAGTTTCCCCTCAACAAATGGGTATTGGGAAATTAAATGTGCAGGATGGAGCCCTTGGCGTGGAGGGGGATGACTTCAGTGTCACCCCGAGTGGCCAAAGGGGCTCCTGCCAAGGGGCTTTGCTTCCCAGGGCAGGGCTGGGAGACTGTTCTGAGGTGAAGGCAGGAGAACCCGTATTTTACAATAAGTCAATAAAATGAATATTTGAGCCAGAGTAAATGGGACGAGCATCCTTTAAGAAGATCTCCCTGGGTGATCCAGGAGACTCCGGAGCAGTAATTTTAGAGGAAGGGCTCTCTTATGGATTAAAATGTGCTTTAAGAAGGGGAAACAAAGAGTCAGTTTTCCCACTGGATGGGGTCAGCGTGAGGCTTGCGCTGGTGATGTATTCATAAAGTAGAGAGGGGTGGGAATGGGAAGGCAAAGAGTGTTTGCAGATTATACAAAATTATTCAGGATGATAAAAACAACAGTTGTCTTGAAAATATTGCAAAAGGCTCTCATGACACTGGATAGGCGGGCTATAAAGTGGCAGATTAAATGTAGTCAGGGATGAATGAAAAGGGATTCACATGGAAAAAATTACCCTAAACCCATGCATGCACAGTGGCAGTCTTTAAATTACTTATTAGCATTTTGAGAAAGAGATCTTAAAGTCATTGTGGATGGCTCTTTGAAAGCATCAGCTCCGACCTGGGAAAGACTGGGAAAGGGAGTGAAGATGCTTGTGCAGGAGAAGTGCAGGGGAGAGGGGCTGGGGGAAGGATGCAGCTTGGGGAGGGAGGGAGGGAGGGAGGGGGCACAGAGGTGCCCTGCTCCGTGGGAGGTGTAAAGAAGAGGGTGATGAAAGGGTGGTGATCCTTTATTTTATGTTTTTCCACTCTCTCTGGAGTTCTCGAGCAGAGGGTTTCACAGCAGGAGCATTGGAGGGTGGAGGCAGGGCAGGGTGCAGTCCAGCCCTCCCCCGTGCTGGGTACCCTGGATTCTGGTGTGCTCCCTGAGCATCCTGGTGCACTGCAGGAGGTGGGATGGACACCAGCAATCCCTTTGGCTCAGCCTCTGTGGCAGGTGTGGTGTTTGGAAGGAAGCAGGGCAAGGTGCCTTCTCTGGGCTCCCACGCTGGATGTCCAGGCTTGGTGGGGTCCCCCCAGCCCCCTGCTCCCAGTCTGGCTTCCAGGATCATCTGCAGCTCCCAAGGCAAAGTGCTGGGCAGGTCCACACTGCTCTGGGTGCTCGTGGCCTCGAGCCCTCTGTGTCTGGGGACGCCTTTAACCTTCCACAGGCTCTTGATTTTGGCCAGATGGCCATGGAAGGTCCTTTGGAAAATGCCTGTTGGTGCTTGCCTTTGCCCTCCTGGGAGTTTCAGAGGCCAAGAGCATCTGGTTGGAAGTGGGGAGGAGAGGAGCTTCCCTGAGCCCTGGCTGCACCTTGGGGGCTGGGGGCTGGGTTAGGGGAGTTGCTTGGGCCCTTACCCAGCAGCTGTGAGGGTTGGGGGGGACAAATGTGGCTGAGATGTGAACCTCCCTGGGGCAGAGGGGACACCTGGAGCTGTGTGAGTGTCCCTGGGGACACCTGGAGCTGTGTGAGTGTCCCTGAGGACACCTGGAGCTGTGTGAGTGTCCCTGGTCACAGGGGACACCTCGAGCTGTGTGAGTGTCCCTGGGCACAGGGGACACTGAGCTGTGTGAGTGTCCCTGGGCAGGGGGGACACCTGGAGCTGTGTGAGTGTCCCTGGGCAGGGGGGACACCTGGAGCTGTGTGAGTGTCCCTGGGCACAGGGGACACCTGGAGCTGTGTGAGTGTCCCTGGGCAGGGGGGACACCTGGAGCTGTGTGAGTGTCCCTGGGCAGGGGGGACACCTGGAGCTGTGTGAGTGTCCCTGGGGACACCTGGAGCTGTGTAAGTGTCCCTGGGGACACCTGGAGCTGTGTGGGTGTCCCTGGGGAAGAGAGGACACCTGGAGCTGTGTGAGTGTCCCTGGGCAGAGGGGACACTGAGCTGTGTGAGTGTCCCTGGGCACAGGGGACACCTGGAGCTGTGTGAGTGTCCCTGGGCACAGGGGACACTGAGCTGTGTGAGTGTCCCTGGGGACACCTGGAGCTGTGTGAGTGTCCCTGGGGACACCTGGAGCTATGTGAGTGTCCCTGTGCACAGGGGACACCTGGAGCTGCCGTGGGCTGGTGCTCCCAGGGCCAAAGGGAACAATGGTTTTGGCTGCTGGGCTCCTGGGTAGCCTGTGGCTGGCTCCAGGCCCCCAGCCCCGGAGAGGAGGGGCAGGCAGAAGGTCTGGGATCCCCTGTGCTGCCAGCCAGGCTTTGGGGACACGGGGACACCCAGCTGCTGCAGGCTGAAGGACAGGCTGTGCCCCTGGTGATGCACAGCTGGTGATGCAGCTCCCCAGCCATGCCCAGGCTGAGCTGAGTGCTGCTCCATGGGAGGTGTCATCCCAGCTCCCCAAATATGCCCCCAACGTGTGTGGAGCCCTGCTGGAGCCTGGTGAGCTCTGCTTGCATGTCCCTGTCATGGCTTGGAGGGAGGGACCTGTGTTGGGGAGGCTTCTGCAGCGCTGCTCTGCTCAGCAGCAGAGGAGGGGAGAACCAGGGAGGGTGAGGAGGGTCAGAGAGGAGGCTGGGTTCTCCAGATCTTCTGCCAGGACCCTCTGTGAGCCTGAACAACCTCAGAAGAGGGACACAAGAGAGAGAGAAGGCATCTCCATCCTGCGTAGTCCTCATGCACAGGATGTGGGTGAGAAGCACTGTGATGAGACAGTGCAGGTTCTGCCTATTCCAGAGTCTCTCAGGGCAGGGAGGACTGATTGGAGCACTCTGCATTGGAGCAGGGGACAGGGAGTCTCTGGTTGCTCCTTGCTCTCTAGAGGAGATCCTGCTCTTTGAGCCTCTCAGGAGGCCACTGGTTCCCTCAAAGTGGCCACTGAATGTACACTCTTTGGGCTGCTTAAGGCTGGAGGGTGGGACAGGATGTGTCTGAGGACAAACCAGGCAGGAATGGGCTGTTGAGGTGCCTTCAGGTGTGTGGCCATGGCAGGGACTCCTGGATGGAGCTGGCATCATCATTCCCTGCTGTTGGCTGCCATCACTTGCTGATCATCATCCCCAGATGATGCCTCTGTGAGTTTGGCTTCAAGCCTTTCTCACGAGATCCATCTTTCATGAAAGCTTTGCCTTGGCAGTAGACTTCTGGGTGGGAATGATGCCCCAGGAGGGGGGCTTGGTCCTGGAATCAGAATCATTGGCTGGTTTGGGTTGGAAGGGACCTTGGAGCTCATCCAGTTCCACTTCTGCCATGGCCGGGACACCTTCCTCTAGTCCAGGTTACTCCAAGCCCTCTCCAGCCTGGTCTTGGGCACTGCCAGGGATGGGGCAGCCACAGCTGCTCTGGGCACCCTGTGCCAGCGCCCCAGCATCCTCTCAGAGAGGGATGTTCCTGATATTCAGTCTGTCCCTGCCCTGTGTCAGTGGGAAGCCGTTCCTCATTGTTCTATCCCTCTATTCCTTGACCAAAGTCCTTCTCCAGCTCTCTTGGAGCCCCTTCAGGCCCTGGAAGGCTGCAATGAAATCACCATGGAATGATGAGATGTGTCCTAAGCACCTGTTTGTGGTGTTGAGGAGCTGGGAGTGCTCTGCTCTGACAAATCCCCGTGCAGCTGGTTTGGGGTGAGGTGTGGCACAAAGTCTGCTGAGGATCAGGGCTGGGCCACCCAAAGGAGCTGGGTGCTGTGGAGGGGAGGCCCAAGGAGCCCTGGGCCATCCCCAGGAGGTTTGTGTGGCCAGGCAGCCCCAGGCAGTGCACAGCTGGGCTGGGGCACGTGAGGGTCACCTCTCCCCGTGCCGAGGTTACGATGGCGTTCCCTGATTTGCTTTGCTCTAATCCCGTTTCCAGGCTCCAGCACTGCGACTCAGAAACCTTTATGGGCAGCCTCACTTCATAAATCTTGGCCTTGTTTTACTTTTAAGCCTGTCTGGTATCAGAGGATAAAGCCAGCAGGAGAAATGCGTGCCCTGGGGGCAGCGTGGATGGAGTGAAACAAGATGTCCAGGCTTGATAGAGCCTGCAGGGATGGGGGCTGGCCAGGCTGCAGGGCAGGGACTTCACTTGGGAAAGCATTTCCTGTGGATCTCTGCTGAGGGATCTCTCCTGCAGGATCCCAGTACCTCCAGGGCTGCTTGCAGAGTGCCTCTGCAGGTGTCTGAGCACTGGTTCTCTGCCTGCAGCCTTTGTATGCACCTTGTGACACCTTTGTGGTAAATGGGAGCAGGCCTGTGGCTGTGTGGGCATTGCTCTGGGAGGGAGAACGAGCTGGGGATGTTGTATTTTCATTGCCTGGGGAGCAATTCCAATATTTTCATTGCCTGGATGTGGGGAATGGCTGATGGCAGGGTATTGATCAGCCAGTGCTGAGAGGTGGGATAGAGGTGCCAGCTCCCCCAAGCTGGCTGCTGGCACTGAGGGCTTGGATCAGGCAGAGCAGAGCAGCCCCACCAGGGATGGTTTCCAGCCATGGAAATAGCTGCAAATGCATGCATGGGCAAATGCATGCATGGGCAAATGCATGGATGGGCAAATGCATTCCCCAGGCAGAGCCTGGAGCTGCCCCGTCCATGCCTTGTCCACTCCCTGGAAGTGCTTAAGGCCAAGCTGGACAGGACTTGGAGCAGTCTGGTCTGGTGAAAGGTGTCCTTGCCCATGGCAAGGGTCGAATGGAGATGGTTTTTAAGGTCCTTTCCAGCCCAGACCATGGTGTGATTTGATGAAGCTTGGAGGGAGCCCCACTCGTGCCTGCCCTGCAGGGGATGGAGAGTCCCACAGGCTCTGGAAGGGTAAAGTCAGGCTGGCTGTGCTGCTGTGTGGGAATCCCTTGCCACAGACTCACAGGAGGGCAGTGGGGCTGCCCTGGGCTGGAGGGGACAGGCTGCCCAGCACCTCCAGGACTCGTCCCCATCCCCTGTCACCTTTGGTGAACCTCTGAGAGCCTGGCCAGCTGCAGAGCGGTGGGGAGCAGGGCAGGCACGAGGAAGGTGCTAATTAGGATGTTGGCAGCATTAGCAGGGGTTGGTGTCTGGCTGCTGGGAGGTGTTGAAGAGGCAGCGTGGGCTCTGCTCCGTGTCACACTCGGTACAAAGCTCAGGCCAGTAGGCTGCTCACAAGTCTGCAGGGGGACAAGGCCAGCTCAGGGCTGATGGAGCCATCCAGGGGCAGGTGGGTGCTGCTTGGAGCCCACGTGGGGCAGCTGGGTGAGAGTCTGGTGTGGCTTTGTCCTGGGGCTGCTGGGAGCATCCCCAGTGATGGGGAGCTGCTTCCTTCATGTGGCTGTGCTGCTGCCGCAGAGACAGCCCTGATACACCTGCTTTTAACCTCCTTCTGGCTCCTCACCTTTCTTTTTCCATGGCTGTAAGTGAAATAGAGAGTAGAGGAGCTGCTCACATTGCTTTTGGAGTTTTTTTTTTTAATCTGATGTCAAACTTATGCCATCACATTGAATAGCTGCCATGAGATTTTGCTGTGACTGACACCTGTTCTGGCTTCAGAGCAGCAGCTTTTGATTCAAACAAATCCTCTGGAAATGCTGAGTTTATGTCAGCTGCTCCCATGTGTTGCCTGCTCCCTGTTCCCAGCTTTGGCTAAACGTGGCATCACTCAGGAGGTTGCTGGTGCTCTGAGCAGTGGCTCAGGCGATCTCTGCAGCTCCACTGGTTTGTGGTTTGTGGGACAGGCAGAAGTGCAGGCACATGCAGATGAGGTATTGCCAGGCTGGTCCCTCTGGGCTGCTGGGCAGGTGGCTGTCCCCATGTGGCAGGACATGGCTCCTGGGTGTGCCCATGGCAGGAAAACGGGCACAAGCCCAAAGCTGAGCCGGCCAGCTCGACCGTTGCGGCGTTCCCTTTCATCCCGGCTGTTCCGGGAGCCCATCCTTCCTTATCTGGGGGGCTGGGGGTGAAGTTCAATCTTTCCAAGCTGGGTCCCACAGTGCTGCTTCGCTTCTCCCAGTTTCTGTTGGTTCCTGCATAATAAAAGGTGGGGCTGCAGGGAGGGGAGCTGAATTTTGGACTGAGAGGTGAGGGATGTGCCAGGGGACACTGCCAGGGGCTGTGGTGGGTTTGGGAGTAGCACATTTGGGACCAGCAGGAGGGACCAGTGGAGCCCAGACGTCCCTGTGGTGTCTTGGATGGGATGGCAGGGGCTGCCCATTGGGTTTTGGGCTGGGGGAGACCAAGCAGGTCACCCTCCAGCAGAAACCTTGCCCTGTAATTTGGGTGGCCTAAATATGACCTGAGCTCCTGCTTGTGGGTGCTGGGCCCTTGGAAATCTGACCTGGTGGTTTACTGTGTTTGGGAGGTCCTCAGTGTGTGGGCTACATAGAGAAAAGGGAAAAAAAGGGATTTGTGAGGTCAGCCCTGGGTGTGTCATCCACCAGTGGCCAGAGGGGTGGAGAAGGGCTCAGCCCTCCATGAGTCTCCTGGGGATGCCAGCAGGTCGTGGAACTGTGGTGGCATGCCCACCCCATGTGTAACCATCAAGGTGCCCCTTTCCCTGGTGGCATGTTGGGGTCTGTGCTGGGAGAGGAGCCCTGTGAGTGTGCAGGCTCAGGTGATGCACCTGAACATGCTCTGAAATCTCCTTCCCTTTGGAGGCAGGAACGTGCTATACATTTGCCCAGGACTAAAATAAAACTGCTGCCCTAGTCCCATCTGAGAGAAAAAGCCTGGGGAGAACACATTCCTGTCCTGTCTGCTGTGGTGGAGGTGCTCAGTGAGGCCTTCTGAGGTGCTGGAGGTTTCTGTTCAGTGCAGAAGTCACTGGTTGTGCTCCAGGGCTGTCACTCCTGAGAGGGCTGTGGGCTGACGTGGGTGGTGAGAGCCCACCGAGGGTGGGAGTGTGGTGGCCATGAGGGAGACGATGCATGGGGGTGAGCAGACAAACTGATGGATGAGTCAACAGACCCAAAAAATAGAATTAAAAAAAAGGCAAACCTGGCTTCTCTTCCAATTCTATAAAAATAAAATGAAGCAGACTTCATGCTCACATTGTCTGAAGAAATCCCACCCACCAGCAGCGTTGGGGAGACCCTGCTGGTCCAGCATCAAGCGATCACTCTCTGGTGATGCACATCCCCTGTGCTGTCCTCATCAATGTGTTACAGCTCTGCCCTTGCTCCAGACCCCCAAGCTCTTCCCCTTTCAGCTGAGAAGAGGGTCTGGAGCAGGGCCTGGCATTGCCACACCTGCCTGTCCTGCAGCACAGTTGGTGTCACCCTGTGCCAAGCCTGGGCTGGGATTTCCCACCCTTCCAATCTCCCCACCTGCCACTCTTTGTTTCCCTCTCAGTTAAATTTGCACACCCTTCCCATGGTTTGGCCTGGTGGGTTTGGTTTCCTGGGTCAATGTCTGCTGGAACGTTTGGATGTCCTCTCCCAGGGAGGACTTTGCCCGTGCTGGGTACTGCAATCTCAGCTACAGCCATGGAGCTGGTAGAGACAGTGGGTGATCCACAACTTGGAACATCTCAGTTTAGTGAGGCTGGCTCAAAATCAAGTGTTTTAACAAAGCAGGAAATGTTGCTGTGGGATTTCTCCAGTGTTTTAGGAGGCTGGTGGAGGGCTCTCTGCTCATCCTGGGGCTGCTTCTGGGAGAGGAAGACATTGAAGCTTACTGCTGGGAGCATGGTTTTGTTGCATCTCCTGCACCCAGACCAAGTCCTGCAGGGGTGGTTACCCTTTGGCCTGCTCTGGGCTGCAGCCAGAGTAAATATTCACTGGAGATGTTTTGTTTTGGTGTCTCAGGCTCACGAGGCCAGTGGAGGTGCGAGCAGGGATCCCCAAAGCGGGGCTTGCCAGCCTTTAATACTTGGAGTGCTTGTGCTGCCTGTTTGCAGGGCTCTGCTGGGGATGAGACATGGCTGGTCTCCATGGTTTTATGTGGCATGGGACTGTGCCAGCACACAGCTGAACCCTCACAGAGCAGCATAAAAAATGTTGTAGTTGGGATTAGGTTACCCATCCTTCCTATAAAAGACTCTATAAACAGTCCATCAAGCCCCAGCATTCCTGTGTTGGCTGTGAGGTCCTTCACACTTAATGGCTCTGACATTTGCTTTGACTAAACCTTTTTTGGGGGGAGGCAGTGATATAAAGCAGCCCCCAAAGAATGGGGTTTTGCTTGCTTTAGTGGGGGAACCCAGCTGGGCTGGCTTGGCAGGGGCGGTGTTGGATGTCAGAGGATCTGGCTGGGCTGGGGAGGCTGCCCTGAGGCAGTGACAGCAGCAGCTCCTCCCTCCCCATCACTGAGGGCTTTCTCTGCGGGGATTTGCTCTTTGCTGGGGTGTCTGAGAATTTTCTCTTATCTTGGGACAAGCAAGGACCTGGGGCTCCCTCTCCCATCTCCCAGCACACCTCAGACTCTTGTCTCTGCTGTAGCTGAGTAATGCTCCAGAGTTAAAGCTCCCCAGTCCAGCTCCCCAGTCCTTCTGATAAACCTAAAGCTCAGTCTGGGGACCAAGTGGTCTCTTTGTAGCTTCAAGTGTGCTCCCACCTTCACCTTCCTCACCATGCCCTTCATGTGTGATGCCAGCCATGGAAGGGCTCCTAGTTTAACACCATCCATGGGACTTTCTTGATGTGCTTTTGAGTTGTGTTCATCCTTTGGGGAGCCAAAGGGGCAGGGAATGGATGGATACCCAGGTGGGAGGCTTAGGTGGTGCTGAAGGTGTTCCTTATGCTGGTTGCTGCAGTGTTGAGGCAGGCGTGCACACCTTGGTCATTCCTTGGGGCTGGTGATGTGTGGGTTAGTGTAGATAGATGCTCCTGCCTGGGACAGTCATGTCTCTCCTGGAAACCTCAAAGCCAGAGTTATGCTCCTGCTCTCCCAGCAGTGTGGGGAAGGCAGAGCCCTGCCCCTGCTGGCTGCCAGGAGGTGCCAGCTGTGGTGGCAGCGCTGTGGGTGACACCTGCCTGCCTGGAAAGGGACTGAAGCCACAGGGCTGTTGGTGCACAGCGAGCGTCTGTGGGGTGGGCACGGCATCCGTGCTGTGGTGCCAGAGCTGGGCACGAGGGGCTGTCCCTGATCACTGCCACCGTGTCACTGGCACCATCTGGAGCTTTTCCTGCCTGCCTGGTGCTTACATCTGTTGAGCTGCACCAGCTCCAGGGCGGTTGCTGGAGGAGATCAGGCTTTCCAGTGCTTTTCACTGCTGAGTTTAATTCATTTTAAGGTTTTTACGCCCCTAAATTTTCTTTGAAGATGATTTGAACAATTTAATCGTTATCACAAAAATGGGATTTCTAATGTAAGCTGGAAGCAAACCCCCCCTCAGAATCTTGCTGAGGGCAGTTCAGCTCACCTGCCTGGCTGGTCTTCAGCTGATCATCAGCCTGTCCTCAGAGGCCCTTTTCTCTCTGTTGCTGTCTGGAGAAAATTAACAACTGCATTAAAGTGGGAGCATTATTTTTTCATATGGTGAATGCCAAAGAAGGTGAATCCCATATCCTTCACTTGAGATTGCTCTGCAAGGGCATTACCCACCTGAGCAGTGGGTTCCTTCATCCCTCTCCAGCATGCTGACTGAGGCAGAAATGAATCCAGGGCTGGTTCCTGTGGAGCCCACAAAGGTCCAGCACTGGGAAGTCTTGCTTGGAACGGGCCACCTAATCAGTTCTTACCACCTTTTGTAGCATGTTTTTTGATCTGGAGTGCAGGCAGTGGCTGGCACAGTGGCTCTGTTCCCCAGGCTGCCCTCACATCTCCTGATTCCAGCACTCAGACACTCCCCTGCCTCGTACATAGCTCCTCTCACCAATCAGACTTGTAATCTCAGTGAAGAATGAAATCAGATTTGTTTGACAAGACCTGTTTCTTGTAGAAGTATGTTGACTGGTGCTAATTATACTCCTGTTCTTTAATTCTTTATGATTGGAATTACATCAGCTTTTTCATTATTTCCCCAGAAGTGATTTCAAACCGAGCGAGACCTTGAGTGCCTGCCATTCCCTCACGTTGTAATCCTGGTGCATCCAGCAGACGTGATCCCTCTGCTCTGAGATGCCCTGCATTAGTGTCTTCAAGGACTTCCCAGCTTTCTTCTTCTCCAGGCATCTCCCCATGGGCTCTTGCTTCTTAATCTTTGGAGTCTCTTGGGTCTGTCACTGTGAAACGTGTTGGATTTTCTCCGTTCTCTCTCTTTTGTCGTGCTTTAACCCCAGCTGGCAGCTCATCCCCACACAGATCCAGTGCACAGATAGCATTGCCTGGCTGCCCAGGGCAGGGGTGTAGTCACCATGCCTGGAAGTGCTCAAAGGCCTGTGCATGTGGCACTTGGGACGTGGGTTAGTGGGGAACTTGGCAGTGCTGGATTAGTGGTTGGAGCCAATGATCTTGGAGGGCTTTTCCAACCCTGGCTTAGGGTTTCTGATCTGATTTTCTGATCCCTTAGTCTATGGGCCATCCCTGTAAAGTTTCCATAAAATGTCCACAATTGTCCAGAAAATGTCCACTGAGTTTGTGAGGTCTGTGACTTCGTGCTCTGTGTGTTGTGATGGTCACTCAGACAGGAGAGGTGACAGAGGCAATGCTGGTACTCTCTGGAAACAGTTACCCAGGTTTATTCCACTGCCCAGTTACTCCTGCAAACTTTGACCAGTACAGAAACCAGGCTGTGATGTTTTCTTGTGGTTTTCTCCCAGTTTGATAGTGGCTCGTCCCAGAATTTGATTTTTCATGTCTGTTGTGGAAGTGTCACACAGGAATTTGATGTGGTCATGGTTTCTTGGGCTTGTTTATGGAAGTGTCATCACTGAAATGGCCAGAAATGAAGATAAACGATGGCTGGGGCTTCTCCCACCTCCACAAGGCCACTGTCTGTGGAGAAAACAGCTGAGTTGTTTGGGCACCATGTGGCCCTGTTGCATCTGCTCCAAAGTCCCAGTTATTTGCTAAATGCTTGCAAACGTGTGTGATTTGCAAGGAATTGCAGCCAGACGTTCCCTGGCTCGTTGGTTATGTATGAGCTCAGGAATCCTGGGTACACTGGGGAGGAAGCAGCCCTGTCCTCTGGAGGGCTGTGGAATAACATCCCACTTTCCTAATAAAGACACGAACTGGCTGACCATGGCCACCCTTCACACACCAGGAACTGCACTGGGGGAAGCTCTGGCTGTGCCTAGAGTAAAAAAAACCTGTTAATCACACTGGGAGTGGAGCAGGGCTCGAGTCAGTGACAGCACCTCCAGCCCTGGGCTGTCTCAATGCTTTTCTCCATGTTTCTATCAATTTTAACATTTTTACTTAGGGTTTTTTCTGTGTGCTGAAAAGAACATCATCATAACTTTTTCTTGTCTTCAGACGTGGGTTTTCCAGAGGTTTCTTTTATTCACTTCCTGCCAGTCACAATAAAATATGTGCTGGATTGTGCTTATTCTCCTTCCATTTCTTATGCATTGCCTTTTGTGTGTGGTTGCCACAAACACTTTGTTCCTCTGAGGCTGGTTTTGGTTGAAGTTGCTGTTTTCCTAGATTGCCTATATATATATATATATAAAAAATAGTTTAAACTTTTGTTGCAGAATCATAGAATGGTTTGGCTTGGAAGGGACCTTAAAGATCTAGTCCCAAACCCCTCTGGTTCCCATTTGTACTTTTGCTCCTGTTTCCTGGTTGACTCTGATTGTAAATTTGATGAGCTTTTGGAAACTGATACATTTGGATGAACAGGCAAAGCTGTTTCAGGTTTGGCCTGTTCTCCCTTTGGCCCACACACACTGAGGTCATCAGTGCTGAGGCAGCTCCTGCTTCCAGTCCAGTGATTCAGCCCCCATTCTGTGTCATTAGGAGGTCCAGAATTGGAGACCTCGGGGTCTTTGATGCACTCTGTGCATTAAAATTATGTAATGTGCCTGTCCTCACCGCTGGCAGGGTGTGACCCAGTGGAGCAGTGACAGATATTGACAGGTACCAGGGTCTCCAGGCAGGGCAGAGGCACTAAAGTGGTGTGAGAGCCGGGTCACGGGCGCTGTGTCATCACGTGTTGGCTTTCCAGCACATGTGTCACTGCACGTCCTGACAGGCGTGTCCTGAGCAGGTCTGTGGTTGATATTGGTGCAGTGGGGGCTCAGCTGAACCTCTGTGAATTGAGGGGTCTGCTCCAGCATCCTCTCCTGCTGAACTTCCCAATTCATGGAATCACAGAATCACCGAGGTTGGAAAAGCCCTCCAGATCACCAGGCTCAGCCACTGACACAGCTCTGCCATGTTCACCCCTAACTCACATGCCCTAGTGCCATGTCCACGTGGTTTTTGAGCACTTCTGGGGTGGTGACTCCACCACTGCCCTGGGCAGCCTGTGCCAATGTGTGATCAACCTTTCCATAAAGAAATTTTCCCAATACCCAACCTGACCCCCCCGCAGCACAGCTTGAGGCCATTCCCTTCCATCCTGTCCCTGTTCCCTGGAGCACAGCCTGACCCCCCCCCGACTGTCCCCTCCTGTCAGGAGCTGTGCAGAGCCACAAGGGCCCCCTGAGCCTCCTTTGCTCCAGGCTGAGCCCCTGCCCAGCTCCCTCAGCTGCTCCAGGCCTGCAGTGTAGAGCAGTCCCAGCTGACGGATTGATGTGCCAGTGAGGGTGTGGGTGGATCCCATCCTGTGCAGGGAGCTGCAGGACACATGTTGTGGGGAGGGGGCAGTGCAGCCCGTGGCACCTTGGGTCAGGCATGCTGCTCCCCCTGCACTCAGCTCTCCTGGCTCTCACCGTCCTCCTCCTCAGGAGCCCTGCCCAGATTTCCTGCTGAAATGCAGAGGGTGAGGCGCAGTGCCAGGTGAGCTAACAGGATGTTGTAGGACTGAGGAAAGACCACTGATGGTGGAATTGAGAGGACATGCAATGACCTTTGTCAGCAGGAGTTGTGTCCTGCTGGAGAAGGACCCACTGCCCTGGCAAAACCAGCCTTCACCTGTGGAGGTGGCACCTGCCTGACACTTGCAGGTGTCTCTTGGTTGTGGGCTGTGCAAGCCCTGCTGTCTCAATGCATTGCTGCTGTTTAAGGAGGGAGAGTCCTTTTGGCACCACTGGAGGGTGGCTGAGCTTCTGGAATCTGGGGATGGAATGCCAAGGCACAGACTGGATTGTATCCCTGAGCCTGGTGTCAGTCCAGGGAGCCCCTGCCTCCCTCCTGCCTTGCTGGCTTAATGCATCTGCTGGGTTTTTGCTCCAAAACACAATCAAGAGGAAGCAATGCTGGTTTTTCCCCCACCAAAGTTGTGACACTCAGCAGATGAACATCCTGGATTAGGCTGAGGTGTTGTTAGTGGGTTGTGGGAGCTCCTGCATCCTCAGGGGGCTCATGTGGAGATGTGTAGGAGTGATGTCCCCAGGCCTACCTGGGGGCAGAATATAGAGCTGCAGTTGTGGTTCCATTGCCAGAAAAAAGGAGCTCTGGGTGTTTGAATGAGATTGTGCCTGGGATCATTATGTAGCAGTGATTTGGGGTCCTGCTGTGTCTCACCTTCTACAAGAGCAAGATTTATCAGCTCCATCTGTGATCAGAGCACATGTCCAGCTCTGCTTCCCTGTCCCCAAGGTCCCCCTGTCCCCAAGGTGCCCCTGCCCCAGCTGTAGCAGTGATCAAGGTGATGTGGATTTGGGAAACCAATTCCTGGATACCCCCAGTGCTGGAGATCCCCCAGGTCCCTGGTGGCCACTCAGGGCTGGACAGCCTTCCTGGGGAAGCAATGTCCTAAATGATCAGTTAACATCCAACTTGGACATCCCAAGTCACGATTTTTATTTTAAAACGGTCTCTCGTGGGTCAGGATGTCCACCCTGGAGTGACTTGCTGTTCTCATTTTATGGGATGAGTCACTGTTCTTGTTTTATGGGATGAGATCCCTTCTACGTAGCTGAGTGTGGGTGAGGGCTGTGTTTTCCCTTCATTACTTCCAGCTTTTTCCTTTATGAAATTGCATCTCTCTGGGAATGGCCACGTTCAGGGTTTAAACCATGATTTTGGTTTTCATTCTACCCCAGGTGCTGATGGTACACAGATAATTTTGCCTGAAGGTGCCAATCCCATTTGACCATGGATCCCCATTGCCCCAGGGATCTTGTCCCCAAAGGCTGGGGAAAGAAGCACCTGGGAGGAGGTGGGAAAGGAGCAAATCCATAGGTTTATTTGTCTGTAAGGCATGGCTCACAACCCTTCTGTGTGCACGGACTGGAGATGTCTGCACACATCCAGAATGCTGCTCTGAACACTGGAAGCACCAGAGATTCTGTTCACAAGGGCATGGGGTGACAGGACAAGGGGGAATGGCTTCCCATTGCCAGAAGGAAGGATTAGGTTGGATATTGGGAAGAAATTCTTCATTGTGAATGTGGGCAGGCCCTGGCACAGGGTGCCCAGAGCAGCTGTGGCTGCCCCTGGATCCCTGGCAGTGCCCAAGGCCAGGCTGGATGGGGCTGGGAGCAGCCTGGGACAGTGGGAGGTGTCCCTGCCATGGCAGGGGGGTGGAACAGGATGAGCTTTAAAGTTCCTCCTAACCCAAATGATTTTGGGATTCTGTGATTCTTTTTCCTTGGAGCAGTGCAAGGAAATCCTATCCAGCTTCCAAAATCTCCTGACTCAGATGAGGGTGATTATTTGCAGGTAGCAGAGCTGCCTCCTCCCACATTCCAAAGCATCTCCCACACGGAGGATGCAGCTGTGGATGATGCCCAGGTGTGGGAGCAGGTCCATCCTGGATCTGGGAATGCTCCCCCATCCCTGCTCCCACCTGCTCCCTCCCCTCTGGCTGCAGCAGGGGCTTTAACAGCCGTTTGCTTGTGAGATCAGAGGGATTGCAGGCTGTGAAATACAAATGATTCCTACTAAAGGCTGTGTAATGGATTCCACTCGCAGCCTTTGGTGACTGTGTGTTTCTAATAAAAGTCTCTGGAGTGAGGGGGGCTGGCAGGGTCAGGGTGCTGGGGAGGCTGGGCCAGCCTGCCTGGTGCCCACCAGGCTCTTGGGCACCTGGGCTGTCCCCTGTGAGGTGGAGCTCTGGAAACCCACAGGCTTGTGAACCAAGGGGAAAAATAAATTCACAGAAATGCTCTCCTAGGGGGGCTGTGCTTTCTCTGTGCTGCCAGTGGAGATGTGGGGTTCACAGCATCATGGAATTTCCTGAGCTGGAAGGGACCCACAAGAACATTGAGTACAACTCCTGGCCCTGCTTAGGACACCCCAGCAATTCCCAGCCTGTGCCTGGAGCTCTGGCAGCCTTGGGGCAGTGTCCATTCCCTGGGGAGCCTGCTCAGTGCCCCAAAACGCTCTGGGGGAAGAACCTTTTCCTGACACCCAACCTCCTACACCTCCCTGACACACCTCAGGCATTCCCTCGGGTTCAGATGTGGGGTTTGTGGGAGCAGGGCAGCAGCAGGACATGTTCTGCATCACTGTGGGACACAGCAGCAGGACATCTTCTGCATCATTGTGGGACACAGCAGCAGGACATGTTCTGCATCACTGTGGGACACAGCAGCAGGACATGTTCTGCATCATTGTGGGACACAGCAGCAGGACACGTTCTGCATCATTGTGGGACACCCAGCTGCCCTGAGGATACAGCTGCAGCTCAGGCTGGCTCTAGGAAGAAGATTATTATTGCTATCCCCAGCCCTTTTAGAAGTAACAAATTTTAGTTTTTAAGATCTTTCTTTGAAACAGTTTTGATGAACTCCCTTGAGGATCAGGGCTAATAGGTTAGAGTGGTTATTTGTGAAAAATGTTCTCCCCCTGTTAACTGGATGTTTCTATTTACTGAGAGTCTGGGTGAGTTTGCCATGGTATATGGCAGGTTTCTGTTTTCCCCAGCTTTGGTTCCATGAGGACCTCTGCAAGCACAGGATGACTCTGCCACACTGATTAATAGGTTAGACCATACATGTGTTAAACCCATGTAAATTCCATGGAGATCCTGTGGGATGCACAGGGCTTCAGCCTGGAGAAAAGCACGTGGGCAGCCCCTGGTGCTTTCAAACCAGGGAACAGATGAGTCACCAGCCCAAGAGCTGTTGCAGAGGTAAGCAGGGGATTCACACCTTTAACGTGCAGTTCCACAGCATTAGGAGTTAGGAGGGGTTCCCACCGTGGATGGATTTACAGGTGTGTCCTGGAGGGGCTTAAAATGGGCTGGTCAGAGGAAAATACTCCAAGTGGGAGATTCCCATCTGCAGCAAGTGCCAGTGTTGGGAGAGCAGTAAAGGCTCAGGGATGGCTTGGTTACACCTGAGGGAATTTGGCCCTCAGGGAACAGAAGTGGGTCTGAGGGTGGCCACACTGTCTCTGGGAGCACAGTGTGGTCCTCAACTATGGGGCATAACCATGGCAACCAGGAGATCTGTGGCTCTGAAAACACCTTGGAAATGGGATTCTCCTGGAGTGAAGGAGCTGATCAGGTCCTTGACTGGTGAGCCAGGACATCCCTGCATCCTCTGTCCTTGTGATACTGAGGCCAGCCCTGGGGGCCTCTGGATCTGCTTCTGGTGTCCACAGCCAAAGGAGAATGAAAATAAAAATAAACCAGTTTAATGATCATGATTCAAGATGTGGAATCCTGCCCATTGTTGGCCTTGTTCAGGAGGCTGAGGAGTGTCTGCTGGTAGCAGCCTGGAGGAAGGACTATTAATGGGGAAGCTCTGTTTAATTAGACAGGGCAGGACTCTGTGGCTTGGAAGCTGGACTAATTCAGCCTGGTAGAGGAGCTTATTTTTAATAACGTGTCTAATTAACTGTACAGCAGATCACCCAGGGGTGGAGTTGATTCACTATTGCTCAAATCTGTAGATCAAAGGTGCCTGATTTCTCATAAACTGGTTTTGACCCCCGGGGCTCTTCCCTCTGGCTAATGCTCCTCCATCTCCAGCCATCCCAGGCACGTTCTCTGCCATGGGCAGGGACACCTTCCACCAGACCAGGGTGCTCCAAGCCCTGTCCAACCTGGCCTTGAACACTTCAAGTGGAAGGCTGGAGATACCTGGACACCAGCTGCTGATCTGGGTTATCCTTCTGTCATCTTCCAACCACATGGATCCTGGCCACTGTGCAGTCACTGGCACTTGCCCTGTGCTGCTCCTGGTCCCTCCCCATGGGCACAAACTGGGGCTGGCAATTTCAACAGCAGGATTGGCTGCTTCCTTCTGAAAATTCCCCGTGGCCTGAATAACCACAGGGAAATCCTTGGCAGGGCTGGGGCAGCTGTTCCCCCTCACCCCTGTGACCCTGGGATCCATGGAGCTGGCAACTGGCCTTTGTCCCCCTGTCCCTGTGGCTGCTGCTGGCCAGGACAGACAGACGTGCTGCCAGCAACTCCTGGCCACAGGGCTTTGGGAGCTGCTGCCCTGCCTGGCTGGGTCAGTGCCTGCTGCTTCCCTGCCCGGGGCACAAAGCTCTTCAGTTCATGTGTGTCTGGGGTGCTCAGGGTGCTGTTTAAAGCTCTTTAGTTTGTGTGTGTCTGGGGGTGCTCAGGGTAAAGCTCTTCAGTTCATGTGTGTCTGGGGGTGCTCAGGGTAAAGCTCTTCAGTTCATGTGTGTTTGGGGTGCTCAGGGTGCTGTTTAAAGCTCTTTAGTTCATGTGTGTTTGGGGTGCTCAGGGTGCTCTTTAAAGCTCTTTTTAGTTCATGTGTGTCTGGGGGTGCTCAGGGTGCTGTTTAAAGCTCTTTAGTTCATGTGTGTCTAGGGGTGCTCAGGGTAAAGCTCTTTAGTTCATGTGTGTCTGGGGGTGCTCAGGGTGCTGTTTAAAGCTCTTTAGTTTGTGTGTCTGGGGGTGCTCAGGGTGCTCTTTAAAGCTCTTTAGTTCATGTGTGTTTGGGGTGCTCAGGGTAAAGCTCTTCAGTTCATGTGTGTTTGGGGTGCTCAGGGTGCTGTTTAAAGCTCTTCAGTTCATGTGTGTTTGGGGTGCTCAGGGTGCTGTTTAAAGCTCTTCAGTTCATGTGTGTCTGGGGGTGCTCAGGGTGCTGTTTTTCAGGCTCTGGTGTTTCTCTGCTCTGCAGGCAGCAGGAACACCTTGCTTTTGGGGGGGCTGGCTAAAGCAAGTGCTTCCCTCAGCACTGAGTGGGAGTTTGCCAGCCTTGTGCCATCCCTGTAGGGAATGCTGGGGGGGCTCTGCTTGCAGGCAGCACCTGCTCAGCTCCATCCCAGGGCTCCCTCACACCACCCACCTGGCTGGTGGTGGCAGAGCTCCTTGGGTGTCCCCTCCTGTCACCTGTGTTTCTGTACTGCGACGTTTTGCTTTGGGAGCTTTGTCACAAGAGTGACCTTGAGCAAATCCGTGGTATCTGCAGGCAAAAAGGTCACCAGGGATGGAAGGCACCAGAGGTCTGATGGTCTGGTTTGACACCCTCCCAGCTGCTCTGTGCTGGAGGCCAGCTGGCTGTGCAGAGCATCCCAGCTGGCTCCTGCAGGGCTTTGCCCCAGCCCCCTCCTCTCCTATTGGAAAAAGGCTCCCAATATTCCCAGTTAGATTGTGCCTGGGCCAGTCTGACCCTCGCTGCTGGGCCAAAGGCAGCAACTGTGGTGTATCACCCCAGAGATACCTTGGCTTGCTGGTGGTTGCAGCTGGGCCCTGAACAAGTCCAGGCTTGTTAGGAACCCCGTTTACCTCATGAGGAATGGCTTCAGGCGATGGTGAAGAGAAAAGGAGAGGATTCTGCTGGAGGGTTTAATGTCCAGAGGTTTATTCCATGGTTACAGAGGTCTGAACGTGAGCAACTGCTCCAACAGAATCCCGGCCGCATGGTCTGATCACCCTTTTAAGCTCAGGGACAGGGGGAGGGGAGGCACAGGTGAGCCACCAACCAGGTGAGAGGGGCAGGGTCTCAGGGGAAGATGACACCCAGACAGGCCAATGACCTCTGGGCACAGGGGCATCCTTTGAACTTGACCAACCACACGACGCCTTGCTGGAATGTTCAGCCTGATTGACAGGACTCACTCAGCATGGGGGCAAGGGGGAAGGGAGAGAGGTATAGGCACACCTGGGGAAATGACCTGGAAGGCCAAAATGGGACATTACAGCACACCACAACACTCTCCCATCACTGCAGGGCTCTTTCCCAAGCTCAGGTGCAGGGCTTTGCTCCCTGCACACCATCCCTGGGGACATCCTGGCATGGGGACAGTGTGGAGCTGAGCTTGGCACTGCCATGTTGTGATACAGGGAGTGTTAAAATGTGTGCTCTGCTGGGAGTGGGACAGCTTAAAGGCTTCACCAAGTTCCTTGAATCAGAGAATCCCAGAATGAGTTGGAGTGGATGGAATATTAAAGCTCATCTCATTCCACTCCCTTGCCATGGGAAGGGACACCAGAACTGCATTAAGAGTTAATTATTTTCTCTGAGCAAAGTAAACAAAGGCTCAGCTAAGGGATTTTTCTCCATCTATAAATCCTGGGCAGTGTGAGGGGGTGGAGGGGGCCAGCAGCCCCGAGCATCCCACTGGCCCTGGCGCCTCTGTTCTCCAGGCAGGGTAAATCAGGAGCAGGGAGGAGTGCTGCATCGTCCCCTGCAGGAGGGAGGGTGCTGCTCATGGGTCAAGGAGCTGTTTTGCACCCATGGACGTGTTTTCCACTGCCCAGGCTGCTGCAGTGCCATGGGCTGCAGACACAGAGTCCCTGAATGGTTTGGATTGGGAGGGACCTTAAAGCTCATCCAGTCCCCCCCTGCCATGGCAGGGACACCTTCCACTGTCCCAGGCTGCTCCAAGCCCTGTCCACTCCTGTCCTCCAGTGGCCTTGGGCACTGCCCGGGATCCAGGGGCAGCCACAGCTTCTCTGGGCACCTGTGCCAGGGCCTGCCCACCCTCACAGGGAACAATTCCTTCTCAATATCTACTTAAATCAATCTTTCTGGCAGGGCTGGGCCTGGCTGGCACCCCCTTGTCTGCCTGCCAAGCACATGGGCTTTGGGGAGCCTTGCCCTGTGCATCTGGGGCTGTGTTATGGCACCTCCTGTAGGCCTGGCAGCACTGGCAGCCCCAGGCTGGGCTCACCCTGTCAGCGCCCTGCCCTGGCACAGGTGAGCAGAGGGTCACATCTGGGCTGTGGTGACACTGCAGCTTCTGGGCTCTGCTTGGCACTGGTGGCTCATCAATGTTTTTGGCATGTGCTGGGGTGCCAGTGATGCCCACACAGGGAGCTGAGTGCAGCCTCCTGCTCTGCCTGTTCTTGAGTACCTCAGGCTGCACATTATTCCTGCCCCAAATGCCCTGTGCATCCCTGGGCTCCAGCATCACTGGCAGCAGTGCAGGGTGCTGGGGGTTCCCATGGCCTGGCTCAGCAGCAGCAGGACCTGGGGATGCTCTCAGGGGCTCCATGTCCTAGGAGCAGGGGAGAGGATGGGGGTGCTGAGGTGCCAGAGGGCTGAGTCTGGTGCTGGGAGATGGCAGAAGAGCAGTTTTATTGCTCCCTGAGATTGCTTTTATTGCTCCCTGAGATTTGGGTGCATCCCTGGGGACTCAGGCGCATCCCCCAGGTCACAGCCTCTCCCTGAGCAGGGGATGGGGCATCAGCCCTGCAGAGATCCCTCCCTTCCATCACACTTGTGGGGTTCAGGGATCACTGGGAGTGCAGCAGCAACGGGAGGATAAACTTGCTGCTCCCTCACGTGTTTTCCTCCTGCAGACATTGATTTATAAAGGCTGTTTCATGCTGAGTAGGGAATTTGGGGGATGGGGCATTCACTGCACAGCACTTTTCACCTGATTTCCCATGTCAAGGCTGATGTCAGGTAATGTCTTGGTCACCCTGTAAAGTAAATTTTGGAAGTGTGGTACTTTTCTGAGGCTCAGGCAGCAAACACTAAATTCTGTAAAGCTGTTAGAGCTTGTCTGGGAACCCTGTGCATCCTCAGAAGATGCAGGGATGCTCTGTCTTGGCAGAGTGGGGAGGGAGCAGTGATGCAACTGGAGCATCCTCCCAGGGTCCCCAGGATGCATCCCTGCAGAGAGCACTGGGGGTTTGGGGTGCCAGGGAGAGGCTGCAGACACAGCCTGGCTCAAGGGCACATCCCAGCAGGAGCTGCAGGTGCTGGGTGTGTCCCTGGGCACAGGCAGTGTCAGCTCCTGTGCTGGTATTTCAGTGTCCTGTGCTGGCAGTGCCCAGTGGTGTGGTGGTGCCAAGGGCACGGGGTGCTCCAGGCTCAGTGATCCACAGCCTGACCCAGGGGCACTGCCAGGGGCTCTGTGCCTCAGCTGCACTGGCAGCCTCTGCAGAGGAGCAGCCTCTGCTCCTGGCACAGGGGTGGCATTTACCCACAGTGAGAAAGGCAGTGACACAGGGACCTTCTCCACTGAGGAATGAACGAGGGACAGACAGTGGCCCTGCTCTGCCCTTCCCTGTGGGATCTCAGCACCTCAGGACTGATGTGCAGAGTGGCCGAGACCACCCTTGGGGGGCTCGGGAGTCCTGGAATGTTGCCAGAAGTGTCTGGTGGCTGGACTTTGATCCTGCACGGGACACGACACCTGTATGAGGATGGGAGGATTTCACTGGGTGAATGGTGAAGGGATAAGTTAGTTAGAGTGAAACACAGGGTTTAAGATTTCTGTACAGGGGGGTCTAAAGAAGTAAGATGGAGGAATTGGGGCGTGTCCTGTCCTTCTTCCTCTTCTTCTTCTTGGCCTCCATCTTCTGTGGTGATGTTGGCACTTTGGGATTGGTTATTACTAAAAGTGCACTGGTCAATAAGGGTGAAAGGTATTGGGGAAAATTGATAAATATTGTATACGTAATTTTGAGTATAAAGATAGGTGACCGCCCCGGGGGCTCTCAGTGTGCTCATGGCTGGCTGCTGTGCAGACTCTGTCAGGCCGAGAGAAAATCTTTTAGATAAACAATTAATAAACACTGAAGATCGAGAAAAAACCTGAAGCCTCTTCTCGTCCTTTGAAGCGCGGGCTGTCCAAGGCCACCCCGGGCCTTTCCAGGCCACCTAAACAGCCGAGA